>NW_006443570.1:9716761-9737157 GCF_000325575.1 Pteropus alecto
GTAGGGAAACTGTGCTTTTGGAAGTCTCCTAGAAGAGGAGCAGGGGTCTCTCTCGAAGAGTCTAGGAGTAACCCCCTAAACAAGGAGTGAGGAGACTTGAGTTCTGGATTCGATATTAGTAAGTCAACTCATTTCTCCTTTCTGGGCCTCAGTTTTATCACTTGCAAAATAAGAGGAATTTGACTATATTGCTGAAGAATGCTTGCAGTTCTGGCATCCTGTGCATTTATGAGTGTATGGAGATGGAGAAAGAGACAGCAGGTATTTTGAGGTGTTTCCTGACTTGATGGTTTTGGTAAAGCACAGACATTTGCATATATTTTTGCTTACTTAAAACAAACCAAAACAAAAAGCCTCTTAAAAGTTTACCTTTAATCCTGAATTTATTCATCCTTCCATACTATTAACCTAATCAGGTCCCTAATCCCTACAAGAATCTTTTTTAAATTTATTTATTTAAATTAGTTTCAAGTATACAGTACATTGCTTAGACATCTATATAGTTCATAAAACGATCCCCCAATGGCTCCCTCCCTCCCCTAGCCCTCCACCTAGCCGTCATTTTAATGCTAACTGCATTCCCTCTGCCATGGTCCCCACCCCTGTGCCCAGCTATCAACTACTAATTTGTACTTCTTTAACCCTTCACCCCAGCCCTACAAGAATCTTTGTAGGTTACAGAGTTCCCCCTAGAAATGACACTGAATTCTAACTAAGATCTTCTGAGTTTTCCTTTCATTGTTTTCTGGTATTCCCTGCTACATAGAATTGGGGACTTTAAGAGGTGTCCAAGCCTTTAACAGTAATGGGTATCTACCTACAAAGCTATCAGTTACATCAACCCCAGAAATATGCATAACAGGAACCTATGTAAGCTGTGTTTGGCCAGGCCATCCCAGCCAAGGCATAAAAATAGGGTCATAATAACAAACAAAAAAATATTTCTGTGGCTCTACTCCCTACCTGCAATTAGAGGAACTTCAGTCCTTGACACACATAATAATAATTTGACTTCCCACAATAATAATAATTATTGTGTTGCTATGATAATTCTAAAAAGTAACTCTTACCCCTTCTGTGCTATACTCCATTACCTACGCGGTTTACTGCCTTGTGTCCTCAGTGGCCTCAGGTATTTTAGCAAATAGCAAATCACTCTTGACTGCAGAATCTTCTCCTTCAACTCAAGAAAAAAGGTCTTGGACCTGGGCCATGATTTACTGTGCTGAATGCAAAGTACCCCTTCATCTCATCACTGACCAGCTTGAGTTGGACCAATCTGCTGTACCTCCAACTGCTCCTCCATTAGAATAAAGTTCTTTCCCAGGAGGCTCAGATCCCTTATTGGAGTCTCCCATTAGCCCACCATACAGACCAGACATGCTTGGATCGCAGACTGAACTACTTTAGGATTTCAAATGGGGCTCTTGATTGTATGTTTATTTGTGGCTTCCTAGGATACTTTCATCTGCTATCAGTAACACGAGAAGGATCAGGCTGCCAGTGCAGTTAGATGCTGAGGGGCCAGAGGGAAGCCACGATGGTCAGTGTTCCCTACTTACCTACTCACATTGCAAGAGCTCTTGGATTTCCTTGGCCCCCAATGTATTGGCCCCACTACTTTTCATAATACATCTGCCCCCTTCTGAGGTAATTTCCCTCCTTGTCTAGCTTAGATTCCTTGGCCCATCATAATCATTCCCTTGAAAATATTCTAAATTTCTGGCTACTGTCTCCCTCCATATTATTTATTTGGAAAAATCCCAAGCCTGGATGAATCCAACAAGTCTATACTGGAGTAGTTGCACATTGCTATAGAAAAATCACAAGAAAGGGGGATTTGACTGGTTTTATGTTAAATTCATTACTACAATTCCCACATGGAATGTTACCTAGTGATCACATTCCATTTCTCTACTAAATGCATTTTCCCAAACTATAAGGCAACTATTTAAACCCTTCTTCATTCTCTCACATCCTTTCCCTTTCCCCATACTTTCCCCATCCCCACCTCAGGTGATGACTTCACTGTATAATTCACTAAGAAAACAAGCGAATTATATCACCAAATTTAAAAGCCTCATTACATTGACTTTCTCTTTCTTCCCTCTTATCCCAACAGTTAAATCTCACTTCTCCTACCAAAGGCTTCTCCCACCACAGGTGCTCCGGATCCCAGTTCTTCCCTCCCATCTTATTTAAACAGGTGTCTCCAGTTTAACCTCCCCTCAAATTCCTCTTACTCCCACATGCCCTTTCAGCTACCAAACTCTCTCTTTTCTCTTTCTTTCGCCCAAACTTCTTGAAACAGCTGCCTACATTCTCCTCCATTTACTTCCTCACTTTCCATTTAGTTCTCAGCCTTCTTCCTGACTTTTGCTACCATCATGCCTACTAAACTGCCCTCTCAGGCCACCAGCAATTAGAGGTAGATGATGTTCATAAAGCTTGGGCTTTAGGGCCCCTCACTTGCATGAGCCCCTGTGAGTGGGAGTCATAGATTATTTTAGGTAGAGAGGGGAAGTTGGGTTGCAATCTGGGAGCATTTCTAGTAAACTGCCTAAGGAAATCTCAGGGGGCAAAGTGACCAGGAGTTCCAAATACTCCAGTATTTGGAAAGACTTCCTTTGTCATTCTAAATAAATATTCAGTTTTACACATAATTTTTATATTTGTAATTTTGCATTCTTTGTCTTAAAACAAAATTACATGGCACAGGCCCCTACAAAACCTAGATCCATCCCTGCCAATGACTTCAGTTTCACTAAATCTAGTGGACATTTTTAAATCCTCTTCACAATTGACATCCCAGCAGCATTTGATACACCTGGTCCCACTCTCCTTTTTCAAACTGCCACATTCCTTGGCTTCCATGACTCCATAATTTCCAGATTTTTCCCAAATTTCTGGCCTGTCTTTCCAAGTCTCCTTTGCTAGCTCACATACTTTTTTCTCTACTTCGAATACTGCTCTTCTACCTCTTTGCCTTGCTAATTCCTACATATCCTTCAGATCACAGCTTAATTGTTATACTTTCTCAGGGATCCTTTCTCTGATCTCCTGATTAAGTGAATCACTCTCATAGTACCTTGAATTCTTCATTCAGAATGGTGATCATAATCCCATTAGTTAATTATTTGTATCCTTATCTGGTTAGTGACCCACTTGGACCATGAGTCCCTGAGTTCAAGGAATGTACCTATCTTGGTTACCACTACATCCTCCATGTGTGGCATGTGGCAGATCCTCAGTTAAATACTGGTTGGATAAATAAATGTACTTGTCAATCCAACCCCTGTACTCCAAAAATCACACTTAAGAGAACCTTATCTAGCCAAAGAGAAAAGGGTCACAGAAATGTACCTCATTACTATAGTTGCCACCTGGATAGCTCTCCAACCCTGCATGGTGATTAGCACCTTAGTACTCAATAAATAGTTACCCCTTATGGTACTCATCAAAGGCCAGAGCACTGTTATGAATTCCCTTCTCTCCTTCACATTTGTTTGCCTGCCTAAATCACAGAAGTCACTTTCAGCTTTTTTTATAGGACCTATTGCCTAAACTGTTTGCCGTTCATCAAAATGAAAATGTCTGGAAATACTGAAACCACCTTTTGGGGGTGGGGGAGACAAGGCATAGAAACACTTTTCAGAAGAGGAAGAAAAATTAATTGGGGAAAACTGATGCTCACTTAATATTTTAGGTCTCTTTATTACTAATCTAACATTTTTACAACGTTCCTAGGAAAGTTAAAATGCATTCTTAAATAGCTTGATTGGCATCGGCCACAGGTAATTTCTGTTGATTCACCTCCTGTATATCTCACTTTACTCTCCTCCCCTTTCCAGCATCACTACCACTGCCTGATCGCTCCAATTAACATCAAAAGCCTCCAAAGTCACCCTCCTGCTTCCAGTCTTAACACCCTCCAATCCATTCTCCACACTTCTGCCAGAGTAGCTGACAAAAGATTCTGACCAAGTCATTCCCTTACTCATACTCTTTCAAGAGTGGCCCATTTTATCATGACACAAAAAGGCCTTCATCACCATCTTTCTCCCCCTCTTCTGTTTCCACAGCACCTTGACTTACTTCATTACAGTCCATAACAACCACTATGCATCCTGTGATTTATTTTCCATTTTCTGCTCAATAGTGAGGTCCCTTAATACATAATGATAAATAATAATCATGAAACAACACTTCATTTATTTAACAGAATAGATGCCAGGCATTGTGCCAAGTGCTTTACAAACAGTATTTCATTTCATCTTTACCATATCTTGATGGGAAAGTATTATTATTGATATTAATTTAACAGATGATAAAACTGAGGGCTAAAAAGGTCACACAAATAGGAAACTGTAACAGAGTCTGGATATGAATCCAAATCTGTATAACTCCAAACCCTGCATTCTTTCTAATACTTCACTTATTGTGTTCATTTACAAAAGCAAACAAAAATTTTAAATAGAAGAAATTATCCATATTATAGTTAAAAAAGAAAATGTTAATTCTATTCTGCATCATTTGGAACCTATTTAGAAGTGGACTTACATTTATTTGAAAGAAGGTAAAGTATGAATTAATTGATTAATATTATCTAGGCAAGAGATGAGACAAGTATCTGTCAGCATTTGGATAAAAATAAAATAAGAAAGCTTGTGTAAATGGCCAAGACCCCACATAGTTTTTCCTACTCTTAGGAAAATGACAGAGGCCCCAAGAGGCAGAAGTATACATTGCTCTTACATTAAGAGGTATCTAAATTCCTTATCCTCAAAATACAGTAATAATCTGACATTATAGATTAGATTACATTAAACTTTCCTCCTCCATAACTTTTAGAAATGAGTGTTAGTGAGTAAAAAACCAGGTAACAATTTATGATTACTATGTCTTTTTAATTTTTCCAGGTGGGGAAAAGGTTTCCCCAAATTTTTACTCTTCTTTTCCAGGCCTTCATATCTCTACTCTGGACTTCCTTTAACTTCCCATGCCGTCCCAAACTGACTAAAGATCTCTATTGTGCATCTGTCTAGGGCTTATTGACAGTCCTGTGATTTGTTCTGGTTATAACCTAGATGCATTCCTGTGAGCCATCAGGTGACTTTTACTCCTCTTTACCTTGTAGGTTCCCAGATCTCCCAACCTTGATTGCAAAGCATGACAGGTATTAACACAGTATGTTTTTCCTTTAGGCTCTAAAGAACCTCAAATTTGCCCCCTTGAAACATAATTGCAATTTATTTTCACAAGGACATTCTGCTTTTAAATTGGGTGTTTCCCAACGCTAGCTATCCAACCCAATTTGATGTCAATAAAGATTTTCAGGAAGACTTTTAAGTGCTTTCTTGTTCAGTCCATTAGTCATCATATCCAAAGGTAACAGTGAACTACTGATAACAACTCTGCTTAAATAAAATTACCACCTCATTCAATGTCTACCCACCAGCTTTGGGCCAAAGTGAGTTATATTTTCCAGCGTCCTAATGATGATATTTTAATTCGGTCGACAAAAAGTTATTGAGTTCGTACTATGTTCCAGGCACTGTACAAGGAACCCAGAGACACAGTAATGAAACAACCATGATCTCATAACATATGCATCAATATTCAGGAAGGCCAGAGTCATGCTAAGATACAAATTTGTACAGGAAGCAACAGGAGACAAAAGAGAAGATGGTAAATTCTACCTGAGAGCTGGGAGAGTCCTCCCAGAGAAGGTGAAACCTGGGCTGAGTCCTAAAAATGAGTAAGTGTAAGTCAGGGTGAGATTCCAATTAAAGTAGTAAAGAAAGCCCATACTCTACTTGTATCAAACTTGAGAGTTTACAAAATACTTTCTCATGCATCGCTTGAGTTATCCCCCCAAACACTATACGAGATAAGGATTAGAATAAGGGATATCTGAACTGTAAAGACCTTTAATTTTAGATGATGAGACTCAAGGCCAAAGAGAGTAAATACTTTTTCAGAAGTCTAAGAGTTAACAAACAGCAACCAACCCTGAAATTCAACACCATATAACTAAAGGCTTAACAGCAGTGGCGTGCTAGAGCCAACTTGTACTGACTCAAGACAGCCACCTGTTAAATATTCAGGAATTTTGAAAGCCTATTGTCAAACACTTAGTAGCTTGAAATCGCCCTATGGGGGTAGTATTTACACCACAGAAATCGGCATATACTGTAAGTCAGCCCTCCCCCCTTTTTTTTGACAGCCAGTTTACCGGCATACCACTGCTATTGGCCAGTATTACTTTGCAGCAAACTGTTTTATATAAAACTGGAGTCCTACAGAGGGCTGGATTAAAAGCCTTACTTAATTACTTCTCCATGATTTAGAAGTCAATTATTGGAAGGAAATAATCTGACTGAGTGATTAGGCCATTTTTAAAAACAGTAATCTTGCCAAATGCATTTTTATATGTCAATAATTATTTATGAAATTTCTTCTTTATGTATCTTGTCCTTGTGAATTAAAAAAAAAAAAAATTACCTGTGAGGGGACAGTCCAGTGCTTTTGAAGATGTGGATACTAAATAGCTGGCTCATTCATTTTTAGGTCATCCTTGTTACTTTTACAAATTCCAGTTCTACGTTTGCTCTCCTGTTAACAGGTTATCTCATCAGCATTTATGTAAGCTCACAAAAATAACAGCTAGAAGCCCTGAGATGAGTTGCAATTTTAAAAAACCATAGATATTCAGAGTAAAAGGGTATTTTATCCTATTCATCCAGTGTTCTAGGTGCTCTTCAAATGCTCATATTTGTGAAATTGTTTATTTTAATAACATCTACCTGGGCCCCTTTACATTTAATGTGGCATCCTTCCCTTCCTGCTTTTCTAAAAGTATTGTCTGCCTCAGTTGACAAACAATTTTAACAAAGTTTTAAATAAACAAAACTCCCTGAAATGCAGATAAGTTGAATCAGGCCAATCTCCCAATTAAAGTATCTTGAAGGGAATGTGTAGTCATTTGGGGGCCTGTACAATGTGCTACATTGTCAATTCACTTCTTCATTTTAAACAACCCCACTTCATACCAGCTTACTGTAGATCTCTTGAAAACTCCACAAGTAGCATATTTGAAATATCAGGCATTTTTCTTTAAAACATCTGGGATTCTCTTCAAGTGCTGGTAACCGAGGTTTATGTGCTGGTGTGTCTATGTGGGTAAGAGATATTTACAGATATTGAATTTGCTTAAAAAAACATAATTTTTGTGCCTCTTGCTATAATCTTTGCAGGCTTATGGTGAAGACATTTTCTTTGAGCTTCTGTTAAGTACATTTCTATCATGCCACATATTCTAGGCTTAAGTCTGCTAAAAACAAAAACTCAGAAACATCATGTAATTATTCACAGTGTCTTTTGTTGCAGTTATGTTGCTTTGTTTGCATATCATCTACGCTACCAGAAATCTCTTTGTTTCTAGAATTTACTTGGAACACACAACCTAGGAAGAGTTTACTACGAGCCCATTAAAGACCGGCATGGAAATATCCTCATAGTCACCATCAGAGAGGTAGAGATGCTCTATTCATTTTTTAATGGCAAATGGATGCAGATCTCAAAGCTGCAAAGCCAGAGGAAGTCTCTGTCAACACCTGAGGAGCCGACAGCCTTAGACATTTTACTGATTACCATCCAGGTATGTAGTCTTTTCAATTTCCTAATTATTTAAAGTTCCAAACACACTTATTGAAGCTCTAATGAAATACACCAAGAGCCATTTACATATGCAGTGATGGAGTGGAAAAGGTCCAGAGATGCGCCACTGTTTGTACTCCACACACTGGAAAGATTCAGAAGCTTGTTTTTATCACTCTCCAGATCTGGAATTCATCAAGCAATACAAATAGTGGGCACCCTGAAAACACCCCTGACCAGTGAACCAATGGGAAACATGGAGAGGAATGTTTGAGTAGCGATCTACAGATAGTATTATCAAAAAATTAAACCAAGACCTGCATAGACTGTAATAATAATACATTTCTAGACTATATATACGTATGTATTTGTATGTGTGTGTATATATATCACTTTGAACAAAAACACTTATACATATTTACTCTTGCTTGTTCCTTACAGTACTCCCTTCAGATAGACAGACATGATTAAATTCATTTTAGGAATGAAATAACTGTGGCTCAAACAGATTATGTGACATATGGCCAAACACAAAAGCAGATTTAGTGAGGCTAATGAAGCTTCGGCATCGTTCAGCTCTTCACTTACAAAGCCCTTTCCAAGGCCCTGGCAGGGGCCTTAACAATTTCACATTCATAATTTTGTATTCTTTTTTCCTTAAGGAAAGAACCCAAAATTGTATTAGTTTCAGGCCCTACCAAACTTGGATTTGCCACTGATCACATAGGTAGGAAATGGCAGAGCTGAAACTTGAACTCAGATCTTCTGATTGGAAGAAGGCTTCTTTCTGCTACATTATATTATATTCCAGGGCAGGAGTTAGGATTTTAGCAAGTGAGGGATGAGAGAGAAAATGAAAGATGTAAGACTCACCTGAGAACTGAACAGCCACCACCATTCAAAATTCAGGCATCTAGATTCATACTCTTAACCCGGATGGCAGAACCAGGATACGATCCCATGTCTGCTCCTGAGTCCAGGGCTCTCTCCGTGCCGCCACACTGCCTCACATGTTCTGATGTGAACATGGGCTTCAAGCTGTCTCTTTTTCTTGTTTTTCTTTCTTTTTTTAAATCCAGTGATAAGAATGAGTTCTATAGAACTCTCCAGTTAGGTGGCAAAGATGGCAGAAACATCTGTCTTGAGCCCTATGCAACCAATGGCACATGTCCACAAGAGAGCCCATCAGGAGTAACGGGAAAGAAAGGGCTCAACTCTACACAAACAAGCCAAATCCAAGCCTTGGCGCAGTAGCCCCCCATAAGCACCCTAAACAGCTAAGCCACTAGCCCACTGACTTATTTTCATTCTCCACTGAGAGGTCGCTAGTACAATAATCTTACCTTTCCATTAGTTGCACCAGCCCAAACCAAGACCAAGTCCAATGGAGCAAAGGTAAACTAATTGGTCAAAGCCTCTGGATTTGATTTTATGGAATGTAAGTTCATATGCAATTAATAGAGGGTGTGTGTGTGTGTGTGTGTGTGTGTGTGTGTGTGTGTGTGTGAAGGAGGTGGGGGCAGGGAGCACAGACACATTCGTGGCTCCCCTCTTCACCTTTTATAAGCAAGTGCTAAAAGAAACATTTAAAAAATCATAATAAATTGAGCTTTTACAGGGTGACTAATACACTAATCCCCTATAGGGATAAACTGGGGTCTGGGCTACCTTCTCTCCTAGAAACACAGCACAGGCCCCAGCATGATATAATACCTGGTTTCTCCTAGACTTATTACATTAAATATGTGTTACAGGTGCAGAAAAATTCCAATCTGGCGAAAGGTTGTTAGAAAAGGAGACCAAAAATAGAGGCAAGATCAGGTTTCCACACAGATCCAAGTGGAAAATTTACCCCTGCTGACTGGCACATTAATGTCATTCCTACCCACCCCCACTATCCTTTCTTTTCTCTCCTACTTTTTCGCTCTCCTCCACTTCCCATATAGGTCTTACACTGGAGAGGAAGTGGGGGATAAAACTACTAGGGCTGGTATCCAATCACTCCTAGACTTAAAATTAAGTATGTCAGGAGTTGGCCCTACTAACTTAACATGAAAGTAGAGATAGGTCTTGGTGGTTGCCCAAAGCCAGCTGGGTAATTCCCACAATTCCAGGCCACAAACCACTTTCTTTTCTCAGGGTCAATAGAATGATGACCACCAAGCCCTCTGATTAGAAGCCTGGGCTTCTTTCTGCTATATCGCATCACATTCAGAGGCACCACTTTAGGTCAGGCAGACTGGATATGATTCCTGACTACTCTTCCTAGTTACGTGACTAGGGCGAGTTACTTAATTTCTCATTTCTCTGCAAAAAATCCTACTTCATAGGATTCTAATGAAGATTAAATGAGTTAATACATGAAACACAAAGTGAGTGCTCAATAAATGTTAGTGATTCTTATTATTTTTCTGCTCAGAAAAATCCAAGCAAAAATCCTCAGAACATACACAGTCCATTTCCTCTTCATTCCTAGTCTCTCCGGGAACCACAGGTACTGGCTTAATCATCCCTTGGAGTATGTAGTCTCTTCCTCTACCTTTTCATAAGAACCAAGGAAAAGTTCTATAAAGACTATATGACCCACAATGAGGTTTTCAAAACAGATATGAGTTTTAACAAAATCTGGGCCCATGACTAATCTATTAATCCCTAGGGCCCCCAAGGAAACTTCAGGGTCTAACTCTCTCAAATTCCTGACCCTCTCAAGTCCTAGACCTTCATAACAGGACCCTCTCATATATTCGAAAGAGAGAGAAATCCTTTCCACACTTGCCTGGAAAGGAAAATAGAGTTACTATGTTAGCATGTCTCTGAGCAAACTAATTGGCAATGAGAGTATTTCCAATAGGGAGGCACCTCTCAGGTGCTAAGTTACTCGGACCATGATTTTCAGGGGTCATTTCAATAACTGAAAGCTTCACAGGTCGTTTTCTCTGAAGATTAATCTCTCACATTTGTACTATCCTTTCAAGTTTATAACACTGTCATATTAATGATATCATCTGAACCTCACACACACACACAAACAAAAACCGTGAGATTGAGCAGGTAATTTTATCATGTCCAATTCATAAATGAAGCTATGGATTTCAGGAAAAATAGCTCACCAAGGTCATATCAGCCAAAAAGCAACATAGAAAGTTCAAGGACCAAAGTTTTCTGACTCCTAGCCTGGTACTTTTCTCATTCTACCATGCTGCTTTACACACCCTCTGCCTCCTTTTCTCTGGATCTTTTTTTAAAATATGACCCTAGAGATGCTGCAGTGAAGTTTTTCTTCTATCTCCTCCCATCTCTGCTTTCCTGCTCTTCTCCTCAGGCATTTCTCGTCACCTTCAGGGACCCAGTATCTTCTTCTTACACCTGAGGTTTCCAGGACCTACGATCTTGTCTGCCTTTTTCTGTTTTTTTTTTTTTTTTTTTTTCAGCACATTATTGTTCCCTCTACCTCCAAGCAGCCTCTAACATGGGAATAAAAATCTACCAGAACCAGGAAGACTAATGGAAATGAGCCAAGTGGGCTGGATATAAGAAACAATTGATTTCATACATAAACTTGTTCACTGATGTTCACAGAAGAATTATTCACAGTGGTCAAAAAGCAGAAATACCCAAATGTCCAACAACTGATAAATGGATAAACAAAAGTAGTATATCCATATAATGGAATATTACTCAGCCATAAAAATGAAGTACCGATCCATGCTACCACAGGAATGAACCTTGAAAACATTATGTTAAGTGGAAGAAGCCAGACACAAAATGCTATATACTGTGTGATTCCATTTATATAAAATGTCCAGAATAGGCAAATCCATACAGACAGAAAGTAGATGAGTGGCTTCAGGGGCAGACAGGAGAGGGACTGAGAATGATAGCTAATGAATGCAAGGTTTTCTTTTTAGAGTGATAAAAATGGTCTGAAATTAGATAGTAGTGATAGTTGCACAAGCTTGTGACTATAATTTTAAAAAAAAAACACAGAATTTCATACATTAAAAGGGCGAATTTTATAGTATGTGAATTATATCTCAATAAAAAAAAGAGATGTAAGAGAGACTACAGTAATCGAGATCCCTTGTCTCATCTAAAGAACAACCCTATTTAGCCTCAGCTAATAGTAGTGAAAGAAAGTAGTCTCAATGCTGAAATATTTTCCAATTGTTAGAGAAAAGTTGGAAGTTCGGAGTTTTGAATAAAATCTCTTTACTTTTAAAGTTAGAAAATAATTCGGAAAATTTAAATTCTTTGTAGCCCATGTGATCTTTGGCTGGCCCACAAAGATCACCAGCCACCATTTTATGACTTCTGCTATCCCTAGACAATTCAGCTTGCATTCTCTATCTGACAAAACAAAAGCCCTGTAGTTATTGGAAAAGCAACTATTTATCATTCTTCTAACAAGCTCTTAGGATATCTGATCAATGAAGAGCGGCTAGACGTACCCTTCCTAATTACTGCACCAGCACAGCATATTTTCTCCCAGGGGCCCAGCCCCAGACCCCACTACCTTTGGGCTTTTCGCTTCATATTTAATAAACATTATTTTGGCACCAACTAGGTGCCAGGAACTCTTCTAGGTGCTATAGGAAAAACAAATGAATAAGTCAAGGTCCCTGGTCTCAAGGAGTTCAGTCAAGAGAGGGAGACAGACTTGTAAACAAATCAAGGTAATACAAGGCAGAATTAAACCTGAGCCTGATAGCAGTACAAACAGCATACTATGGAAACAGACAAAGCAGCTTTTAATTCTACCTGGAAATATCAGGGAAGGCATTATGGAAGAGGTGACATTTGGCTGAGCCATGAAGGATAAGTTAAGTTCACCAGGTGGAGTTAAAAAGAGAAAGAGATGAAGGAGGGAAAGATAGAGGGAGGAAGGGCAAGAAGGAGAAGGAGAAGGGAGGGAGGGAAGGAGGGGAAGGGAAGAGAAGGACTCAAATAGAATTAAATAGAGGGCATGTAAAAGAAATGAGGCAGAAGCTAGAAAAGTAAATCTCACCCTCCCTTGGGTCCACAACAGACCGTACATATTTTTTTTATGGCCTTTATCACACTGGGTTATAGGTTAGAAAAACTTGCTTACATGTCTCTCTCACATACTGAAATGTGAGTTCTATTAAGGGAAGGATAATGTCTTACTCATCTTGATGTCACTAAAATCCTAGCACAATGTTTGACATATATAGCCAGTGCTCAGTAAAAGTTGGCAGAATGAGTGAATTCATGAACCAACAAAAAACTCAAAAAGATTAGGACATGTATTGCGGAATGAAAAAAGGATCCATTTTGACTGGAAATAAGAGATGCAAAAGGGCTATCGTGGAAGTAGATGCTAGAAATGTGGGTTAGAAATCAAATCAGGCAATATATAAACCCACAAGCATTTGATTTGGTTTAGGAGGCCTCTCCAGTGTACCTCAGATTATGTGAAGGGGACAGCTTCTTTCTCTTCTCATGCATTTCTCAGGCTCCAAAACATTCTTACTAATGAAGGATAAAATGACTATGTAAAGACAGAAAAACACATAGTAGATGCTCAGTAATAGTCTTTTTAAAAAATTGAATGAAAGAGTAAATTACTCCATCTCAGAATGGTGCTGGTTTTTACATAACCACAGTATGTTCCCAACTCACATTCTATTTGTGGTCAGTCCTGACCCCCACATGTTTTTTCTCTTATGCTCAAACCCATCCTGTACTTGTACTTGGGTTTGGGTCTTTACAAGCACATTTTCTTATTAAATTTCAACCCTAATTATGATAGGCTTATTTTTCCAATGCATAGGGTCATGCAGAGCTTTGTTACTATTTTCCAGAAAATCAAAACCACGTCAGATTTGGGTCCCACAAATTTGATACACACATTCTTCATTTCTTTGTCTGGAATGTCAATAAATGAGCTGAAAAGACTGGCCCTCAGGACCAGTCCCTCCTGGGCCATCACTCAATATGTCTACTATTCCAACACATTTCCATCATTCACAAATCTTCAACCTAGATATACATCTTATTAAAGTAATATGGTAACGATTCTACTTTGTCCCAGATTATCTAGTGAAATAGATTACACTAGAGACTTCTCCCTGGTCTGTGGATCCTGTTCTTTTGCTGTTAGAAATTAAAATTGTACAATTTGCCCTTCACAAAATGATGTTGACTCCTATTTAATGTCTCAGGATTTCCTGAGTGACTGCAAATTGATTGTTTGATGGTTCTTTCTCATTTTTCCCAAAGATCAATAAGTTGGCGGTCTTTAATTACTAGAGTCATCTTGTGTTTCTCCCCTTCCTGTTTCAAAGATAGGCATATTTGCCCTTTTCTAGTCTTTAGGGACTTTCTAGTTCTCCATCACTACTCAAAAATAATGACCTGTGGGTTTGTGGCCACATCTGCTTATACAGAAAGTACCCCTAGGGTGCATATCATCAAATTCTGCTGATCTGAATACTTCAAAAACTACTGGATCAGGAAGACTAATGGAAATGAGCCAAGTGGTTTTCCTCCTTTCATTAACTGTTTCTCTTTGATTACTCATTCATTTCTCAAAATTTCACCTTGACTGAATTTCCTCTAGTCACTACTTACCTATGATCTGTTCTGAAGAGACGGGATAGAAGACATTAAAAAGTTAAGTCTTATCAATCTTCTGATATTAATAAGAATTTCTTCCTTCTTTATCATGAAATCAATTTTTTTCTAGTTTTTTTTCTTTTGCCAAATATATTAAAGTTATTTAGCCTTTGCTTTTCTGCAGATTGTATACCTATTATACACAGTAGTACTAAGTACTAAGACAAAAAGCAATAAAAAAAAAAAACACAGCAACACCATTAACAACATAGACTAGCTCAAGAAAAGAGCATAAAAAATGAAAAAGATAAGTATTACACCTCTGTGTGCCTACACTGTCTCTATTATAAAACTGATTTCAGTATATTGTGATCATTTGTTTACTCATCTGCTTGACCTGTTCAAAAGTAGTGATCATATCAGGTTACCTGAAACCCTAGTCCCCGATAGAGCCTGTTATTCAGTATGTTTGATGAATGATGGAACAAAGGAGACAGCACACAAAAGCATATACTAGATGTTGTAAATCATTAATTCTAGAGGAGATGACTCCTTCAGAGTATAGTGGTCAGGGAAGCCTTGACCACCATACCTCTCTGTTCCGTATAGAATTCTGTACAACTATAATGTTTGTTTTTCTCTTCCTTTTTGCCTTCCTTACATTTAGTAGTAGAGTTGATTCCTTCTTTTTTACCCCCTCTGAAAACTAGTCCAAATCTGGCCTATAAAAATCCTTCCCTTATGATCAGTTACCTGACTCATAACTCCTAACTCTGTTTTACCCCGCACTGCTCAAATGTTTAAGAAGTCTTATCTACTGATATGGGGGCAGGGAAGGGGAGTGGTCTTTATTTCCTATTATTCATTATCTGAATATCTTGCATATAGAGAAGCAAAGTCACAACTTAAATAGTTCACTAGAGAACTGACCACATATAAAACAAGACTCCATTCAAATACCCCTCTGTGTTTAACTAGGTTGGCACTTCCTGTTATACAACTTTATTCAGTCTCTGCTGCCTGTGGAATATTGTGATGTGACAATACAATGCAAAATAAATGCAAATCTATTACTAGGTAAATTTTAAAATCTTGTAAAAGACGCAGAATTTTGCAAAGCTGAAAAAGATGACGTGGAGACCTAATCAAGTTACATGCAAGGCTAGTCACATCTGAGAAGCTAGCAGTGGTAGATCAGTTAACAATCAAAGAACATAAAATGAGCCAGGATGTTATTAGAGAATGACTCAAATATCAAAATTTTTAAATACTAGGAAAAAAATATGAAACTTTTAAATACTCTTGCAAAAATTATCCTCTTCATGATCACATTGTGAAAGTCAAACAGCATTAGGAATAGCATTTCCAGTTTGATATAATGTAGTCTAAAAACTTAAGCCAAAAAAAAATCAATACTTGACTCTCTCTCTTCATTCTCAAAATTAGAGAATAACTATAACTTAAATGTTAATAACATAAATAAATCTATTGCTGTTACATTGTTTCATTCAAGACAAAGAATCAATTGAATCTCTTTTTCTACTTACTATAAAATGTTGATCCTATTTTAAATGGTGTCATTTAAAATAGACTTTTCCTGATAACAATTATCCTGAAATAATGAGGCTTCCTGAACTTTGTCAGCTTTTACACTTGCAAATTTCTGTTTTCCCCCAGCTATACAATAAGCTCTAAAAGAGCAGAAATTATAAATTCTATTTTTCTTTAGTACCTGCCTCAACCAGCAGCAGCCCATTCCCAATTACACCCCACACATCTACCACAGTTCAGAAATCTGAAGGAAATCAGCATGCAGAATATATTAGTGACTGATCACCTGACTTGGAGGATTATTTCTCCTAAAGGGAAGGCTGACTGTCCCGAACCTCCCGGTGGTACCCGAGGATCCTCACCTAGTTACTTAGCTATAGCTCCTTTAATTATCACCTAAGAAACAAAAAAAGTTTGATATTGCTTTTTAAAGAGTTGTTTTGTTTTGGTTTTTGTTTTTTTCACCCTACAGGATATTCTCTCATATCACAAAAGGAGCCATCAGCGGCTATCTCCTGGATTATATCTGGGCTACCTAAAGCTGTGTAGTTCTGTGGATCAGATCAAAGTTCTTGTTACCCAAAAGTCGCCCAACATTCTCTGCCATGTGAAGATCCGTGAAAACAATAACATTTCCAAGTAAGTTGTGAGGAGTTTGGATTTTCTTGTGATGAAACAATGGCTCGAGTGATGGGCTTGATGTGTTAGAAGGAAAATGAAGTGTTACTTCTCTGGTGTTTCTCTGCTGAGATGTCCTCAGGGGCCAGCACAATGGGGCAGAGGCAGATCTGCATTTTAACATTAGGAGAGGGAGGGCTTATGGTGCTGGTGAAAGGACTGAGCCCATTTAAGGGGGCACCATCCTTTCATTTTCCCCTCTGTATTATTTATGGTGCAACCACTGATGCCCAACTGGTTGATAAATAGATACCCTTTTCTTTTAACACTGCTATTTCCAATATCTTTTCTTCACAACCTAATAAGTCATTATTATTATTTTTTTAATATCACTGTTGAAATAGATTCTGGTAGAGCAATTGATTTCCTCTGAATCTTAAAGGGCCCTCCCTACCCTCATTCTCCCCACTCTTAACCCCCTGGCCTGAGGACTTTGTATGTCTTTTATACTCTTTATGATTCTCTAGGGAAGAAAAGAAGTAACAAGGCCTGAGCTTCTGGAAACTGCTCTATGGTTTGGCATTATGGTGAATTACCCTGTTAGCTTTGGGAAAGTTGCCCACTCTTGCTAATCTGGCTCAGCTTTACAACTAGTCCTCTAGCAGGCCTCTGAAAGTCTACTATAATAGACTGAATTGTGCTCAACATGAAAAAAATTTTTTTAAGAAAAGAGTAGATAAGAAAAAGAACTCTCCAGAGTTTGTCAGGCTTCAGAGTACAAATGAGATCCCCCAATTTTACTTATACCTATGTATTTGCTTAACCAAGGGAGACTCTAATTTGGTCATTTAAAATTTTGTCCCTAAAGTGGCAAGTTTATTAACTATAATGTCTCACGATGTTTTTTAAATACTTAGTTGAGGACAATAAAGGAGATGATAATGACAATGATCCATTCAAAGAACTCACTAGCTGCCATATTCTCTCCTTTCACTTATCAACTACACCTAGGCTTTAAGTCTGCCATCTGGTGGTCACTTCTACAATCAACATTAGTTATCTCAGTCCTTCCCAAGAGGTTAAACAGCTCTTTTGTGGGTTGACTCAGCAATGGTTACTTTCATCCATTTTCTAGATTTGTGTCTTAAAGGTTTAGACTCTATCTTCTAGTGATTATACCAACTAATTTCCCTTTGCCAAAGATCCAAGTTTCATTTTTAAAAGAGATTCCAGTAGCCTCCACTCTTCCAGTTCCATCTTCCTCATCCTTAGAGATCAAACTCATTAGTTAGTGGTATATATTTTATGATATTCCTATCAGTAATTTATTTTCTAATTTGATTACAGATATTAACTTAGCAATGTGTTCCTTCAGGTTTTGTGTATAGTTGTGCTAGTCAAAACTCCCGCATTTAGTTCGATATCAGTGACGGGAGAAAAGGAACAGTTCCCAAGCAGGTTCTAAAAGTTTTCAATTATTTACAAAGCCAACAGTATGCCCAGATTGAAGTACGATTTAATTTGGGGGTTTTTTCTCCCTTATTGGGACACAGGGTAGATTTTCCATCGTCTTTTCCAGTGTGGAAACTGAAATGAAACAGATATCTTGAAAACAGAAACTTTTCTAAGAGCGTAGTCAGTTAAAAGAGAGTGTTTTCTGATGAACAGTTCGTGTCACAATCAGTTTCATTTTCTGACCCACAGATTGGAGCCCAGGCTGGTGTAATCCATTGGGAAAAGCCCTCAGAGGGTTTTCATGAGAGTGGGAACATACGTTTCCATCCCCAGGGAGGAGGGCTTTCCTTTCTCTCTAGCCTGCTCCTGAGAGCATATTGCTGTTCCCTGAAGAGTTCGGAGGAGAAACCAGGCCAACTAAACGTGTTTAGAGACTTGTAGTAAAATACCTGTGGAAACAATGTTACCCAAGAGGCATTTTACCTTTTGAAGAGCAGCCTTTGGGGGACAAACCAGATGTGCTTTCCTCCCACCACCATTCTTTCCCTTCCCTTCTGCATGACATTTGGAGAAGTTCATTAGGAAGGATTATAGAGCATGCAGAATAAAGACACATATGACTGGTTTGGAAGGATGGAAGTAGTGATGTGTGTCCCCTGGTTCCTTTTATTGAAATTGCCTGTTGTTCCTGTTTATGATTCTCCTCAAGCTTTTGGAAAGGAAAGAAACCAAAATAGTCCCCAAGATTACAACAGGCCAGAGTTGAAATGTGCCATGTGGTTTGTTGCCTGAGTTGGACCAGACTGCTGTGGTTACCCGACTGCTGAATTAACCAGCAGATGCCCCTGTGGCAAAATGTAGGGTCTTAGAACTTACAGAGGATCTTCAGGGAAATAAAAATGAAAACAATCAGGAAATTATTACAAAATATGTAAAAGCTCCAATCTCAAAAACTGACTGATACGAATTAGACCTGCTGTTCTGATATATATGTGGTTTGATAGGTGAACTAAGCTTAAATTAGAAAAAGCTAATTTTAAACTCCATTTGGGTGGCTAAAAGTCCAAATATCATGAGTTGCATCAAGTTTTAACCACCAAAAATTGGTTATCCAGGTTCTGGACATATACGCTAAAAATGTTCTGAGCTGTGTTCTGAACTTTTGTTATATTTCTAATTTTAACTTGACTCAACATACAGAGAGGAGTGGGAATGGATCCAAAAGCTTTCTGGCTCTGAATCTATGGAAAGTGTGGATCATACTTCTGACTGCCCCATGCAATTGTTCTTCTACGAGCTCCAGATGGCAGTGAAAGCTCTCCTTAAGCAGATCAATATACCTCTACAACAGGTACTAGTCCTTACCATATTTATCTTCATTTATCTTCCATTGTGGCATAAAACTGCACTGTGGCGTAAAATTCAAGAGGTAAATATATATGTTAATTTTCATTGATTTAAATGCCACTTTGCATGTATAAGCGTATTTTGAATTTGATGCCTATAAGTAGACACAGACTGCATTTCTGCCCTTTTTCTCCAGCTCCTCTGTGTTGACCTTGCCCAAGGTTCCTAGACCCCAACTTACTATGGTCTGGTCAAGCAAGAAAAAAATCACTGGCTAGCCCACCTTGAAAGACACCAAGTCTTAGCTTCAGGATAGCACAAAGCAAGGAAAATAAACAAATAAGTGTATAGTTAGATATACAAATGATATATCTAAGAGCAGAAGACTAGTGGTAGTATAATCTACAGCAGTGGCCAAGGTTATGCCATGCTATGTTTCCACAGCATGGAAAAATTATTATCTTATCTAGATTGAAATGTGAAACTTTAACATCCACTAACGAGAAATTTTAAGAAAAACTGTTAGTATAGAAGAAAACAGTAAACATTTATTAGGCTCAGTCCAGTAGGTTAACATGATGTAGCATTAGCTTGAATTCTTTATTCTTTTTTTTTGCCTTTATTCACCTTCCCCTCCCACCCAAAACATACTCATGTGCACGCTGTCTCTATGTACACACACAAAATGAACCAAGTTTAGCCTGTAAACTTGGAAGACCATTACACGAATAACTATCTCTTTTTAAATAAGAGACAACCATGTATTGGCCTCTGACTCATGGAGGCAGAGGGACAGATTAGAGATTCCAAGAGTGTTCTTCCATTGGCGTATTGTTCTGATTCTAAGTTAACACTGCAAAGCTAGTCCAAAACAGCCAACACTGACAAAGAATAAATTGCACAAGATGCCATAAAGACACTAGGGGAACAACTGGATTATTCCAGGGGTGGCCATGTACTCAGGAGGAAAAAAAAAACAGGTCTGCTTGTGACAGTAGATACTATTAAAGGGTTTCTTGGGCTTAACAGGTTTGAAGCAGCTCATATTTCATTGGTGACTCTTGGGCTACATATACATGTTGGGAGAAGGCTGCCTAACTGCCTAAGAGTGCATACAACTTTTTTTTTTTTTTTTTTGGATCTTTGTAAAATTTTTTCAGTCCTTGGCCAAAAACCACCTTTTTCCCCCT
>NW_006443570.1:9737173-9813413 GCF_000325575.1 Pteropus alecto
TTGGATTCTTGTAAAATTTTCTCAGTCCTTGGCCAGAAACTACATTTTTCCCCCTTAACCAACTTAAATTGAAACTAGTGGATTTTTAATTCAATCCATTTTTGTTGCTTCATGTAATTATATTCATCATTTTGAAAAGCCCACAGAATGTAATCATTTTCTGCTTTTATAAGAAGCATAAATGTTGTTTTCAGAGTTTATGTGGAACATTACTGCCTTAAATCTTGATTTTATATAGCATTATTAAATGGGCTGAACCCTAATATTTATGTTGTATAAAAATTCCAAGCTTGAAGTCGTGTAATTTTGTTAGATGTTTTATGCCAGTTTGGTGTTGTTTATGTAAGTGCCATGTTGTAACTCTCCTATTTTTCCTCCGCGCGTGTCCCTCTGCAGGCAAGGAACTTCCGCCTCTACACACAGGAGGTGTTGGAAATGGGTCACAATGTGTCCTTTCTTCTCCTGCTCCCTGCCTCAGACGACGTCTGTACAGCCCCAGGACAGAATAATCCTTACACCCCACACTCAGGGTTTCTTAACCTCCCTCTTCAGATGTTTGAACTTGGTATAGTAGCTTGTTTCACCTAGAAATATTAACCCAGCCTCCTTATAATAAAATCACAAAGTTATATCTGTTCCCCCTTGTCCCAGTGGAGGGTCAATAAATCACATGATGGCTTTGGCAACAACCTTTCCTAGAACTGTGTACAAATCTGAGAGAAAGCAAAGCTCCAAGACTATGTGCCTGAGCAATAATTATTGAAACCTAGCTAAGGCCCAATGGAGAGGAGGGAATTCTAAACAGAAAGTTCAGTTATCAGGCTGCAGTTCTTGCCTCCCCTTTGCTTTCTTAAAACATAAATACAAGAACTGATGTTTTCATGAAAAGCACTTTTCTCCCCTGCCCCCCACCAACTGGTTAAAAAAAAAACAAAAACTGAAGTTAAAATGTAGAGTGTATATCACTTTGGAGGAAAAAAATGTCTAACTTTAAATAGCACTTATTTATTAAATAGAGTCTAATATTAAATAGACTAAAATTCTAGCAGACCATTTGAGACACAGACAGGGTTTCCCAGGATGCAACATTGTGATTATAATGTGAGATTCTGAATGGTGGAAAATCTTGTCCTGACTTTCAGAAATGAATAGCCTGGGCCCCAGTTTCCCTATTTTTGCAGAGACCCCTGCTGCCCACTGAGAATGTGAAAAGGGAGGCTTTGTCTCTTCTCCATGCTTCCTCTTGTAACAGGCCAATAAAAGGCAATTAGCAAGAGTTCCATCAGTTCAAATAGATTGTAGGACTTGTGGGAGGGTGAGTGACTGGGTGGGTGGAATGGAGGCAGACTCTCTTTGGATTGCTCCCCTGACACCAGATTTAGAAGCAGACAAGGCAACCGCCTGATCTCTCATTTTGAGACTTGGGCATCTGAATCTGAATTTATTCCTTGAGGATAAATGAATTAGCTTCTCAGTTTTCTTTGCTCTGAGTAGTTCAGATGCTCTAAAGCTGATGAACAGCAATTATTATTTTCCAGAGGAGAGAGAGTAACTAAGAGAAGCCTAAATCAGACTTGTAGACTAGGATTTGAGAGTCCTGGGTACCCCATTGTATGGCACTGGCAATTGCTTAACCTATATGTACCTTCTCTGTGTCAAATGATTGGCCATACCACTACTAAGAGGCCTGGATGTAAATATGACCATTTAAAGAGTTCCCCACCCAAAGACTATACTTCTGTTATTAAATATAGTTTGAATCAAGGTATTTCAAGTTAATAAGTACATATATAAGGTGCCTGATGTGAAAATTCAGATGATTAAGACAAAAGCTCTGCCCTCGAAGGGCTTTCAGTACAGTGGTAGGAGTAAAAGAATATAAATTATTACTGAATGAGGTATAATGTGCCAAAATCATTAGAATTAAGTGATATTAAAATAAGAAAAGCAAGCACATTTTCTCAACAAAGATATCAGAAAGCTGCCTTGGAAAAGAGGATATTTGATGTGGGTGTTAAAGAATGAATGGACAGGATGTTAATAAACATGGAGAATAAGAAGAACTTTCTTGTGGGGAGCAGAATGAGCAAAGACATGAGAATAGAAGAACTCAGAGTTAGGAAAAGAACAAGTGGTTCAGTTTAGCTAGATCAGAGAAACAATATGAGGAAATAGTGGACATAACGCTATACGAACAATTTGTGACCATACTGGGCAGTATCTTAAGAGTCAGACAAAAGAATCTGTTTAAAGCAGGGTAGTGGAGGAATAGTTCAGAGGTCATTATAATAGCCCAGTGTCAGGGTAGAAACAAACAAACAAAAAAGGAAACAAAAACAGATGTAAGAAGCACTGGGAGTAATCAAGATTGGGCAACTGTTTGAGAAAAGGTGAAGTATAGAGACTTCTAGAGTATGCCCATGGTTTTCAGCCTCAAATACTGTAAGACTATTGCTGCCATTATAAGAAGTAAGGAAGTCAGAGAGGAAAATGGTTTGGAGAAGTGATGCTTTTAGCTCTGAACAGCTTGAATCTGAAGGTGCTAATTTAACATCTGAGTGTACATGTTTAATTGGCAATAGAAATGCAGGAGAGAAAGTTTGGTGCTAAACAGAGAAATTTAACCAATGTTTATTGATAACACCTGAAGCCAGGAAAGTGAATGATTTCCCAGAGATAAATAACTGATAATTAACAGGGAAAAGAACTAAGAAAATACTTCTTTGGAGAGCCAACCGGGAGTCTATTCTGTGTGAAACAGTCATTACTGTTCCACTATTACCAGCAAAAATACATAAAATTTGTTTCCCTATGCCTCAATGGCCTTGGTGGGAACAATCAATGATTTGGTATCAATCATAATAATATATGACTCCCAAGACCCTGAATGACTAAGCCCTGCAAGTTTCTTCTCTAGTCTGATTTCTGGGAGGCTCATGCACTATTCCTGGACAGCCACACTTTATCCCACTGAGATGTTACTCTCCGTTCTGCAATTTTCTCTCTCCACTCATTTGCTCATTAATTCATCAATAAATATTTATTAAATAACCTACTATGTGCCAGGCACTATTCTAGGTACTGAAATGAAAAATCAACAATGAACAAACTCTTCATGGAGTTTACATTCTAGTAGGGAGACAAATAGTAAACCAATCAACAAACAATAATATTGTAAATGTCAACAAACAATATTGTAAATGTCACATAGTGGACTGGAGTGAAGCGACAGGAGCTGCAATTTTGTATAGGATGACCTAGGAACACCTCTCTGCAAAAGATACACTAAGAGCAGAGATCTGAGATTTCCATGCAATGGGAACAGCAAATGCAAAGTCCTTAAAAAGTAAGGGTGCTTGGCTAAGAGATCAGTATAGGTGGAGTGTAGTGAACAAGAGCAAGAGAGATAAGAAATGAGATCAGAGAGAAAATGGGGGACAGATCATGCAGGGCTTCATAGGCCACAATAAGGACTTTGGATTTTACTTTAAGTGTGTTGGGAATCCAATGAAGAATTGTGAGCAGTAGAGTAACATATTAAAAGCTCTGCAAAATTTGATAGTCCCCCCACCAAAAAAAAAAAATGAAAATTAAAAAGCTTAACTTTGTTTCACCCAGCATTTTCCAAATACATTTGACAATGACTAGAACCATTTTTAACATGGCACCTATTAAAAACCCACAGAAAACATACTTTAGGATATGACACTGTAGAATAGTGCTTCTCAAACTTTAATATATACAAGAATCATCACTAGGAGAGCTTGTTAATAAAACAGATCCCTGGAACTCCATCTCAGAGATACTGAGTCAATAGATCTGAGAGAGGGACTGGATAATTTGCATTTCTAAAAAGCTCTCAGCTGATACTAATGCTGCCAATCCAAGGACCACACTTAAAGTAGTACTGCCTAGAATACAGAGAGCAAGACAAGACATTAGTAACTTACAGAACTAGGAATATGGTTAGCATATTAGTAGAATCCAACAGTTCCTATCTCTTTGACCTGTCTTACTCTTCTTAATACTAAAAGCAATGTAAGACCATCAGATGCTATCCTTTATCTACGAAAACCAGGCCATAGGTCAAAGCCTGAGTTTCAATAGTTATTGATTTTAAGACATTTTTTCCTAGAGTAAAACATACCTTCTTACACTCGTGGTTCGCCTTTGTTACCATATCATTGGTGATCCAGCTGATTAATGCGGACCATGTAAGTGTCCAGAAAGACCACTTGGTTGGGCTTGGTTCCACTGGCATACACAATTCTATTAGTCTTTTCTAGGGATCTGGAGGAAATGTTGCCAGTAGCAAGAAATTAATACACTCTACTACAATGTTTATTATTTCAGTACCACCAGCAACAATTTAAAAAATATTAATGAGAATCATGACAAACTACCTTATCCCCAAGTAATCAGAGCTTTCCAAGAGAGAGATTATCATCACTTCCTCTATTAGACATCAGCCCACTAAGGATTTAATAACATCTTCTATAGGAACTTCTAAGAGCTTGCTATAGTGGGCCTAAGCCTCTCTAAGAAAAATGCTAAGTAATTTTTACTTGTTTCTGATATGTAGAGACTTCTTTCTTCCATAGATAGGTTCAGAGTAAAAGATCAACACATACACTAAGCATTTCTAAGAAAGGGTTGTTGTAAATTCAGTTAGAACGCAGAAAATTACGTTAACAACATAGGAAATTCTAGTAAGACTAGAAAAAATCCAAATTATGGGAATATGTAAATTATAATAGCATAAAGCATTACGCTACATTTCAGTTTGACTTGTAGAAGTCATCCCTTACCAATGGAAGTACTTGAGATTTAGCAAAGTGACCATGTTCCTGCCAATGGCCTGAGTGAATAATAAATAACTTGCTAACCAGCTATGGAAAACTGCATATTCCAGCACTAACTAGGTCTAGCAAAGACAAAATGATAAAGGAGCTTAGCCCTCGGTGTCCTGGAGTAAAGACTAGGCTGGGGCAAACCCATAAGGTGTTCCTTCACAGGATTACTTGTCGGGGAAACTGTCACCTACGAGGGTATTGTGAGATCTCTGAGCACAGTTGAGCTAAGGCAACCTGGTACAATTCAGATCTACTCCCCCCATCCGTAGCCTGAGGGCTGACGCTCCCCATCCTTTGGATAAAAGAAGGATAGCAGTCCTCTGCAGTAATAAAGCAAGTGCCTGGGGGCTGACCAGGGTCACTATTTATATGTTCCCAGAAACAAAAGAAAAAGTATCATGAGCCCTTAGGAACTGTCCTGGGAAGCAGCCTCTTGAGGATTTGCCTAGCTTCCACTGAGGAGGTCACCCTGACCTGACTCTGTGGGCAGTCACAACTGACAGCAGGCCTATGATAAGGAAAGTTGATTTTTATTGATTTCCTTGGCTCTATGATTCATATTAATTGGACTAGTAAGATTTAAAAACTGGGAAATTTTTTAAAAACAGTTTGAATCCTGGCATATATTTCATATTTCAGTGCTTGACTACATCCTTTGTTCAGCAAACATGTACTGAGTTTCCACTATATGCCAAGTACTGTGCTAGGGCTGGACATACGGATATTAATAAGACACAATCTGTCCACCAGAAACCTAGAACTCAGTAGAGGATACAGGTATCTATATCAACAGTCCCAAAACAATGAAAGCACTACTGTAAAACATAGGCTGTTGAATTTTAGAGGAAAGATACCAAATTCTTTCTTATAGAGATAATATTTGAGCAGGCCTTGAAGGATAAATAAATATTCAGAAAAGGAAAGAAAAGGCGGAGCAGAGAAAAAATCATTTTAAACAGAAGTAACAGCATGCACAAAGGCTTGGAGACCTGGGAAAATGCAACCCAATTAAGTACATTCTTATAGCTCATTTTGACAGATGCTTAAAGTATCTGAGGAACAGTGTGACAGGAGATGAAACTAAAAATTAAAAAAGTCAAAAATCACAAAGAGCTACTTATGCCATCCTAAGAAGGCTAGGCTTTGTCCTATAGGCAATGGGTAGTCATTAAAAAATTTTAAGAAAAGGAATAATATGGTCTTATTGGTTTTTAACAGTTCTTTGGAAAATGGATTGCAGGAGAACAAAAAAAAAAAAAAAAAGTGAGACTAGAGGCAATGAAACAGTTAAGAAAGTAGTCCCGGGGGGCAATGATAAGAACCCTAACCAAGACTGCCATAGTAAGGTTTTAGAAGAGAAAACACAGGCAAGAGAAATTTAGGAGTTAAAATCAATAGAATTTTATGATTGATTTAATGTGGCTGAAGAGCAAGATGGAGGAGCCAGAGAGTCTGAATAGGGTGCTGAGATGGATAATGTTGCCATCTACCAAAATAGGAAATACTAGAGGAGGAACAGGTTTGGGGGAGGGGAGAGATGATGAGTTCAATCTGACAAATGATGAGTTTTGAGGTGCCTGTGGGATATCCAGGCATTGAGCCTAATGGAATCCAGGCCACAGGCTTACAAAAAATGGCATCCTCTCAACCCTCATTCCTAATGCCCATTTTTCACAATTTAGGATACCATTCCTGAATTCCAACTGTCAACTCATTTACTACCAAGAATCATTAGAAGGGCATCTTGTGCCCAGGTTCTTTCTGACACTTTGGCAAAGAATCATGGAACTAAAACTGACCCTAGGATGTAATGTTGTTGATTCCTCAGCTTCCAAACTAGGCTATATGACCCAGACTGCTTAGGACTTTATTGAATAGAGATCTTTAGGAAGAATATTCTAATCTCAATCCTATTCTAATATTCTAACTAGTAAATGCCTCATTCTTCCTAGGGTATAGAGGTAGGGGTGTGAACATTTATTTTGCATCTGATATGGGCCACATGCTGTTTTGGCACTTTATATATATTATTTAATCCTAGGTAGGCATTATTATCCCTGTCTCAGATATGAGAAAACCGAGGCTCCCAGAGTTCACATACCCACTACCATACAAGTAGTAAGAGGCAGAACTATGATTCTAACCCAGTTCTGTCTGTTACCTAAGCCTGAATACATTCCACTGTACTGTACTCCTAATCTGACTTCCAGTGTTGGTGTCAACTGCATTTTAGTCTGCCACTATCTTATATAGAAAAAAGAGAAAACACCACAGAAAATTAATCTTTGTTTGTAAATTACTAACAATTCATGTGTTCAGATAATGCATTATGTACCCTTATACTATTTTGTCTGTAAAATGCATGTGATTCACATTAGAAAATAATTAGAAGCTTCCAGTCCATCTTCCCCTCCTCAGTGATGGCTACCAAATGTATCATTGCTAAACCACAAAAGTCTATGTTAAAGTAACATTTGTTAAAGCAACATTAATGGCTCTGGATAAAAACCACTAGAGCAGGAAAGTGCAGTTTGTAGTTGAAAAGTCCCCATAGTTCACTGTGCTGAGTGGCATGGGCGGAGACCACCCACTGATCCAAGACTCCTACTGCAAAGAGACACAACAAAAGAAAGTTGTGGACACCCTGGTGTTTTATAATTTAGATGAGACTGATAGTGCTTCTTTGAAAGAAATTCTTCAGTCCCACTCCCTATCTTCCAAGTCATATTTTAGAAAAAAGGAAAAAAGCTGATTTTTTTTTTTTTTTAACAACTTGGTTTGGAAAGGCAGGCTGTGAGACACTTCACTCTCTTCACTCTCCAGCCAAGAGAGGACATCTGTCAAGTGCTAACAGGATATAATCCCTCCTTGAAAGGCATAAAGACACATTCAAGGAGCTACAAGGGTCAAGAGTAAGCTACAAGGTAACAGTGACTCTTTCCTGTAGACTGCCAGTAAATATCACAGACCTGAAATACACCTTTCAAGAGCACAGTGAGAAGAGAGGTAACGAGGGAGAGAGGAAACTTTGGAGGAAGGGTCTGCCTTCATATCGGGGGGTGCATTTTGTTGTTCTTCAGTCAATAAACATGAATTAAGAAAGCCATAATGTTCCAGGTTTTGAAAAAGTAAAATTAATTGGAGCCATGGTTCTTGTCCTCAAAGAAATCACAGTCTAATATCAAGGCAGTCAAGTAGACACAATTACAGTAAAGCAGGATAAGTGTCCTGATACATTTAGAAACTAGTGCCCTAGGAGCACAAAGGAGAAACTAATTCTGCCTAGAAGGGAAGAGATGTCAGTGAAGATTGCACTGAGAAGACATTAATAAGTATTAGAAGAAGCTGACCTAAAGGTAGACAAGGGTATTTGAGGACAAGGAAAAAGCATGTTTAAAAGCATGTAAGTACAAAAGAACTTGTAATAAGTTCAGCTTGACCAAAGCTTAGGCTCAAAGCAGGCAGAGGTGGAGAATGGAAGGTGGTTGCATGATGGAAGATACAACTGAAGATATATTCAAATCTTTCCATATGAGGAAATATAAACAGAGCAGGTCACTCTTATACACACCTGAGCTTCATCCTGAGAGGAACTCAAGCAAGGAAGCAGACAGTGCTAAGATGGGAACTGTAGGGTCACAGAAATCTCTCAATATGCCGAGAAGCAGGACTTCCTCATTGCGGTGTAGAGATGACCAGATGCCCCATTTTAAGGAAGTGTGGTTTGAGCTCCCCTAAATGGCCAGGTCTAGGTCTCAGGAATCAATAGCAAAAAGGCCTAAGGGCAGTAATTATATATTCTTCCTAGACTTCCTCACCATAGAGCCAGAATAAAAATGTTTCCACATATTTGCTGAGTTATTACAGCCCTATTTCCAAAGCATGGAATGCACTGGTACAGGTCAGAGGTACACAGAGTGAGGTTCCTAGAGAGTAAACTTCCAAATTCAATGACGACCAGGAAAAAACGGTACTACACTAGTCTGAATCAGGATGTTTTCCTCATCTCACTAAAATCTGAAGTTATGGTACATGATCACAGCTAACCAGAGAAGTATAGAGAATCTGACCATCTCAGATTGTCTACATCAATGGCTGAGTCCCATGCTCCTCTGTCTTTTCCCCACTATCTTTTGAGAGAGGAAGACCAAGTCTGCTGAAGACAAAAATGGTCTGTCAAGGCATCAGCTCTATCATCCTTCCAGAGGAGCTGAGGAGCAGAGAGGCAGGAGGAGAATCAAAACCCATCATATGAGGTCCTTAGGGAAGTTTTTCAGCCAGACAAAAGACACCCTGGGACTTCTGGCCTTAGAAAGGAACACACAAGATACACACTATAAATCGGAAATGAGAATCAAAACTAAGTTTCAAATTGCTACTTGGCATTTTTTTTCTTTAAAGTGATAAACTTATTTTCCCAGTACATAAATAAATATACATGAATATATATTTATATATTCAGCCCCAACTTTAGGGGATGAACATCATAAACTGCAGCTTGAGCAAACCCCACTTCCCCATACCTTTCTAGGACTTGGTAAACCTTAAAAGGAATACTGTCTGACTACAGCCAGACAACTGGCCCCTTAAGAGCACATTTATAATTTATTTATGACTTAATATTTTCCACTGATAGGATTAATAAATCATGTTTTCATTCAACTTGTTTTCTCTGAGGTATGAATTTCTCTATTTTGATACCAGATCTTAACATGTTTTATTTTGCTTGTCCACTTTCCAGTTCATTTTTGCAGCTACAGGGAGAAATTTATTAGTCTGTATTGCCGCCTTTCTGCTGTTGTGGAGCTGGATTCTCTGAACACCCAACAGTCCCTGAGGGAAGCAATCTCAGACAGCGAGGTTGCAGCTGCCAAACAAAGACACCAGCAAGTTTTAGATTTCATTCAGGTAATCGTTTGTTTCTTCTGAGGTAAAAGGAAAGAAGGACAGAGTGGAAGGGATTCGAAACGAGCATGAGAAGAACAGCAATCCGGGCTAATTTAAAGACCACAGTGTGCAAGTAGCCTGTTGATTTGGTTAAAATCCAGAGCTCAGGGAGATGTGAGTTTTTAAACAAAGGCTTAAGAAAAGGCTACAGATAAATCAGTGTTACTAAGAGCTGCATTAGCCATTGTGGCAGGAAGTAGTGGTTTCCCATATGAAAAGAAAAAATCTCTGCCAGAAGTAGTGATCAGAACATTATTCTTACCTGGTAGCCCACTGATAAATCCAACAGAAAGAAACATTGTATTAATTAACTCAATATTCCAGAGAAAAAGAAAATGACCCACTAGTTCATGTTAACCCAAACCAACTTACACTTAAGATTCCTCATGATTTGAACTTCTTTCTTGCAGAGCTGACACTTTAATCTGTGGCTACAGAGGTTAGAAAATGTGTTCCCTGTCCATGGTCTTGTTTGAAAGGCAACTGACTCAGGGTCTTGTGACAGGAGTTCTGACTAGTCATCAAGAGAATCTGAATCTGGTCTGAAATTTCCTATAAATCCCTTGGACAAATCTTATGACCTTTCTGCCTATTGTTACCCATTTCACAAAATGAGTATAACAGCAATAGCCCCGTGACAAATATCATTATGATATATATTCAGTTCAATTTAATAAATATTTGTTGAACATCCAGGTGTTATAGGCACTGTAAGGGAGATACAGAAGTGAATTAGACATGCTCCGTGACCGTAAAGAGTTTAAAATCTATTAGGGTAGACAAGAAATGTGTAATACTATTTGTTAAATGAGTTTGGTACCAAAAGAGAACTTGAAAATATAAGTTCTGTATCAACACAAAGAAGTAAAGATGTACTTACATCTGTGGATATAAAAAAAGTTGCCATAGAGGATGTAACTGATATCTGAGATCTGAGTTGGGCCTAGAAGGATACACTATAGTGAGGAGAAATGGACTAGGGAAAATCCAAAGAGAAACTATAAACAGATAAGGCAGAAAGAGCAGAAAAATAGTATTTGAGGAATGATGAATAGTCAAGATTGGTTGGGGCATAAATTGAGTGAAGGGCAGTAGTAAGAAATTGAGCAAGAATGAAAGTAGCAACAAGATCACAAGGACTTTATCAAAGGCCATGGCAAGAAATTTACAGTTTATTCTGTAGGCAATAGGAACCTGGCCAAAGTTTTAGAGAAAATAAGTTACAGGTTCTCATAGCTGATTAAGATAGATTCAAGTGGGGGGATAGTCCTCCCATGCATACTGGTATGGCCATACTGGTTGTTTATAGCAAGCACTCATTCTCATTGGCCAAACTTACTACATAATTTACATATCATTCCCGGATTTAAGGAGAAGACGACTAAAGGCAGGGAAACCAGATACAAAGCTATAACAAAGATTGAGGCAAGAAGTTATAAGGACCTAAGATAAGGAAATGCTATAAACCAGGCAAATAAATTTCTCTAACTCCCAATCTCATCTATAAAATAGGGATGATGATAATAGTACTAGCTCACAGTGTTACTGAAGGAATTCAACAAGATAATGCATGTAAAGTACCTGGCAAAATGCCTGCACATAACTACGTAATAAATTATATATTCATTTATTCATTCATTCACTAATAAGAGAAAATGCTTTGAACCATGAATGTACAAGAGTTCAGGTTTATTAAGTACTCAGGAAGAAGATATTGTAATATACTTGCAAAGCAGTGATCAGATAAATCCTATTCTATTTCTCACCCTGTACGTGAGACATCTCACGTGACTTCTCAAACTAAAGAAATAAACCTTTTAAGAAGATACTTGCTCTCTTGATCTGAGAACATAGTATTTAGACCCTCAAAACATTTATATCATGTATTTTATTTCCAGTAAAAGTGAAACACAAATAGGGAGAACGGATGGGAAAATGAAGACTAAAGCTTGAGGAGAATATGAAAGACTGGCTTATCTTTTGAATCCACTATAAGGGACAGTGGAGCATAGTAAAAAGAATAACCAGAAGTCAATTAGCATACATTTCTCGTCTGGCATCTTTTACTAATAAACCTTGGAGTATCGGACAATTCATTTGATCTCCAGGGGCCTCAATTTCCTCATATGTAAAATGAAAGGATTGGATTGATGACTTCTAAAGGCTTCATTGGCTCTAACACTTCTTGACTTCTTTTACAACCATAAATATTTTTAGAGAAGCACTTTTTTAACCATGCCTTAATTTCTGTTCATGGTTTATTCCACCTAAGCCTCCCTGAATTCAGTCCATTCATCCAACGAGAAAGTTGGATTTCTTCAGTCTATCACAGTCTCAAAGCCCTCCAGGAGTTCCTGGCTTCATTATTCCTCCCTGATGACTACCTTTGCCCCTTTCTTTTTTCACCCAGCCTAGGGCTCCACTGCCTTTTTCTCCTTCCCTTTCATCACACCATTAAGTGAGATGGATAAAGGCAGGCCAGGCCAGGATTTCTTCAAAGTTCTACCTGCTTTGGTCTCCCAAAGCAGGTAACTTGAGAGGCTCTCTACATACTCTCCCTTCCATCCAGCCAGGTACACACACACTTGGATAAAAGCCAATTCCCAAAGGGTTCCAAAAGATCACTTCCTGGCCAGGATTAAACCAGACCACCTCCCTGCACCCATAGTCTTTAGTAGACTGCCTTGCTCCATGCAACATGGATAATTTCACTGACTGAAGATAATGCAGTATCACCTAATCACTTATCTATGTTAGGTCAGTCAGTCTGTCTCTCTGTGTCTCTCTGTGTCTCTCTGTGTCTGTTTCTCTCTCTCTCTCTCTCTCTGTCCTTCATTCCTCACTCAGTCGAAGAGCCCCCAGGAGAATTTTGGCCCAAATAGAAACAAACACAAACAACCCACTCTCTCTCTCTTTCTCTTTCTCTCTCTCTCTCTCTCAATAAAAACCAGCTGCAGCCACTCACCCATTGGCATTCACAGCTTGGCCCACCACACACCATAACCTGCAGAGGCAACCACCAGCCACAAGAGCATTTGTATGATTCCAGATCTAAGACAGTGTTGAAGTTACTACACAAACCAAACATTGTAAAGAGCAAGGGAGTCTATGTAAATACGGTGAGGAAAAGAAGCCAAGGAGTGCAGCCAGAAAGGGGGAGGGCTGAACGGGGGAGGTGTAGAAAATCATAGATAAGGTATACAGGCTTTATAGACAGCACACGCAGCAGAAATGTCAAAGTGCAGAGACTTGGAGCTCGGCATAGTTTGAGCTGCTAAAGCCTAAAGGGCAATTAGACTATAATTTATATACTGTAATGCTTCAAATGCTCCTAAGCTGTAATAGAAACACAGCTCATTAAATATAACCAATCTATCATCCCCTCAAGCACCTTGTAACTGTGCTGTGAGAAAACCAATCACCTTTACATTTTAATAAAAATATTATCTTGCCTGAGTACAGAGAAAGGGGTGTAATTTATGGGATAAAAACCAAAATTTTTAAAGGACAGGGTGAGAAATGGATGCAAATCTTTTAACCAACAGACCTAGGGAGTTCATGGTCTTTCTTTTTAAAAACGTGTCAGCAAGTCTTTAGAAGCTGAATTTGGACCTTAAAATAAGGGGGATTATGTTGTCAGTTATTTTTAGATCAACACTATAAGGTAAAATGGGTGAAAATTGTACTCTTTTTAGAACTACTTAGCTAAGTCTGTTAAACTCAGTCCACAGGCCTGCCTGTACCTATGTTTTAAATTTTTCTTCAGTTAATATGCTCTTCATTGCTGAGAAAAATTGATAAGTAAACATTCTACACGTAATTTTAAAAATTTCTACACTAAATCTCATTATCCATCCTCAGCAATAAAGTTTAAACTATCTTATCCGAAGAGAACAAGTGGATTACTATTAATAATTGTATTAGTTTCCCAGGGCTGCTGTAACAAATTACCACATACTCAGTGGCTTAAAACAACGGAAATTTATTCTCACAGTTGTGAAGGCCAGAAATCTGAAATCAAGGAGTCAGCAAGGCCACGCTCCCCCTGGGCTCTAGAGGAGAATCGGTTCTCTGCTTCTTCCAGCTTCTGGTGGCTGTTGGCATTCCTTGACTTGTGGCCACATCACTTCAATCTCTGCTTCTGCAATCACACTGCCTTATTTTCTTCAGTCTGCCAAATCTTCTTCCTCACTCTTATAAGAATATCTCTGTGAGGACACATGTCATTAGAATTAGGGCCCGCCCGGATAATCCAAGATAAACTCCTCCTCTCAAAATCCTTAATTACATCTTTTGCCATGCAAGGTAATATTTACCCTTTTATCATATAAGGTCATATTCACAAGTTCCAGGGACTGGGGTATGGACATACCTTTTGCGAGGCCACATTCAGCCCACTACAATAACGACTGTCAATGTAACAACTGAAAATGTTGTAACAATGTACAGTTTATTACGTGCATTCATCTACAGTACCTTATTTAATCCTAACAATAATTCTATTTGAGAGTAGAGATCTAAGGAATTAGGTAACTACTCATTCATTCATTCATTCATTCATTCACTGAGCAATCATTTATTAAGTACCTACTTTACTCTTGCACAGCCAAGAGTGAAAGATACAAAAGCACAGTGCCTGTCCTTGGCAGATACTCTAAAAGCTGTCCACAGTCATGTAGTGCCTTTAATATAACCTTGAGACAAGAGTATGTTGCATAAAGTCGGACCAATAATAGCCAGATGAGAGAGCAACAATCCCATCAAGAAAATTTGTCTGAGTCTTGTCTGGAATCCCCATTTTTGGCAAATCCCCATTTACCCCCTGAACTTCATTTAGATTTCTCCCTTTACAATTCTCAGTGCCTCCTCATGGGCCTGCCCACTGTTGAACCTCCTGCCCAACTCAGTGCCTAACAAAACCTGAAGCTCAATCTCCTGCTTTCATTAACAGCCCTGAATACTCTGCCAAGTCTTATTACTTCCAGACAGAGGAGAACTAGAAAGCAAGGGAAAATGGCTATCAACTACACAGTGCCATTCACTAGTTCACTCTAGCTTGCCTATCATCCTGAACATGGGAGACTGTCTGTGTTTGTTGGGAGCATTAGGCTTGTGGATATTCTTTAGAGTATTTGTTAAGTACAGATTAAGGCCCAAAGAAGGATTTTGAAAATAAAATAGAACACTGGGGAGTTCCTTATCTTTGAAAATTCTACAATCGGAGAGAACTTAACCTTGCCATATTCATACAATGAACACCCACTTGGAAGTTGAGTGATGTCAACTTTCCAAATGTTTTTCGACTATAAATCATAAAGCATCAGAGTTGGAAGGGACTTTAGATATCATCTAGTCCAACCCCCTCTTTTTATAGTTGACTAAATGGACCTGATGAATTTAATGGCTTACCCAAGGCACCCAATGAAATTAGATATAAAGTCTATCACCAGTCCCTTGAAAAAAAATGTTTCTAGCAGCTCCTCCTTGAAAAGAGTCAGAATAATCAGAAAGTTCATGGCCAGTGTCTGTTAAGATCTGGGAGAATATCTATCATCTACAGAGGTAGACACAAAAATATGAGTGACTTTTACACTAATAGGCTTCAGAGAAATGACTATTGTACTTTATAATGAAAATGTTAAAATCACTTTGGTAACCCAGAAATCAAAAAGTAACAATCAAAAATGGCCTACCTTAAAAACATAAGGATGTTAAATTACTCAAGAGTAAGCTGTTTAACCTATTTTGTTCTTTAGAAGCACTTATTTTATATGTAAGAAATAAGTTTAATACATATTTTTTCTATTAAATAGGTCCAAGAATTTCTGCTTAGCAAAATATTCCCATAATGCTGTTTTTCTAGTTTACATAGAGCTAAAACTACATTTTTCCCCTCAAGTATATATTCTGAACTTCAGACTTTATCATATGCCTTCCCCATACCCTAATGAGGAATAATTCATTATATGCTTAGAATTAATAACACTTCATGTATGTAAGAAATATACCCTGCAGTTTTACAAAGCATTTTCAAATTCATCATTTTACCCAATCATTATAGCAGTCCTGTGAGGCATAAAAGGGGAGATGTTTTGTCCACATTTCACAAATAATGCACTGAAGGCTCAAAGAGGTCAGGTAACTTGCCAAAGGTTATTACAGAGCTAATAAGTGGTGGATCCTAGCAGGAATCCAGGTCTTCTAATATTTGCACTAAATGACATAGCCTCTCAGGTAAAAATATGTAAGACACAGCAATTATAAGGAAGAGGTATTTTCTGACTTAGCAAACATGTTGAAAATTATTTTACTCTTGCTCAAAACCAATACTGTGGAAAATGTATCATCTTGGACTCTCAAGGAAACTTATTCCTTTTTAAGACCAGTTGGATATTAACTTAATGTCTTTTACCATTTTATTCCAAAGCAAATAGATGAAGTCTGGCGTGAAATGAGATGGATCATGGATGCTCTACAGTATGCAAGATACAAACAACCACTTTCTGGCTTATATATCCCCAAGCTGATAGACCCCTCAGATGAGCAAAACCTAAAGAAGATCAACTCTACATCATCACATATAGACTGTCTTCCATCCCCATCCCCATCCCCAGAGATGCACAGAAGAAAGGCAGTGAGTGGTAAGCAATAAGATCTAAAGTTATGTATTTTAATCACCAGATTCTTGGTCCTTTCTTCACTGATGAGGTTCTTTTGTGCTTAGGCATTGGTCCCAGCAAGGAGTAGGAAACACTGCTCAGTGGTAAGAGTTTAAAAGCCTAGAGAGAACAAAACTGGAACAGTAAGGGGGTAGAAAAACTAAGGCAATAACCTGAGATCAACTCCATTTAGGGATAAGAAAGATTCCGTCCAGTTCCATCCCAAGCTCCCAAGATACAAAAGAACACAGAGCAGGGATGAGGCTTCAGAAGTGCAGAATGGAGACTGCTGCGATGCCAGATGTGAGCCAAGTCAGCTGAGGGAATCTGACCAAAACAGGTAAGGAAGGAAAACAGGTCCAGCCTCTAGTAAATAGGGGCTGATGGGAATGAGGCAGGAAGTAGGTTCAGGGCAAATTTCCCACCTACATGGTACCGTACCTATGTCCTGGCATGGAAGGTAGAAAAGAGAGAAACCTTGGATAAACTAGAATCCAAAGCCTAAGATCAAATAAGTAGTTTGGCATCTCCATGGATACAAGAAGCAAGAGGTAACAAGCTAGAGGAGATATTTAGCAAGTCACCTCCACTCTTTGGAATCAAGTTTGAATTTACATGGCAAATGCTAACCACAAAAACATGGCTGGATTAATACAAATGGCTACGAACACCTTTATGCTTATAAACAAAGAGAAAACATACTAGTCAAAGGCAATATAATGCTCTTGCCTAGGACATGCTGAGACTATTAAAATAATGGCATTCAAAGCATCTTTCTTGATTCTATAACTTGTAAGAGTTCCAATTTTGAAAGCTTTACAATATTAATTGATATTTTTAATAAACAGTACTGAAATGTAGGCTTGTCCCATAGGGGGCAGCATGGTGTAGTAGAAAGAGCTTGGGCTTAGAAATCAGAGACCTGGATTCAAATCTCAGCTTTGTTTTACTAGCTAGATGAGCTTGAAAATACTACTATATCTGAGTCTGGTTTCCACATACATAAAATTAGAATAACATTCACACCTTGAAAAGTTACTTGTAGATTAGACAATCTATGTCAGATGCGTAGCATTTAATAAATTGTACATATATTTAATATTATTATTCTTCTTTAGTGAAGATATGAGCCTTTTCTATGCTCCTATGTTTCAAAAATTTCAGAGTCTAAAAATCATAACTGGGCAAGTAGAAGAACAGAGAGACAGCTAATTTATATTACCAAAGGATTCTATGATTTACCAAACAATACGACAAAAAAATTCTTTAAGTACAATTTCTCAATTGTATTTTTATAGATTCTCACTAGGCTAAAATACCATCCCTGCCAGAAGTTATTTTAATGCATTAACAAAAAAACTTCATGATAATTGCATATGTGCTCTGATGAGGATATGTACAGGGTACTATTAAGTCTATTGGAGGTGTTAACCATAAACTCACAAGATCAAAGAGAGCTTCCCAAAGGAGGTGACAAAGTCAAGTACTAAAAAATAAGTAGGAGTTGAGCCAAAAAAAGAGGAAAGAGGAGAGTATTACAGGCAGAGGAGACAGAATGCACAACTATGTTGTACTTCAGGGAGCTGCAAGCAATCTGGCTGTACTCAGGATTCAAGTACATTGCTCACTCCTTTTTTTTATTTTTCACTTAAAAAAATATTTATTGGTTACCCACCATGTTCCAGGCACTCTTTGAGGTAACAAGAATATACTGATAAACAAAGCAAAGTCTCTGCTCCCATAGAACTTACATTCTAAAAAGAGTGACAAACAATGAAAACATAAACAAGATAATTTCAGATAGTGAAAATTCCAATGTATAATACAAAACAGCAACCAGGGTGGGCAGGGAGAATGCTGAGTTCACTAGGATGAGCAGAGATTTGTCTGTGAAGGTTACATTTAAACCAACCACAGAAAAAAAAGTCAGTAATGCAAGGATCTGGGGTTGGAATATTCTAGGCAACAAAACAAAAAGACCCTGAGGTGGGCGAGAGATGTAAAGAAGGCCAAAGTCAATGGAGCAGAGTAAACAAAAGGGTAGTTGTGAGAGAGAGCGAGTAGAGGGGAAAGGCAGGAGCCAGATCAGGCAGGGGCAATGGTAAGAAGTTTGGATTTAATTCTACTTGTGATGAAAAGCCATTGGAAACTTTTAATCAAGGATTGATATAATGCGAATTACTCTTTAAAATCAAATCTGGCTGTTATATGTATAGGGGGACAATACTGGAAGCAGGAAGATGGATTAGGGCGCTATTAACTGAGGAGATATCAAGTTTTCTGCCTTGACTGCCTCAGGATATCATGATGCCTCTTACAAAAAAAAAAAAAAAAAAAAAAAGACAACCTCATAGAACTCCATGCCGAAAGGGTGAAAGTCATATTTTGAAAAATTTCAACATTTTTTGCCGACTGCCTCAGAATATCAAGATGCCTCTAAAAAAAAAAAAAAAAAAAAAAAAAAGGTTAAACAGGAAGAAAAATAAGCTTAGGTGGTTGGGCATGTTGAATTTGAGTTAGTCTGGGGATATTCCACATAAAAAGAAACAAGAGAAAATAGGATGCATAGGGTCTACAGCTCAGGAAAATAGAAGTGGACTTATACAGATTTAAGAACTGTTGACATATGAATGATGTAGCTACAAAAATGTTTGGGATTCCCTAGAGAGAGTAGGTATAAAAAGAAGAGACTTTGGAAGGATCCTTGAAGAATGGAACAGTAAGACTTCATAGACTAAGGAAAAAGCAAAGGAAGAATACTAAAAAAAGAAAGTGTCACAGAAATTAAAGCATGTCAAATGATGGTGAGGGGTTAAATAAAACTGAAAAGCTTCTATTGTCTTGTTTTGTTTTATCTTGTTTTGAACAAGGAAGTCATCGGTTATCTTGAAGATAGCAGTTTGTAAAGAGGAGACAGAAACTAAACAGAAGTAGATCAAGGAGTGAGTGGGAGGTAAATAAGTAGGACCTGTAAGGATACACTCTTTTCAAAATCTTGGCTGTGAAAGAGAAGAGGGAGGGAGAGCAGTAGTCAGAGAGGTACAGAGTTGAAAAGGCATTTTTTAAAGACAGGGCAGACATGCCCTCTGTCACTCCACAATTCACATAATTCTACAAACAATTCTTCAATTCTTCCACCTTCACAGCCTTTGTGTGCCTTCTCTGCTCACAGAACTTTCCTAGTGTTTAATCTTCTCTTGGGCACAGGGTCCTAAGTGGGTCCCCCTGTCTATGTGAGGGTGGCCTCTCCTGTGCCACAGAAGTGCCAAACTCTCACACTGGCCAGATGATGGGTAGGTAACACACACTCCTTGCTGGGAGGATCTGGCCAATTACATTCAGATTTTATTATTAACTTAAAATGTGAGCGATCATCATTCCATTTCTTAAAATATAACTCTCTCTTGGGTCCATTTATTTCTCTGAAGCCAAAATTCCATGGGCTGTGAAAAACAAAGACGTGGAGGGCAGCAAATGAAAAATGGCGCCCAGTGACGGGGAAACTGCTAAGAGCTGGGAGAAAGTGTCCTATCCCCTCACAAAAACAAACACTTCAGAGCCATGAAATCTGCTCCTGTATATTCTGTCATCTCCATTGGTGTGACTACTTTTAATTGTTTGGAAACCATTTACGAAGAAGAAAAAAATCCAATTTAGAGGAACATCCCTACTGGGTCGTTCACAGGGCAAAGTTCACAACGCACTTTCATTCTGTGTGGGTAGGGTTCACCTAACTTCTGAGGAATCTGTTGGAATTACAGAGCCTATCACAAGCTTAGCCTCTGGTGCCAGCTCAAGATTCTGTTTTAAGGCTGTTGAGCACCTTGGATTTGTCTGTGTGTATCTGCCAAAGGAGGGTGGGGGTGGGGTTGGAACTCTAACTTACTTCCCATTTCTGTGTGGTTTTCAAACATGAAGTAGAACTCCTCTAAGTCAATTAGAATTAAGCATCTCCCAAGGACCCAAGGGGGAAAGTTGGCTCCTAGAAAAGGCAGCTCAAGGCAGGGGGTGGAATGATTTGGTCCATCGCATGGGTATTTTCTCTCCCACTCCTTTTCTGTGGGTATAGTGGTCACAGGCAGCAGTAATTTTTTTTTCCGATACCGCTATTTCTCCTAGTGACGCATGGGTGAGGCAACAGAGGAGAGGGGGGCGTTCTTTCTTTCAGATGCATTTAAAGATTATCCTGAGCTTCCAAATGTACATCTTCCTGGTAACCTTTTCCCAGATGATGTTAAGAACACTATGGCATAAACTAAACAGCTTGAAAAGTCAACAGCAATCTGAAGATGTTCTTTCTCTTGGAAAATTAGAAGGTGAACAAACCCCTGAGGTTCTACCCAAGCCTGATGAGAGATTTATTAAAATTCTTTATATATAAATTATTTAAATTCTACTTAAACACAGTGGAGATAGAGTCAATGAAGCACAAAAAGAAATACAAATTTGGACAGTATTAAATTAAAAATGTGAAGATATGTTTTCAGGGCAAATACTGCTTATTATTCCCTTCTTTGTGTCTTGCCATGCCCCCTTTTAAGAGAAAAACAATAGCTTTAAATCATTATTCTTTCCTGAAATGTCATCTCCCCAACATACCCTCAAAATCCACATCAACTATACTCTGCTGTTGTTGGCATGATCCACAGAGTTACAACACCCATTACAATGGCAAGAAAGCCAGGCTTCCTAAGCCAGCACTAATACTATGGGCAAAACTTTCATCAAACAGCTCCTGGGTCAACCAGAGGGAAACACGAAGTTCTAACAGTGCTAGCCTTCCCAGTAGGCCCTCTAAGGGAAATTGAAGAGCACAACCAGGTTTATTAAAATAACAACTGGGCAAGGCGCCTCCAATGCTTAATGGAGCATATGCTTGGATCTGGAGATGGAAGCTGCACTTTGCATTCTTTTCCAGGAAGGGAGGGAGTGGCAGTGGCCTAAGTCCCTGGAAACTCTCCTCAATGCCCTGGTTGGCATCCTGGAGATTTTCCCAGCTTGTTCTGGGAGAGGTATCCCACTCTAAGCAATAGGTTCCACTAAGTCTTATAATAAATAACATAACCACCATGGAAGGCAAATATTTAGTTTCCCACTAGAGCAATGTTACCCAAGTGTGGGTCCATGAACCTACAAGATAATATTTACCGCTCCATACCCAAGCCCTTTTTCATATCATTCCTGGGTTACTACAGCTATAACTTGCCCTTTTCTTGATTTATCTCCTATCTCCCTTGCTCCTGGGAACTACAGTAAAGAAGTTATATCATTTACTAATTCACTGCTAAATCTAGGTTGGGAAATACAGTTCCAGAGTAGATCACCACCAACACAAAACACCACATGAGATTATTGTTCTCTATTATTAACAGCATTCTCACAGCAAAATTTTGAAGTTTATCTGATTACTGATTTGTATTTTATGAGTCACCTCTTGATATGTTTCTAGTTATTCCTGATTTAAGGGTAGAGAGGATCTTAATATCAATACCTGCTTGTAAGGCACTTAAAGCATTTTTAACAAAGTAACTTAATCCTCATAGCACCTATGGAAGATAGGCAATATAATTACCTGCATGCTACAGATGAAGAATTGTTCAGAGGGGCTAAGTGATTTGCTCAAGATCATATACATAGCAAGAAGCAATACAGGACTTCAGCCCAGATTTTAATTTTAAGACAATTGTTCTTTCTGCTACAACTGGGCTGACTCACTAAGTATCACCAAATACAAAAGCAAAATGACTTAGGTATTTGTTTTCAGGAATTTCAATGGCAAAGTATATTGATCTTTTCAGGCTGCTTTCAGTATTGTTTTTTAAGGGGCAGTCAAATTTCATCACTCTTTCAATATTTGTTTCAGTTTCCACTCAATTCAATGTACTTTACTGAAAGCTTTCTGTGTATCAGATATGGAACAAGAAGCTAATAATACAATGATGATTCAGTCACACAGTCTACTTAGGAGGTCCTCACGGTCTGCTCATATGTCCAAGTTCTGATTAGATATCTGGGAAATACAGAAGATTCTACATGTCCCTTTGCTTGACTCCTTCTTTAGTCCATTCCTTCACTTCAATGACTTCTTCAACATTTACTAAGCAAAGATGAATAAGACAATGCATACTCTCTAGAGTTCATAGTTCAATGAGGGAGATAAACATGCAAATGAATCATTTATAATAAACCTTGATAAATGCAGTAACAGAGATATAAATAAAATGCTATAAGAGCCAAGAGTACTGAGCAACTAACTCCACCTGAGGAAATCAGCACAGGCTCTTCCTAAGAGACTGAGTCTTAAAATACAGTGATCTATTGAAATATTAGAATGTCTGCCCTTTAAAGAAGCGGTTCCCCAACTTTTCTGGCACTAGGGACCAGTTCTCCTATGAGAGTCTAATGCCTGATGATCTGAGATAAAGCTGAGGTGGTGATGCTAGCACTGAAGAGCAGCTGCAAATAGAGATGCCCGCCGCTCACCAACTGCTTGCAGCTCGGTTCCTAACAGGCCACAACTGCTACAGGTTCGTGGCCTATGGGTTGGGGACCCCTGCTTTAAAGTATTCCTTCATATACTCTTTAGTCTATTTGTATGTTGAGAGGTCAAAGTACAAACTGCTCTTACAGAGTGCTTGACCTGACTATGGCCTGGAAGGAGGAAGAAAGTGTCACAAACTCCTCAGCAGTTGCTTCTAGTTATAGTCATTTTTACTATTAGACTTCCAGTGAGTTAAATGGTGCCCCCCCTAAAAAAAATTATGTTCATATCCTAACCCTGAGAACCTGTGAATGTGACCTTATTTGGAAAAAAAGGTCTTTGCAGGTATAATTAAGGATCTTGAGATGAGATCATTCTGGATTATCCGGGTGGACCCTAAATCCAATGACAAGTATCCTTATAAAGAACAGAAGAGAATCCACGTGAAGACAGAAGCAGAGATTGGAGTGATGCAGGAACAAGGAAGGCCATCAGCCACCAGAAGCTGGAAGAGGCAAGAAAATGTTCTCCCCTAGAGCCTCCAAGGTGCAGCCTTACTGACACCTTGATTTCAGACTTCTGCCTTCCAGTGCTGTGAGAGAATTAACTTCTGTTGTTTTAAGCCACCCGGTGTATAGTAATTTGATATAACAGCCACAGGAAACTAATACAAGATCTAACATGATTCTCTAGCAGCACCAATGTCAACGAGCCCTTACCAAGAGCTTAATTAATATAGCTTCATGTGGGTACTGCACCAAGCAGATTAGATGAACCAGATCCCAGCCTCAGGAGACTTCCACGGAAAATCATGGAAATGCTATGGTGAATGGCAGTATAGCAGGTCTTTGGAGTGAGACAAATCTGCATGTGGGTTCCTATTCTCCTACTTAATCAGGTATATGAATTGAAAATTTTAATAAGCCTAAGTTTCAGAATTCTTATCTGCAAAATAGGAATTATTATAAGCATTAAATAAGATAAAGCACATACAGCACTTTGCATAATGGCTGACCCATAGTACTAAGTAAATATCAGGTATTATTACTATTATGGACACAAATACATGTGGACAGCTGAATAGACAATAGTGGTTAGATATAAAAGTTCAACTAAAGTCAATTATCATTTCTTTGCATAGATCTTATTTCCAGCCCAATTTCAAATCTTCAGTTAACTTTTCTTCCTCATCACCCTGATGGTACCTACCACTGCCACCATAAAAAATAACCAACAGTTCTGAGACTCTGTTACTTGTAGTGCCCATTTTTTCCCCACTAAAAATCAGGAAAAGTGGTGTCTAAAACTTATTTTAAGAATATCAAAGACATTTAGCCCAAGCCTTTATCAAGTTCTCTATTTTAAGTTGAAAATTGCTTCATATTTGTCTTCTTCCCTAACCATGTCTATTTTTTTCACTAAAGACCAGTGTGAGCACTCCTCATTATATCTATCAATCTACCACTCATCTTCAACAGTTCTAATGGTTCCTTCTTTACCCATAAAAATCTCTCCTCAACCTTACTACTCCACCAGGCTCCCATTCCATCTCCTCCAGGATGTTTTGGCCAGTGCCTCAAGCTCAAGCCGTCCCAAATTAAATTTAACATCTCTTCTACTGCTCAAGCCTGTTGCAATTTAACTCCTCTGGCTGAATGTTACTCCTGTCTTCCAGGCACTGATGCTTCAAACCTACTAGTCACTTCGGGGCCTTTGCACTTGCTTCTCTAAGTTGTCTGGAACAATATTCCCTAAAACTTTCACATACCTGGTCACTGAGGTCTCACTTAAACTCCCTTTCTACAGAGATTCCTCCCCTTGCTATCTTATCAAAAGAACCTTTCTAAGTCTCTCTCAGTTTCATTTTCTTCATAGAACTTTGCACTACTTGAAATTAATCTTATGTATTTGTTGTCTAAGCTACCCTCTATAAGCTGCTTGAAAGCAAGGACTGTGTCTATCTGGCACAAAATACGTGCTCAGTACACATCTTTGAATGAATGACTTTCCTGGGCTTCTATTTTCCTCCATAACCTCCATTCTTGCTCAGCCTCGCAACCTGGAAAAGATAAATATTTAAAGGAAACATAGCTTAGACTACAGCCTCCTAGCTGGCCTCCCTGCTGTCTGTTTCTTCCTTATCTAGTTCATTGTACATCCTACCTGCTCCATAATTATCCTAAATCACAGCTCTCATCTTGTCAATTACTTCCTCAAAATTCTTCAATAAACTATCCACTGGCTATAAAATTAGGTATAAATTTGTCATCTAGGCATTCACTACTCTTCTCTGGCTCTACCTTACCTTTTAAAAATTAAATTCCCTCTATTAACTATTTATTTTGAAATAATTACAGAAACAGAAGTTTGCAAAGACATATACAATAATCCCATGTACTCTTCCCCAAACCTCTCCCCTATGTTAACATCTTACACAGCTCTTGTACAATATCAAAACCAAGAACCTGATACAATCCACACAGCTTATCCAGATTTCACCAGTTATACATATACCTGTGTGTACACATGCATGAACTCACATATACATGTATGTAAGCACATAGGCTCACTTGTGTAACTCTATGCAACTGTATCATATATGTTGCCTTAGGTAATCACCATAATAATCAAGATATCCAACATTACCATCACCACAAAACTCCCTCTGTTAGCCCTTTATAGTCTTATCCATCTCCCCAGCCCTATCCCTGGCTACTACTAATCTGTTCATCTCTATAACTATTTCAAAAATGTTACATAAATGGAATTCGTCACTTATATTGATGAGTAGTATTCCATAATATAGATGTATCAAAGTTTGTCTACACAATCATCCACTGAAGGACATTTGAGTAGTTTCCAGCTTCAGGTTAATATGAATAAAATCGCTTTGAACATTCATGCATGAGTTCCTGCATGAAAAGAAGCCTTAATTTTTCTAGGATAAATTCCTAAGAGTGTAATTGCTGACATGTAACTTTTGTAGCCTCATTTCAAAACTTCCATTTCTGTTCAGATATTTTGTGAAATAGGTCTACTTGTATTGTTTCCTCTTCCTCTCTGGTTTTTAATCCTCATCATTGTTTGCACATTTATTATTAAAAGCTGCCTCAAACACTTTTTGAAGGTGGATGAAGAAATAAACCAATATTGACAGAGAATAGAGACAAATGAGTGGAGGGGGGAAAAAAAGAGATGATAGAGTATTTTATCAACCCTGTCCCAATAAAATGTGATCTCTTCCCTATAAACCTGCATCTTATTTGCTAAACTTCTATTACAAAATATATGTTCTTCCACAGTCTCATAGATGCATATATTCCCTATACCTCCACTAAAACAGTAAACTCCCTAGAGACAGATAATTTCTTAGTTTTAGTCACTCAGGTACCAAGCATAACCCAGCATTTCTGTAAGAACAGAAGCTCAGGCAAAATAGAATCTTCATTGCTGAATGAGGATGAATTAAATATCTTTGCCCTAAGAGGGCTCTGGTCTAACCAGGCCATCAGGATGTTATATTTGCCCTAAAAAAAAAAGGACACCTAATACAAATCTGTACAGGCTAGGTGCCAAAGGATTATAGAAGCAGAAAGGGCTACAGATGTGCAGACAAATGAGCAATACTTTCTGGTGAGCAATACTTTCTAGGACAGTTGGGGGATGCTTTCTAAAAAAGGCTATGTTTGAGAGAAACCTTGAACAGATCAGTAAACTCCCCCCCAAAAAGTAGAAAAGGGAGTTCTTTTTGGTAGCCATTATTTAAAGAACAACATATAAGTTGATCTCATTCTTTGTAGCTACTAGATAATATCCCATAGTATGGATGTGCCCAAATTTTTAAACCATTTTGCTAATAATGGGCATTTAGGTTTGCATCAGTTAGAATTAAGTTTGGATCCATATTACAGAAAATCTAAAAACAGAAAACCTAAATAAGACTGTCATAAACACAAGGTATTTTCTTTCTCTCTTTTGTAAAAGAAGATCAGAGGTAGACAATTCAAGGTTGGTATGCAAACACCATGGTCTTCAGATCACGCTCCATTTTTCAACTCCATCATCTAACACATGGCTTCTTTTTCCAAGGTTGCCTTATGAACCTAGCCAACACATCTTAGTAAGGCAACTGGAAGGAAAGAGGAAAAACAAAATGGCCTACCTCCCAGCTAAGCTAGATCCCTTTATGCAGCCTTCCAGAAATTTCATATGATACTTTCAGTTCTACCTCGTTGGCCAAAACTTAGTTATATGGCCATGCCTAGCTGCAAAGGAATCTGGAAAAAAATATGTGGTCTAACATGAGTACACTGCTATCTCAAACGAAATTTAAGATTTTGTAACTAAAAAAGGATAATAAATATTGGGTAGCAGCCAGCAGTGAGAGAACAAAACAAATCTTGTCCTGCCAGTGAAAGCACACACATTATCTTTTACAGTCAGAGAAAAAAGAGAGGAAAAAAAAAAAGTTTGCATTTGGTTCTAGTCTCTAAAATAGAAGAAAACTTAATCCTGTTTGTGTAAATTACTGAATCCTTAACAAATTTTTTCCCTGAAGTTTGCAATATTCTTATAATAATCATATGACTTTCCACCATGAACAGACTATGATCCTGTAAACTTGTTTTTACTTTAAATACCTGTTTTTTTAATAAGCAAGCCAGTCCTGAATTTGAACTACCTTGCAGAACTTTGCAAGTAACCTGTTTTTCTTTTCTTAAACTATTTTTCTTTTCTTAGTGCTTCTATGCCTCTAAGTCTTTCTTCCACAGCAGTCTCAGCCACAAGGCTATTTCCAGTTTTTCACTATTATAAATCATGCTGCAGAAAACAACTTGTACATGTCTCCATGTAGACATAGTGACAATCTCTCAAACACGGATCTCTAAAATGGACTTGCTGGGGACAAATGACATGCACAATTTCCATATTTTGTACCTAATTTCTATCTAAAGAGCCGTACTAGTTCATATTCCCACCATCATTATATGAGTGTCCCTGATTTCCCATACACCACCAACACATGACATTATCGCTTTTTCTTTTTAGCAAATCTGATGGGCAAAAACACACCTCAGTGTTGTTTCGACTTGCATTTTCCTAATTACCATCTAGTTAGTAAATATAGTCTATCTAGGTTGAAAATCTTTATTTTGTTTATTGGCCATTTCTATTAATTATTCTTTGAAGTGTTGGTTAGCTTCTGCTCATCTGGATTGTTTTCTCAGTGCTTTATAGGAGTTCTTTATATATTCTGGATATTAATCTTTAGTTATGCATGCTATTACTATTTTCTTCCAATTTATCACTTACCTTTCTACTTTGTTTATGGTATCATTTGCTTTACGAAGTATTAAACTTTGATGTAGTCAAATTGATCAATCACTTCTCTTCTGACCTGTCTTTCTTAGAAAGACCTTCCCACCCCAAAATTAAAAACGTATTGTCTTCTAATACCTGTAGGATTTGTTTGTTATATATAAACTGCATGGAATTTATTTTTATATATGGTATGAGGTAGAACTTTCTCTAATTATTTTTGCTAAAGGGATAACTAATTTTCCCAATACTATATACTGAATCTATTCACTCCTCTATTTTGAAATGTTATCTTTACCATATGTTAAATTATCACACAGAATAAGACTATTTCTGGACTTTATTTTTCTGTCCTACAGATCCACCTGTCCATTTGTACACCAATATTATAAAGTTTTAATTACCAAAGCTCTAGAGTAACTTTTGATATCTGGTAAATCAGGCTCCTCCATATTGTCTCTTAAAAAAAAAAAAAAAATTGGCTATTCTCTTAAATTTTCTCTTCCAGATGAATTAAAAAATCAATTCACTAAATTCCATTTTAAAATCCTATGGAGATTTTTTTTAATTGGGATTGTCTCAGATTTATAGATATTTCTCATTCTTTTTAAGAGCACTTGCATGTTTTCAAAATTAGCATGTATTTATCAAGTACCTACTATGGGCTGAGTTCTGCAGAAAATGCAAAGGATTTTAAGACAATCTCTGCCCTACAAAAATGTACAACTTGATTGGGTAAAAGGATATAAATAACTAGTACATTAAGTGCCAAATATCTATAGAACTAAACTTCTTGCTCACTGATGGTCATTATGGCATGCACTTTGAGGCTTGTTTTTGCCTCTGATTTTACTTCTGTTGTTTTTTGCTTTGGCCTTACTTTTTTTTGTTTTCTTTTTAAACACATGAAGACATGTTTATATAATCGGTTTATTTTTTACAGTCACCCTAAGAAGTTCTATTAGCATCTCCATTTCACAAATAAGAAAACTGAAGCTCAAAGAAGCTAAGTAACTTTCCCAGGTCCCAGCTAGGATTTGAAACCAGGTTTCCCTAACTTCAGCCACCACAGTGCCTCTTCTTTCTTCTCCCTTTTAAGTTCCTGCTACTTTATCAAATGCAAAAATTACCTCTGAAATGAGAACAGAGAAAGAATAAATGAATAACGCCCATCTTTGTTTCCTGTTTCATCCTCTCTACACATGCCCAGTGAATAATAAAATCGTATGTGGGGAATGAGAACAGGTTCTCCTCTGCTGCTGTCCAGGTTGGACCTGTTAAAAGTTTCTCTCCTTCCTTCCCCTTAAGCTAAGAACAGAATTCACCACATAATTTACAGAGCCCTATGCAAAACAAAAATATGGGGTCCCTTGTTCAAAAATTATTAATTTCAACAGGTGAGAGCAGACCATTAAATGAAGCACAAGGCCCTTCTAGGCATGGGAGAGGTGGGGGTTTCAACCACACTGATTCTACACCCACGAAGCATGGCTAAGAGTTTTTTTTTTCCTAACCTCAGTCTCTGCCCTTGCAGATTCACAGCCCTGCTCTGATGAAGAAGGCTGCTCGGAAGTCTTCCTCCCCACCGACAGTGACTACGACTCCAGTGACGCCCTGAGCCCCCGAGACCTGGACCTGGTCTACCTGTCGTCGCATGACATAGCCCAGCAGACGCTAAGCGGCCTAAGCGGCAGCGCCCCCGACGTCCTGCAGATACACGACGTGAAGACTCCGTTGGTCCTTGGTCAGGACCCCCAGGGCCGGGTTCCGAGACCAGATACGGACCATTCATGCGCCGAATTACTCCACGGTCTCACCCTCACGGGCTTGGTACCCAAGAACCACGCCAAGATGGCGCCGGGCGCGCGGCCGCCGCTGGGCTTCCTGGGAAAGCGGAAGCCGGCCAAGCACCAGCATTACGGCGGCTTCAGCCGCCACCACCGCTGGCTGCGCATGCACAGCGAGACGCAGTCACTGTCGCTGTCGCTGTCTGAGGGGGTTTACACGCAGCACCTGTCCCGGGCCTGTGATCTGGCCCAGCATCCCGGGGAGGCCGAGCAGCTCAGACCTGCCCCCGATGGGCCCCGGGGCCTGGTTCTGGCCCACGCCGCGAGCCTTCCTGAGGAGCGGAAGAGCAGCCTCCAGGACCCAAGGCCTTCACACCGCATCTACGTGGAGCCTTACCCTGAGGCCCTGGTGGACGCAAAGCCCTGGGTGGGTTTGAGCCCGCCCCCTGAAGGCCATTCCGGCCTGCCCACTCCCACCCACCGAGAGATGAGTCCCGAGAGTGCTACCGCATCCCCGGTTTCAGAAATACTCAGCAGCTTGCTTTAGGGAGGCCGACAACTGGCTGTCCACTGTTTCACTGCAAGTCCCTGTATTTTCTGTCACCTAGCTTTCCCGCACCAGATCCCTATCCATTTTCAAAAGGTTTGAATGTTAAAAATCCATAGTTTATAGGTTCAAGGCTCTCTTTTTGTAAGAGTAGAGTTAGGGTAGAGGAGAGAGTTGCCAGTGCCCTTCCCGGTTCAGCCTACAAAGGGCGTAGAGGAGTTTTTGTGTCAACGTGGAGTCCTGGACATAACAATTCAAACATGCCACCCTGTTGGTGGCACCTGTCCCTGTACTGAGGTAGGGCAGCCCAAGGAGCCAACCCCTAGTTTTGCAGCTGGCTTTGTAATCTGACTCCTGGATTTAGGGCTTTTTCATGAATTTGTAGTTGTCAGGAGGAGTTCTACAGGTGAAAATAAGATTAGCGTTGTCTTACTCTCCATTCCAAACCTTTAGAAGAATTTGGGTAAAAGAAGCTCAGGTGTGTCTCTAGGGCACAGTGTCAAGGGGACTTGTCCTGGGTACCTTGTCAGCTAAACCAAGTCATTCCAAAGTGCAGGGTTCTCAGGGGCTCACCAAATCCAATTTATCCATCAGCACTGATCTGATTAAAGAGGCCTTGGACAGGCCTTTTCTTCACTTAGGGCTGTGTGGGAGTAGAGTAGAGGGTGCTTCTACTCTAGCTCTGTCTTGCGAAGGTAGAATAGGGCAGGAAGCAATCTTTCCTGCACGTTCAACTCATTCGAGCATGAAAATGGGCCATATATTATTCCACAGTGCAAGGAAACAGCTGAGTTAAGTGAAAGTCTGGAGTACGGACAAGACAAGGGGAGGGAGAAAGATGAGCAAAAATGAAGTTCCTTTACAGTCCTAAAATAAGTCCATGGAGCTGTGTCTCTGAAAATGATAATGAATCTGCTCCAGATTTCTTAGGTGATGGAATTGTCATTGAACAAGCAACTGCCCTTCGGATATGGCCAGGCAATGATGGAGTCCTTACAGACACACAGGAACATCTCACCCCCATATCACAGGTCACAGGACAGACTGTCCAAGCCTTAGGTTGCAGCCGTCCCCTTTTTAAGCCATCCCCTCCAAAGTCAGTTTTACTCTAGAAATCATCCGGCCCATTGGCCTCAGGGAAAATCTTTCTTATAGAAGGCCCTGCCAGTGGTTCTGAGGCTGTGCTCAAAGACACCTGAAAATCCTGCTTTGGTCTCATTGCCTCCCACCTGCCTTTCTCACAAAAGAGAAACCCAAATCAAAAGAGAAATTTCACTGCATATTCAAAAAAACATGAACCTTCACTCATTTCTTGGAGCCAAGACCCATTCAGTTCACTGATAGTCTAAATGGTCCTTTTCTGCTTCATAGGCATGTTGGTTAAATATTGCTCTTTATGGCCTTACTCCTATCCTCACAGTTCTACCATTCGTCCTCACGGGAGTTCATACAAAGTCCCCTGTTCACAATGTTATTCCGATCCCTTCCATTTTTAAAACATTTGATTTAAACATAAATAATTACCCTGGCGGAAAGGTACAGATTTGGCCCATGGCCTATGGTCATTAGAAAACTAAAGCCCAGAGCTCAGTCTTTATTTTTTTAAGAGATTTTATACTCAATGAACCTCCTAAAAAATCTTGATCAGAATCATTGCAGCTCCTTTTCCATCGCCTGGGAGGATTTTAAATGGCAGTTTTCTTGTGAGTGAATTCTGTGTATAGAGTGTTAGAGCTAGAAGGGACCATAAAATTAGTCTAAGTCCTTGCATTTACAGATAAGGCAATTAAGGCTCAGAGAGGTTAAGTGACTTGCTCAAGGTCAAAGAGCTAGTTTAGTCTCAGAGTTAGGGTCAGAACCCAGAACCATTCTCTTTATAGCAGGCTCTCCCATTGGGAATTGGGAATTGGGAATTGTCTATAGGCTACTTACCTAGTTTGCAGATCATCTATCTACTTCTAATTCCAAATTCAATTCTTTTTCTCAATCTTCACCTAACGGATTTTCAATATCACAAAGCTCCTTGCTGATAGTACAAATTTCATATAATAGACATCTAAGCTAAGTTAATTAATTAAAAAGAAAATTTGGATGAAATGTCATTTAAAATTATATACCACATGTCTCTTCTTTAATAACAAAAATGACAGAGTCATCTGCAGTCAGTCCTACTTATCTCTAATAATAAGACATTGCATATGTTGAATAAGTGTGAGATGAGATGCTGGAATGGTCAGAAACGAAGAAACCAAATAATTCTCTGATAATGACCTTTCTGGTGGCATGGAAGGAAGTTTGTGACTGTGAATTAGATGGGAAGCATTTGATAGGCAGCAAAAGCAGAGACCGACCCACCTTAGATCCCCTCATTTGGTCAGCAGGTTCTGGCATGCTGGACCAGATAATGACTCATGAAGTAAAATTGCATTAAATCCAAACTTACTAATTTATATTGAGACATGGGGTTATTTATTCACCTTCAATGTGGAAAACAGATGCATGTTCATGAAATGAATCATGCACATTAGATTTCAATGGGCATACTTAATCATCCTGAAAATGTATTTTCCTAATAATATTCCTATATAAAAGTAGATGTTATATCCTCAATAATTCGCTATTTGTTCAAGTAGGTTACCTCTACCAGTACCAACACATCGCAACATCTCGTGAGCCTAGTTTAAATTAATACATATTTGTAAGAGACAATTATGTTCTCTCATTCACAGTTCTTTATTCATTTGGCCAGTCTTCTCATTATAGAAACTTTACGGTGTATTTTTTCTGTTTGTTTTGTTTTGTTTTGTCTTATTGGTTTGGTTTGGTTTAGGATATGATGGGTTTTTGTCTTTTATTCTTTTTAGCCCAACCCAGGAGTCTCTGGATGAAATTTGCCAATCCCAGGTCTTCTTTTCCATGGTTTCCTAACATGCTTAATTTTCACCTATGTTATTCAGCTTTTGTCATTTGTTCCAGGTCCCATAGAGAACAAAATAATCAAGTATAAAACACATTCCCAGGCCACAAGAAGCTCACAATCTGATGTGAGTGTAGCCATCATTACCATACATCTTTTCATGAATATCTTAGAAGGGCCAGGAGCCTGTCTCCTCAGCTAGGCCAACAGAGTACATGTTGGGCCAGGCATCTTCAATTTCACACTTGCTGTCTATACAAAAGGGAGGACAGCCTGGAAAATACAAGTCACTGATATATATGCTTGCAACCATTTACAAAGCTATCACATCCTCTTAATTGGCGAGAGTACTTAGGAGACAGTAATTAAAAACATTTACTCTAGGGAGTGGACATCTTTAGAAGTGAATACTTAAAGATGAGACCCATTCTGTTTTAAAAACATTCAGTAATGCTCAAAGCAATAATTACACTGGAGAAAATGGTTCCATTTGGTTTGAAAGTTGAAGCCAGTTAGTAATAATATTACTCCAGCCCCCATTTCTGAAGGATCCCAAAGCACTTTATGAAAAGCAATGACTGAAGCCTTGTTGTACTCCCCTAAAAAGACCTTGTCCAGGAGCCACCTGGCAAACATCAACCCAATCCTTGCCAGGAGATCATGCCAGACAAGTGGAAAAGAGGACTGGCCTCTCATTCATTGTTATCCTGCCACGCAAACGTGCACCCCAGTGATCACTGAGCCCTTCACTTGAAGACAATTTTAGGCAAGGGGACACACTGGAAAAACCCAAGTCCTCGGCATCCTCTTGTTCTTCATGCTCCACCCAAGATGTACTCACTTTCTCTTGGAGAACTATCAGCTCAAGTCATTAAGGGGTCCGCAGTGCATGTAAGTTCCCTAGCTATGTCAACAACACACAGAACTCACTAGATTCTTAAAGTTGTTACTTGTTGGAAAGATGATGCCATTACTCTACAGCTCTCTCAACTTTGTATTAGCAGAGTATGCATCTCTTGGTGTATTTGTTTATTGAACTATAACATACCAGTTAGAGAGGGTAGTAATAGATTAACAAGAGAACACTCTTGGAGAATTGAAAGTGCTATATTTTTCACTTTATAAAGTCTAAATATTTTTCCAGATGATTCAATATAGCAAATCTGAACTTTTTTTCCTGGTCATACCTTTAAGGAAATTTTTAAAGGAATTATTTGGAAAGCAATGATACCTCCTCACAGGTAGCAGGGTGAACAAGGAAAAAACTTGTTTCTTTGCAGGTCACCTCTCACAAGATGTTCAAACACATGGCTCATGACTGTTAAGCTAAACTTCAATGCGGCCTTACAAACAACAAGGGTAGTGTATTTGAAACTATGTTGTACAGTTTGGAAACTTATTCTAAGATCTTAATTCAGAGTTTTTCTGAGGTGTTGAACTTTGCCATTAGCAAAAAGTATTTTTAGAAAAATCCATTGACTGTTTATGAAGCTCTGATTTTGCCATATTTTGGGTCTCTGGTTTTTCCACCACATCTGCACACAGTAGTTGTATCTGGGTTTTTTTTTTTTCAATAATTTCTTCTATTTCCATTAATAATGAAATTGTAAAATGGTTATTTAAAAAGACAGTTGGTTTTGTTTAACAGCCAGATAGGTAGACTGTGAAAAATATTCTATTTTGATAAAGGCAGTAGGTTTGTTGTTTTTTTAAATATTATCATAGATTCTTTTCCCTCCAGATATATATACATTTTTAATTTTAGCAAAAGCCTATATTTAACGTAGTGGCAAATGTTATGAAGTTGTCAGTTAATGCTCTTTGCTCCTCTTCCTTCAGTCCGCAACATGAAAGTCTGAGTATGCTTTCACAGTAACCACCATCCAACAGCTGATTTATAAAAACCAAGTTTGCAAATTATTGTGTTAAGTCACTCTGAGTTTCTGTGTTGCTTCTTGCTGTGTAACAAACCAGATGTTTGGGGATTTCCCATGAATGTGGTCACAAGCGTCAATTTAATGTTTGTGATGGAAAAAGAATTAAAGACGTGTGTGTGTTTGCGTGTGTGTAGTGGGGGAGGGGCATCTCATAGAAAAAGTAATTTAAGTAACATTCTATTAGTCAATGTTTAATTGCTTCCTGCCTAACGTGTATATGGCTGATTATTGGTTATTCGTTCAGAATTTATTGTATCTTGTTGCTATGTATGCAAATGAGCGTATATAAAAGTTTAGACTTTGGTATGTTATCTGCACAATTTTGTGTGCTTTAAACCTCTGTAAATGTACAGATGAGTCACGTATGGTGTGTTAAATGTGACTTTCAATCTTGGAACAATAATATTTTGTAGTATGTACTTTTGCAAACTATTTGAAAATTTTAAAAAGATATATTGGAAATGGCCAGTATTCTCAATCAAAAACAACGCTAGTGAAATGCATGTCACTTCAACCTACCAATTTATAACAAGAGTATAACAAGAGGTCAGAGGCTAACAAGAGTTAAGATAATTTTTGTAATGTCAAGTATTTTTGATAATTTCCTACCCACTTAATTGTTTTCAAAAAAAAATGTCAACAGAAGAAATCTTCACTATCAGAGGGAATGACTGTTTCATAAGCATTAACTAATATGAATATACTTTATATCTAACCTGATGTTGAAATCTAGTTCGAGGGTGAAGAAGTCAAAAATATATTTGATTCTTCATAAGATCTTTTGCTATTTAAAAGACAGTTTCCAAGCCCTTTGTGTTCAGTACAAAGAAATGTCAATTAAATAATAAACTAATAGAATTGTCAGTATTTGGCTTATCTGATGGTTTTTCCAGTTCCCAATAGAGACATTTTTCAGCATGAGCTTTTAAAATTTCTCACTGAAACTTTGGAAGAATTACTACTTGGGGCATTGTTTTGACAATTATCAGAAAAGTCTGACCAATTGACCCTTGATTGATCAATAGCATTTGGATTCTTTCTCTTGCATAATTGGTCATTGCGAAGTATTGAAAATAAAGCAGCAGGCTGCCATTGCAAATACTCTCAGTAAGCTGCACCCAAGAACTTGGACATCTTAACCTTGCTCCTTCCTTCGCTGCATGCATGTTTAAGCGGCTGCAGTGCATTTCTGCATGTGCTGTACTATCTCTATTTCTCTATCCTTTTATTTCAAACTCACAAAGCTCTTCCCTTACCTTTGCTCCCTCTGGTTAAGAAATGAGATTTCTTCTGTGTTTGAGAACACTACAAAGAGATTATTACTTCAACCCAAGAACCTGCACAAAGTTTCTCTTGAATTTCCAAGGGCAGGAAATATGCTGCTTCAGACCATGTATTTGTCTTATGCCATTTTACAGAATTCTTTTAAATAAACACACACACACACACCACCACCACCACCCCACAAATTCATCTCTTTATTGGCATGTTTGTAATCAGCTTTCCTGACATTCTCAGAGGGCTGTTTTTTTTGTCCTGGCCAAATGCGCTGTTTTCCTTATGTAAATTGTCATCTTTCTAGGTAAACTATTACTTTCTTTTCCTAATTTTGTCTTCAAATAAAAGTTTACCTTCTTTTTCAAACCAAACAGATAACATTGCTCTTTAATATCCCCTTCCTTCTATGAACACTCCTGGGGAGGTATTGGGGGAGGGAGAGAATGGGTTATAGAGTAAGCGGAGGCCTTTCAATTTCAAGCTGCTGAGTGAGAAGTATGCCTTCATTGAATGCTTAGTCCTTAATAAGTTATCCCAAGTGATACTCAGTATTTCCATCTGCCAACAAGAAATAATTTCTTCTTCTTTTAATAGTAATTTTAAAAATCATGTCAGGAAATTGGGCAAATTTAAACCAGGAGTTCCTTATCGATTTATAGTGACTATCAGACAGAAAAAAAAACTTATAAGGAAATTCTCTCGCCCAGTTTCATCTGTCAAATAAGTTAGACCTTTGTAATGATTTCTTGAATGTGAAAAATGTATTTTCAGAGAGCATATGGTATTCTCATATTTGCATCATATTTCTTGTTTTGTCAATAATAATAATAATGATGATGCCTGTTCTGTCAATCATTGCATTAAGCTATAGGCCACAGAAGGGACTGGTATTAGATACAGGTTAAAGGAAGTTAGGAACTAGGTGTACACTAAACTATATCAGATGCTCTAAGTCAAAAGAATCTGCCTGTTGGTTTTGTGTGTGTGTGTGTGTGTGTGTGTGTGTGTGTGTGTGTGTGTGGCCATTATCTTCCCAAAACATTTCATAGCTCCTGGCACAGATACCAGTTAAATGGGTGATAAACTAATGAAGAGATCACTTCAAATCAAGTTAGTTCCCATAAATTGCTTAACTTCTCCATAAAGAAGTAGATTCAAAGGCCTTTCCAAATGCCCACCAGTCTGAGGCTTTCTAAAATAGCTCAGACGAAGCTCAGTTTGTCCCTTCAGGGTACCTTGAGGATTTCTTTAGGACTTCCTGAGAAGTTCCACCACCCACCCCATACACCATTCTCAGAATTATTTGATTGAGGTCAGCCCCCAGAAGGAAGCAAAGAGCCTAGGGATAAGTCTGCTCTTTCTTATTGTGCAGGATGCATTTCCAGAGAGCCAACAGTTATCTGAATGTCAGGATAGCATGCCCAGTGGTTGAGCACCATGGAGATTGATATGCAAATCACCTATCCCAGCTGTACCCAGAAAACCTTCAAAAATCTTGTCCCAGTACCCAATAAGGCCACTTTTATGCACATCATTTTCTCCATTAAGCTTTTAATAACTGCAATCTCCTATGTGTTTATAAAACACTTTCACAAGCACCATCTTATTTGAACTTGACAAACAGCCCTATGATCAGAACAAGAACTTAGCTCTGTTTCACAGATCAGGAGCTTAAGGATCAATAAAATGAATTCTAGGACCCAGGACTCCTGACTTTCCAGGGTGCCATGTGCCATTGACTTAGGTTCTTAAAATAGAAAAACAATGCCCAAATTAACCGATAGTAGCTCTCTTTTTGTAACAGAAACACTGCATAGAAAGATATGCAAGGCACATTTAAATATAACAATGGATAATGACCACAAATGAAGCCAAACAAGACAACAAATCACACAGACCCTTTCTTGTGAAGCCCATGTTCTAGCTCAGGGTCAGGTGCTCTGTGATGGCAAATGAGACACTTTTCCTCTCTTAACTTCCAGATGAAGACATCATCAAATGCGCAGAATCTTTTCCATCTTTGAAATTCTATGGTCTAGAATACTTTCCTTGAGTACCTATGAGGGAGGAATAGGGATTCTTCTCAATGCGTTTCTGTTTTGTAGAAATGTTTTGTGCTGTCATTGCTCTTATAGGGTAGGGTAGGTGGTAGAAGATAAGTAAGAGATGACATTGAGTCTATAGTCACTAAAGGAGAGTGAAGAAAAAAAGTAACTGACAAATCCATTTTCAACCTTTCTTCCCAATATTCTGCCCCCATCCTCCCAAAATTTCTCCTTCTGCCTCACTATCTCTCAGAAAACAGTTCTTTTTATTGTAGTTCCCCGATTTCTGGATGTCCATGCCTTTGTGGAATCCCAGTGGATGGGATCTGGAATATCTCTTGGACCTTCCTTGGCATACTAACTTGGTGTCGGTTTCACCCACCTGCTGTTCTCTTAGGTCCTGCCCAATCACTACCCTGAGATCCCTTTCCCAGAGTGTTCTGAAAAGGGTCGAAACATTGTACAATTCCAGAGAGCACTACTATTGTGGAACGTGCTCCATTGGCCATTTCCAAAAATCTAGATATTAAGCAAGCAGGTAGGCCCTTTGCCACACAGCAAGATTTCAATGGGCATTTCCTTTGGGGTGGAGGGAGGATGAGAGATTGGTATGGGAGTGAGCGCATGGGTCTCCTTTTATGTAGCATGTTTATCATACTACAGTGGGGCCTGCTTTGAAGCACGATATTGGATGCACCTTTGACTCTTCCAAGTTTGGAGCAACTTGAGCATCAGCTTGCACCTTACATAGGCCATTCTGGCTTGGCTGGAGCCAAGAGCCAGGCATTGTTCTCCCTCTGCCCTCAGTGAAGTCTGTGAAGTCAGGACAGCATCATTCTCTGACAAACATTCAGTACATTTCCTCAGGTCCCAGGAGGCCTGATATTGAAATGTTTTCCTCCCCATAGTTATATTTTCCTTGGTTGAAAAAGTTTTGTTTTGGAAGTTGCTACCCTGTCGAGGTAATGAGTCAGTTTGGGAGGCCAGGGCAGAGGGGAAAATGCACATCATTGGCAGAGGCCAGAAGGATGGGGGTGAGAGAAAATGGGAGATTCCGGGTGGGAGAGAGAAGACCACACCCACTGTCCCTTCCTGGCCCTTCAGGAAGAACACAGCCTCTCCCTCCTTGTCAGCTGGGGTCTTCTTCTTCTCCAGGGTCAGGGACCAAGCCCCACTGCTGCCTTAGGGCTTATTCCCAGGAAAGGATAGGTAGACTGGAAAGGGGCTGACATTATGGCTCATATTTTGAGTGCCATTTAATCTTCTACTTTCTACTTTCTGTGAAAGTCGATAGCATTACCATTTACCTTTTACAGATTGGGAAACTGAGGCTCAAAGGAAAGGAAATCACATGCCCAATATCATATAACCAGCAAGTGGCAGAGCTGAGATTGGAATTCAAGGAGTCCCATACCCATTAGACCATGTGGTCTCTCCACAAGACTCATTCATTCAGGTGATTCAGGGGAGGCATAGGAAGACTCGGTTGGAGAGACAGCTGAAATTATCTGACTTGGACTGGGGGAGTATTATTGGCAGAGGAAAAAGAGGAGGTTTATAGATTTGAGCCACCCACTCTTCTCCTATCCTCTCCTCCCCTCAATTTTCCCACCTCATCATTTTCTTCACATAGAGAGAAAAGTCTTAGAGATACAAAAACACACATAGATGCACCAACACACTCATATCCACCCCCCACAACACACACGCACGCACACACACACACACACACACACACAACACAGACACACACGTCTGTCCACATAAGCACAGAGGCACACACATCTGGAGGTAAATCTCAGGATTCAAGGGTTGGCCTCACGCCAGCTCTGAGCCCCAAGTAGCCCACTGAGGAGCCCTGGTCTGCCTCACTTTGGGAGGTCAAATCAATGAAAGGGCCCTGGTAGTTTAAAAAAGAGAAAGGGAGAAAAAAAGAACACCAGCACCTCTCATGATGGGAGGTCAGAGCGAATGAAACCAGGAGGAGGGGTAGCAGTATAGGAGCTGGGGCTAGAGCATGGGGGTGGGGAGCCTGGTGCTGGCAGCTGAATTCCTACCCTGGCCCAGCTCCAAAAGATTAAAATAGAGCTCTTAGAGTGTCCCCTCCACAGACCAGCCTGCCAGGGGCCAGACAATACATGGGTTTGTGCTCCAGCACAGGCCTCCAGAGAGGTGATGTTTTTACCCGGACAGCTAAAGGCACAGAGGCAGGTCTAAGTAATTCCAAGGCTCCTTTGGCCCACAGTCCCAGAACAGGCCACAGCAGAGGGAGAGCTGCCGGCTGCTAGGACGCACACAGATCTGCTCTTTTCTCCTCTCACCCCAGGGCAGGCCACTGGACTCACACTTCATTTTATCTACCCCCAAAACACCCAATTGGCAGGGCTATGTGGTACGAAGGCTTAGCAAATTTGTTATACTTTAATTTGGAAAAAAAAAAAAAAATCTCAGTATGCCTGTAAACAGGCAGCTTTACTAATGGGGAATGGACAAGGCGTCTCTTGGGGTTATCTGAAATACTCAGATGAGTACAGACACCTCATTTTCCCTACCCAAAGAACACAGCTTCCCCAGAAGGAAGCCCCACTGGCCACTTGAGGTTACATCTGCTTCCTTGGAATTCTTGAGGATTTCAGGCAGCTGGGACTCAAGTCCAATATCTCAGACCACTTGCTAATACAGAAGGATGAAGACGAGTACGCATCTGCTAAGCACACAGGCTCTAGGGTTTGCCAGACACAAGTTCTAATCCCGACTCTGACACTAACTAGTTTCTTGAATGTTGGAAAATTATTTAAACTTTCTGGGACATGGGTTCTTTATCTCTAATAATACAAACCAATGGTCATTAAGGGTTAAATGAGAAAATGCATAGAAAGTGGTCAAATCAATGCCTGGCATGTATATAGCAAATGTTAGCCAAAAAAAAAAAAAAAAATTTTTTTCTCCTACAAGGTCTCCCATAACTAGGATGAAAATATAATGTAACATCTAAACTGGAACACTTTCAATAACTGGACAAACCTTGGAGACACTGGCTTACCAGGGACTGTCCCTAGAAAACTGAGACAATGACCCCCCTTTCTATAACTTTCTGAAGGATCCCTACATAACATGCCCTCAAGATAATCCCTTTAAATATGGCTCTAAAGTTTACTCTATATCATGAAGACCATTGGAAGTCGCAGTTTTTATGGTATACCATGATGTCCATTATAAATTTTCAATTTAAAATATCATATTATTATATTTTTAAAAATCATAGGATCGCAGGAAAGTGGTAAGTCATTTAAATGGAGGACAGAAAATTAATAAAATTCTGCCTTTTTAATTTTTTCATTTCTGCTAATTGGGAAAAGTAACTATTATTCAATTTTAATGAAAAAACACCCTGCTTCCACTTCACAGAACATCAATATTCCATAAAAGCAAAGTTTTAGAATCGCAACCTTAAAAAATCAAGAATAACCCCCCAGGGTGTGAGGGATGAAGGGCAACTTTCTTGCGCATGACATCTTTTCTTTAAATAGTTGTAGCCATTCAGGGATAAAGATCAAGGTGTAGGAGGCCTCAGTTCCTCACGAAGTATACCTTTCCATAGTTTCCTCACAGCATGGCAGCTGGCTTCCCCCAGAGAGAGTGATCCCAGAGAGAGCGAGGCCATGCAATGTATCCAAGATTGAGGACACTGGACTTTCCGTTTTAAAACCAAGAAAGTCCCAGCATACCATTGAATTGGTTGCCTTAGTGAAAGAACAAAACACCTGTGAAGTATCATGGGTACTCAGCACAGGACTGCAGCCAACAGCTTCAGTCTATCAGAAAGAATCTTTACATCCAACACTAAAACCAGACCACACTCCAAAAGAAAGTAGTTCTGGTAAGCCAAGTGACATCTAGGTCCTCAAATGCAGAAAATGCTTGAGCAGCTTTTTGTTTGTGGCTATTTTAAAGTACAGTCTTGATTGTAAGACTCTGGTATTTTCCATTCAACCCAGTCAGCCCTTGTCTAGGTTTTGGATGCCATTAGGATCTGTCCTCTTGGGTCTCTGGAAGACCCCTCCAGTACAAGGTGTTGGTGGACTCTCAATGACTTTATGTGTTTGTTTGTTGTTTGTTAAAAAGAACAACATTTTCCTCTGGACTGTTTTGAATAAATTTAAACAACATATAGGGAGTTGTATGGCTTACAATGTGAGCTCTCTATTAATTCTCACAACCTGTAAGGTGGGCACTGAGATGGTGGCCATTTTTCTTATGAAGATATCAACTCTAAGAGAATATAGCTAGTAGGTAGAGAACCAGGAAATTCAGACCCAGATCTAACTTTAAATCCTATGCTCTCTCTACTATATCACACCTCAGTATTGTAATTCATTGATTTTATTTAACATGGAATGGTATTTAGACATGGTTACTCCTTGCATTTCAGCTGAGTCACTTAGAACACATGCAGACACACACATTTATACATACTTATACACTCACCAACAACACATAGACCAACTTCAAAACCGGGCCCATATAAATTAGCTCACCCTACACCTCCCCCGAAACAGTGAATAGATGCATTCTCTTGGGTTTTACTTCAGTCATATTGCCACTTTGGGAAATCAGTTTCTGCATGAACCAAATAAAATAATAGCTTAGAAAGTTGGTTTAAGGGAGAGAGAACAGTACATTATTTATTACACCATTAACCAGAATAAAAGAATGTAAAACATTCTACCGAGTAAAACCAAAATCCCACTTTGGAAAATCTATCTGGTAGAGATAAAAGCACCAATAGATAAGGATATTTGTACAAGATGCTTTATTGCAGCTTTGCTGGTTGTGGCACGACTAAATGGAAACAACCTGAGTACCCACAAATAGAGGAATAGTTGGAGAAATTATGCTGTACCTATACTAATATTATAAAAGAATGAGTAACGGCCATTAATATTGACCTGGAAAAATCCATGATAGATTGAGAAAGAAGGGAGAAAAGAAGAAAGGGAGAGAGGGGAGGGAGAGTAAGAGAGTAAAATGTATTTTATTATTCAGCCTAGTATAAGTAATTTTTTAAAATCCTATTCATGCATATGTATGTTGTATATATACACATAGAAATAAATATGGACAGAAACTTAAGCTGTAACTTAGGGGTTTGGACTAGAAGAGGGAAGGGAGATATTATTAGCATTTTTTGCACACCTCTGGATTATTCGATTTGATAAAAAGAGAGCATATTATTTTTTGCAGTTTAAAACAATAATAAATTAAATCCATTTTAAAATAAATTAAGAGCAGAATTTTACCAAGTCTGATTTGAGCAAAGAAAACTCAGATTCCTCCCCCTATGTCTTTGAGTTCATCCAAATGCAGTCCCTTAACTGGCCCCAGACACTGACATCTGTGTGGAACGACTCCATTCTTTACCACCTACATTGGTTTTTCAAATGGCCACCTCCACTGGATGTTAAGACTTCAGTTGAGACGAATCCTCTCCACCTCCACATCTCCCTCCACCCACTCATACCCAAAAAAGACTTTAGTCTCTGCTAAAAAAGCCAGAATTAATCCTTTCCACCCCAATTATTCTGCCAATATATCATTTTCCCCACTCTTTTCTCCCTAACCTCCAGATGGTGGACTCTAGAAATGGGTGACTGTGGGAGGCAGTGGAATCTTCCTTTCTAAAGGTCTTTACCAAGAGAGAGAGAGCCACATCTGTGCAGGATGGCTTAGATTTAAGTGTAATTAGAACGAGTTAGTTATGGGTGGTGTGCCATTTGGGGGAATGCTGATTACATGCAGAGACCAATGAGAGAGAGAGAGAGGAAATCAGGAGCCCTGATGGCAGAGCAAATATATACAGATGAAATGACTTGGTAGCCTGAAGAAGCAACAGTTAATCAAATACTCGTGTATACAACTCCTAGATTAGATTTTTGAACAATATAAATCTAGGAAAGGTAGCTGACACTAGATAATAGCTCATGATTCAGAATGATCTTGACCAGCAGATGTCATTTGATAGAGATTAATGTTCCACATTTAGGTTAAGAAAATCCAAGAACAAAATGGGAGAATCTTAGCTGGGCAAAGGATTGTTTTAAAAAGTTAATTTAGGCATTTGATTTAATAAGCTCAAATTAAGCAAAAGTACAAAAAGCTGTTAAAAAAAAAAAAAGACCAAAAAATAAAGTAAACTAATGTAGTCTCCAGGTATTTTAATACAAATAAGTCCATCCATCTCGTCATTCACTTATTCATTCTTTCAATAGCAATCATTAACTGAATACCTACTATGTGCCAAGCACTGTACTAAGCATGAGTTAATGAGCTCTAACAATAACATAGTCTTCTATATTCATATTTTTAGTTTTATGCTCAATCCAAGGTACCATGTATCAGCCTCATTGCCACACTTTACAAGGATAGTAGGGGAATATACACCAAGTCACACATGGCATAGTCAAAGGAATTGAGGATATTCAGCCAGAGATGTTAAGATATGATAGCCACAGTCAAATATCTGGAGGGATACTGTAATAAATAAATACTTATTTTCTGTAGTATCATTTAGGAGAAGTATGACTATAGGAGTTTTAAAATATGACCACAAATTCTCTTATACACTTCTCTTCAAAAGTTGGAGGCTAATTTCTCTCACCTTGAATGTTGGCTGCATTTAGTGACTCACTTCTAATAGAATATGGCAGAAGTAACAATGTGTGACTTCCACGACTAGGTCATAAAATGCATTGCGGATTCTACCTTGCTCTCTCTCTCTTGGGTCACCTGCTCTGTAAGAAGCCAGTTGCCATGCCATGAGGACACTCAAACAGCCCTATGGAGAGGTCTACCTGGTGAGGAATGCAGTCCTCCTACCAACAACCAGCAGTGAACTGAGGCCTTCTGCCAACAGTCATGTGAGTGAGCTATGTTGCAAACAAACCTTGCAACAGCCAGCCAAAGTTCAGATGATGCAGCCTTGAACACAGACTTGACTACAACTTAATGAAATGCTCTGAGCCAGAACCACTCAGTGGAACTGCTCTTGGATTCTTGACCCTCAGAAACTCTTAGATATAATAAATGTTCGTTATCTTTAAGCTGCTAAATTTTGAAGTAATTTGTTATGCAGCAATAGATAACTAATATAATGACCGAAAGATGGATACAGCAAGGAGACTAATGTAATCATAACAGAAAAAAAATCAAATTATCAGAGTAGTCTAACAGTAGAATGAATTGTGCCATGCAAAACTGGAGCAGTGAGTTCCCTGTGCTCAACCAGAAGGATGGACCACTACTTCTCAGGTATACTATAAAGGTGTTGTCTACACTGGGTGCCTGAGGATGAACTTAGACACCATATTCTTCATTTGTTATCCTTATTATTCATAGTCCAACCAGTCACCATTGACTTCCTGACCTTCACTCCTTTCTCTGCCTAAGAAAGTAAGGTCACCTTTATACTAAGGCAAGACCACCCTAGGATACTTTTTCTCTGAGTCTTACTTATTTGGGTCTAGATTGGCTTGCCACTACCAGGAAAAATCCACTGCTTTGTTTTTGTAATGCCATCTCTGACATAATTTAGAGACCCACCAAATGGAAATTGGATTTAAGACATCATTGGCCCTGGATTGCACCAAGAGCACAGTAAGCTCTTCAAAGCCCAAGATGCAGCAGTCAACATTCCCCCTGCTGTGACTGATAATTTGTACCATATTGACAAGGTTACTTAGCATTCGCAAATAGGATTCTGTAGCCACTGGACATCAAATACATGGAGTAGCTCTTCATCATTCGGAAGCCTGGAGCCCACTCTGTCCACCCACTTTTTAGCCACCAGAATGTCAGGCAACCTAGGCTGTCCTTACCACCCACAAACCCAGTTCATTGCCTTGCTCCTGCTAAGGGTAGAGACTTCAGCTGCATCATACATGCAGCTCCTGGGGCGGGGAGCGGGGTGGAGGGGGATAGGAGGGGGATAGGAGGGGGATAGGAGGGGAGGAGAGGACCGATGGGGACTGGAAAGTCCCAGAGAACAAACTCAAGGCAGGTGAAACATGCTCAGGACCTGAAGGATCCAATTAAGCTCAATTCACTGGGATCCAGAGTTTTCCTACCAAATTCCTGAGGAAACCAAATTGAATAATGTATGGCTTATTCAGAAACACACATTCCCGTGTTGTTGGCCGAGGCAGGGGCAGTGTGGCGGGGGGCTTCGGCCAGGGGTGCAGGTGCACCGAAATGAAAACAACAGACTAAAACAACAAGCTCACCAGCCTATAAAGAACAGCCGTGTTTTGCTGGATTCCTCAGTCAGAGCGTGCGTGCATATATATGTGGGTTCTTGTGTGCATGTGCAGCTGGGCCTGGGGGTAGGGAGTGGGGGGCCTTCCAGGGAGGGAGCAAGAACATGTCTACATATTTTAAATGGCAATTGCAAAGAAAACCATCAGAGGTGCTCTAACATACATTTGGCAGCTCCTACAATAACTGCTAAATCTCCTCCCTCATTTCATAAACATTTTATATACATTTTTAAGTGGGAATATTTTTGCTCATTTGGGAAGAGAGTGCCTTTATGCGGTTGAGTCTGCCTAATTTATGCCTTACACGTTTTTTTCAGGGATGGAAAGCAAGAGCAGTGATGGTTGCTAAAATGTGGGGTAGGGAGCATGGTGGGTTAAGATGAGGAGAGAGTTTGGGGACACGAGGGGGAAGACGATTCTACGAAAGAAAATTTAGCCATTGTCCTGGTTTGGGTTCGTTCTGTACCTTTCTGTGGAAAACCTGTTTAACCTGCTTTAAAAAAAAAAAAAAAAAAAAAAAACACTTGTTGCAATTGGAAGTTATGAGTAAGGGTTGTGTTGCTTTTCTGTTCGACCTCCACTCCTGCAGAACTGAACAATTCAATCTCTCTTTCCCCAGCTTACCTGTGGCATGTGGGGCCTGGTTGGCTTGAATAAATGGCTGTTTATGGATGATAGCATCTGGTATGCCCCTGATGAGGTCACCTTGTTATGTTAAATATTTCTACCTCCTGGTAGAGAAACCGAAGCTGACTGCTCTCAAGACCACCTCTGCCCAACACAGAGAGCATGGTACCCAAAGCAGGATCTGAACCTTTTGAAAGACCAATTAGGCTCTTCTGTGAACTTGAAACACTCCTTTCGGGCCCCAAGACCAGAGCAAAGGATCATGGCTTTGACCTAATAATGCCAATATTCATGCTACATATGGAGAACCTATTCATAAAGGGCTCTGAACACCTTGTTTGTTTTCATTCTCACTACAACCCTGATAAAGTTGTTATTGTTGTTTGATCTCCATTCTACAGATGAACAAACTGAGGCTTGAATAAATTAAATAACTTGCCTAAGGCCTTACCCAAGGAAGGTAGAAGATACAGGATTTGAACTCAGGTCTTTCTGGTTCTTAAGTTTAAGATTATTCCACCATAGGTTCTGAGGAAAGCAACCTGGAGAAATGAAAAGTCAGAAATGCTGGGTGGTCCAGTTATTCAACCTCACCATGCTTCAGTTTTTTTAGCCATAAAAAGTAGGGGATGAATATTTTTAATACAATTGTCAGCTGAGATCTTAGAGATGACTTACAAATTTATTAAGTAGCTTGTGGCCCTTTCGTTGACAAAAGTGAATCAATGTATAAGCAAACATTTCCTCTGAGCTTAAGTTCTCAAATGAATCCCACTGTTACTCAGAGGAGGAATCTAATGAGTCCACTGCTAGTTCCTCAGTTCCTGAACAGAAATGGCGGATTCGGAGCCACAAATCCATACAGTTTCCTGTATAAGGCAAAAAAACTGAAGCCCTCTCTTCCTCTGATCATTGACCAACGTAACTCCAAAAAGACATGTTTTTCCAATGGTCTCTCAATAGCTATCCTAGGATGTGGAGGAACATGTGAAAAAAAAATAGATTTGTTTTTTAATAAGGTCAGAAAGGCATACCAAATATTTCGAATCTCCAAGGTGTCTACTTCCCGCCAGCTGTCCACGGTTTTTAGCTAGGTCTCAGAAATGGAGTTCGAGACACCCAGACAAGTAATTCTAACCAGCAGTGCCAGGAAAATATTAGAGTTAAAAAAAATAAAGCAGAGATTCATTTATTTTTTAAATATATACATATCTTCCTGTAACGTCCCTCACAGCAAAGAACCCTAGACAATTCTGCTTTCACCTGAACAGAATTAACAATTTCAGAGCCAAGTCTATTCATGTCCTGCTTAACCCAGCCTTACAAGCATCACCCCTAGCCTCTTTTTGCCTCTTGACGCTGATCTTCTAGAGTTCACTCCCCTGTGGGATGAATTAGTTCTATTCTGAAGATGGTGGGGGCGTTCTGCTGTGATGACGCTGTTGTGGTGAGCAAAGCCTTCAGAACTATTGGGTTTGAAATTCTCTCCAACCCTGGCCTTTAGACAGCCAGTTCCCCAGATGGGGCAACCATGGCCTGCTGCCTCCTGCCTTGAGAATCAGCCTGGGGGTCACAGGAGACCCTAGAGGGCTGTAGGGTTAACCAACCAACCCATAAACATTACCTCCTCTGTTGATCTTCAAAGGCGTAAAAAAAAAACAAACCACAAATCTTTATCAGAGCTCCTTACAACTGCCCCGGGAGGTGGCTCCAAGGAGAGCTGGGTGGTGACTCTGTGTACAGAAGGATAAAAAATTATTTCAGCTAGCAGCATCAGAGCCAGAAATGGACTGTTTTTTATTTTTCTTTTCTCCTCTTTTCTTTCCTTCCCTACTCCTCCCCTAGGAATGACTTCTTTGTTTTTTGCCACCCAGGAGCTCCACAGTGAGAATCCTTGGTCCTCTACTGGCTTTGTGGTTTCCATTCTAGGTAATTCCCCGGTAATTTAAAAGAAAGGGGAGACTTTAAAGCAAGAGCTACAACGTTTGGAAACAAAGGAAGGTGATGACCATGTCCATTTCAGAGGTTGATCAGGTAATTAGAGTATTTACTATGAATGGGGTTATAGAAAAAAGTATGATGTGCCTCACCACCTCTCACAGCCCTGCTGAAAAGCTTTCAGAAATACAGCTTTCCATCCAGGAAAAATTCTCCAAACCCATTCCAAACTCCCAAGCAGACATGCAAGGCAGTATGGCCTGTCCTCGAGAGCACAGGATCCAAATCCTACTACTAACACTCTAAGGGAACTTGGGCAAGTCATTCATCCTCTCCAGGCTTCATCTCCTCATTGTTATTATGACAACATCTATGAGTCCACCTAGTAACTCCGACTTAGTATGTTGCCAAGTACCTTAAATATGTTTGGAAACATATAATCCTCACCACAACTTTCTGAGGTTTTACAGATCCCATTTCACAGATGAGGAAACTGAGACTTACGGAGGTTAAGTAATTAATCCAAGGTCACACAAAAACAGGGGTAATAGCACTTACCTCATAGATTAGTGAGGAGTGAATGAAATAATGTCTGCAATGTGCTTAGCATTGCACCTTGTGAGCCCCCATTCAGAGAGTGCTCCAGCCTATGGAAGTCTTCCCTGACCCCTGACCTTCTTTCTCCCCCTCCCTCACACACCACTCTACCAGATCTCTGCTCCCAAGCCCTTGTTGGTCTCCCCATCCCAGGAGCTCCTCAAGGGCACAGATGTATCTCATCTCTGTAGAGCCTGCCACATAGTAGGGGCAGAGTAAGTGAGTCAAAATGAATGAATGAATGAATGAATGAATGAAATGTTATGAACAAATGCCTAGTTAGTAGACGCAAAAAAAAAAAAAATAGCCAGAAAAAATACTAATCATGTCTTGTTCTAAAGGTGGTTAAAGATCCAAAATTTCCTGGAGGAGACTGTGTGCAAGTGGAAAAATGTACAAAAAAGGAATGAGGAACGAAGTCATTCTTCTTTTTAAGTACCAGATTTCACCACAGTTCAAGGGCTTTACAGACTTCTCCAGAATGTCCATGAATCATAGGAAGAGAACCCAAGAATTCTGAGTCCCAGCCACTCTGACTAACTTCACACATCCTCCAGATCCACGGAAGGAAGGCTGGTATGGAAAGCACACTCATGTCCACCTGCACACGTATATACACGTGTACACACGAAGACATGCACACCGCACCAACGAATCAATCTCTTAGCATTGACTGAGCACCTACGCCATACAACACCCCTTACAAAACTCAGAAAGAAGACATAAAAGATCCTAAATACCCCAGGACACCAAGTGTAAAGAATGGACAGTCTAGCTGTTGAACGAAGGCTATGGGAAATGGGGTTGAGAAAACAAGCACGTTTACTGCAATAATAATACTAGCTACCAGTATCTGGATATGTGCCAAGGATATGAAATTCCCAGGAATGTGTATAGTTTGAAGAAGTATATTCATCATTCAACAAATATTTATTGAGCCCCTACTCTGTGCCAGTCACTATTCTAGATAAAGAGAACAAATGGTGAATAAGACGAAGCCCTTGGCGTTATGAAGCTTACCTTCTAGTCCTAGAAATTAAAAAAAAAAAAAAAATCCATGTTTCTGTAAAAAAAAAAAAAAAAAAAAAAAAAAAAAAAAAAAAAAAAAAAAAAAAAAAAAAACTTAAAAAGCTACAGAAAGTTGAGCTTGACAAAATGTTTCTCAGTTAATGAGGGTAAAGAGAAGATGTGATTCTAGAGACAAAAGGGTGTGTGGTTTTGGCAGAATCTCTCTGAGGTGGAGGATGGGGGGGGGCTTGTGTGTTTCTCAAAAGGCAGAAGGGATTAGAAGAGACATCCAGAAAGTCAGGGCACTTAGCTAATGCCGTCCCTCCCAATTTTTAGCCCAGGGATGTTTACTCCAGTAAAATCCCCTCCTCCTTACTGTCTGTCTGGATCCGCATCATCAGGATATGGTGAGGGAAAGTGGGCTTGGAAGCCAGAGTGCATGTGAACCCAAAGCAGGCGATCACTCCTGTGTAATCACAGGAACATCCTTCACCTCCCTGAGTTATTATGTGACAAGGAGCCTGAATGTAAAGTTCCATAAATATCAGAATTTATTATTGTTTTTGTTGTGATTGCCATAGCCTTCAAATTTGTACCTTGCTCAGTCTCTCCATTCCAGTCCATCCTCTGCCTGAAGGCTTCAAATAGATAATGGTATTTGACACCATTGACTATGGACCAATGCCTGATGTTGTCTCATTTAATTCTCTCAGCACTCAGGTACTGAGTACTCCAGGTACTCCAGGTACATATACCTGGAGACTTGCACAAGGTCTCATAACTGAATAATGGCTGAGTTTGGCTTTGACCTCAACACTCAGAGCATTAACCTCTGGGCCATACTGGCTCCCCAGGCTCCTAAAAGCACTGCCTTCTTCATATTTCCCCCAGTTCAAAAACTTCTGCCAACCCAGGTGGTAGCCAGCTGTACCAAGTTTAAGTGCTCGCTCTGGTTGACCAGATCTCCCTATTAGCATCTGCCACACCATCCTCCTTCTTACTGTGCATTTTGCCCATGGGGTTTCCTCACCCTGAGCACCCTATCTTCAACCTTTTCTCTATCCAAAATTTCAAGGCCAACCTCACTTCCTTTCTCTTCCATGGACTTTTCTCCAGTCTCTCTGTTCCTTGCTAATCTCTATCTTCTCTGAATGTCTAGTGCATGTTTACAGTCAGCATCACCTCATTTAGCATCTACCTGTTCTCAGCTCAACAAGCATTTATTGAGCCCTTTCTATGTGCCAGGCACAGTGTGCAGGCCTGAAGAGGACACTGAAATGAAAAGGTCCTCAAGGATCTTACAGAAGATAACAAGCATGCAAATAACTGTAACATACCCACAGAAACATAGTGGCAGGTCCATTAGAGAAATCTGTGCAATTTCATATATTTTTGTTCAGTCCTCAGCTAAGTGCATCTTATACAGAGCAAGGCAGTACAAGATGGGGATTAAGTATATGGGCTTAAGAGCCAGAATGCTGTGTGACTTCAGAGGAGTTACTGAACCTCCCTGTGCCTCAATTTCCTCATCTGTAAAAATAAGGATAAAAATAGTACCTGCCACTCCGATAGAGGGCATTAATAATGGGGGAGCCTGTGCAAGTGTGGGAGCAGGAGGTATATGGGAAATCTCTGTACTTTCCTCTCGATTTTGCTATGAACCTAAAACTACTCTTTAAAAAGTCATAAATAAATAAATATAGTACCTACCTCAGAGGCTAGTCATGAGGACTAAATGAATTCAAATATGGAAAGCTCCCACTGAGCTCTGTGCCTAGTACATAATAAGTGTTCAATAAATGTCTGCCTTTATCAACATTAATATTATCGTGACCCAGTCAAAGGGAAATTCCTCAGTTCCACTGTTGTTTGTATTTTTGTTTGGTTGGGTTTTTTTTTTTTTTTTCAATTTGAGGAGTTATTTTGCAGTCACATCCACATGCCATGTTCAGGCTATATCATGTGAACCCCAGTAGAATTCTCCAACTGGTAGCTCAATGGAGCTCTTATTGATTTCAATCCATAATCGTTGTTGCTTTCCTGTCCTCCGACATCTTAACAGATTGCTATTGTTTTCCCTGTCTGTACAAGGAAAAGGGGGGCACAATTTTCCAAACGAAATCAATGCATAAAGCCAGGAGCTGGGCTTCTCCTCCCCATAGACACAGCCCTGCCAGCTGCTGCGCCTCCCGCTTTCGCACAAGCAGCCCCTCCAGTTTATGCCTCCCAGCGGGACGGTAATTTTCGGTTCAGTCCGAAAGGCTTTGTTTAAATGTGGCGCTTATGTGGTAATAGAGCGTATTGCAGAGGTTGTTTTTTTTCTGAGGGTCAATGTTGAATTTAGTCTCAAAATAAACAAATCTATTCTCTTCCATCCTCTCAGAGCTGTGGGTGGGATTGGAAAAGGAGGAGACGAGAGGCTGGGGAACAAGGAAGAAAAAGAAAGAGACGGGCAAGGGTCTGCGGGAGCTTAGAGAAAGAAGAACAGGCACAGACAAGACACATCTACTGCCTATCTGCCATAATGATTTCTGACACAACAAAGGTAAGCATTTACTGAGAGTGTTGTGTGCCAAACAGTGTGCTAAGTGATCATTTAATTTTCCTAAAAAGTCCTCTGGAGTATAGATGATCATGTCCATTTCACAGATGAGGGCACCGAGGCTCAGAGAGGTGAGGTAACCTCAAATTGCACAACTAGTGAGATTGTCAAGCTCGGATGGGAACCCATGGAGCAGCACCTGAGGGCTGCTCAGCAACAAGGTTGTTGAGGGGAGAGTTGTGTGACCATGCATCCCAAACCAAGAAATTAACATGGAACTTAACGTATTAACACAGCCATCGGGCCTTCCTCAGAATATATACAAGTGGTTGCCTTATAGGAGGATAAGGCTAAGGTGGGAGGCAGGAGGACAGGCAGGAGATGATGAGAAGTGTCATTGAGAACGAGACTTGGGAAAGCATGACTCACTGGAGACTGAGAGGAGGGAGGGCTGGGCACTGGGGAAATAGCGAAGCTTATGGTTACCGTCTAGAAGTGAGCCTAGAGCTCATGGGATGCTGCACAGAGATCAAAGGAAGCCTTGGGTCTTGCTGTGTCTGGGGCAGAGGCAAGGGTGAGTTAGAGCTATCGATCGTCACAGCCACCACCCAGATATCCCCAAACACTGATGTTGGACTCTAAGAACAGAGGGGTCTGCAAAATTTCCAGCACTCTTATAAGAAAAATTTTAAAAGAGTTTGTGTTTTCTTTCCAGGAATCCAGGGCAAAACCACTTCTCTGCCAGAGGTGCTCTTTAGGAATTCTTGCCTGTGAACGTCCTTCTTACCCAGTCATTTTGTGCTGTGAACACCCCTATCTCGAAACAAATTAAACTGGAGGAAATTGGAAGTCTAGATTATCTCTCCAGTCTGTCTCCAGAGAGACGTAAAGAATGATGGAGACATAGAGACTTCAGAGAAAATTAGACAGTGTGGACATTATGCTTCTTCAATCACAATTTTGTAGGGAATTTAAAACCAGTCCTTTGTCACTTCAAGCCAGTGATGTAGCTTTGGGTTTCTTGATATATTATTCATGTTCTTGTTCATCCCATGAAAGTAGTGAAATAAGAAATATCAATTCACAAGAAGAAGATTGGCCAATGATTTGGTGTATGGGCAGCCATGCAACCATGATGCACACACACCCAAGGAGTCAAAAGTCAACTCTTATTAAAACACCACCATCCACATTAATATGACAGACTAGAATAACTCTGAGGGAGCCATTATGGTCCATTACGAAAATAACATTCATTTGCAAAATGAGGAACATACCAAAATGCAAGTTGTTCCAGTTCTTTCAGCTAAATTACACATTAAGCAAGCAGACTTCCTCTTCCAAAATTTTGAAATGGTTTAATATGCACTCAGGCTGGCGAGGGCATGGATTTTCTAAGACTGCCCCAAAGGTAAAGCCTGGAGAAAAAAAAAAATGAGGTCTGATTGCCAAGGAGATTCAGCCCTGCTGCTCTGTTAATCAGATAGTAAGATTGTGCTTTGGAATTTCTCCTGGGGGAACAGGACTGACACCAGGAAGCAACTGTGAATCTCAGCTGGCTTCCTCCAAGAGCTAAGTGGCTGCTCACCTCCAGTGGTTTGTTGGTTAGAGCATGGGGATGAAGTGTAGCAGACGTTTGTTGTTTTTGCCTTTCGAGCATTCATTCATACCCTCTTCTGGTAACAGTTCCATGAATTTCCTTTGAGAGCCATTGTTGGTCCATGCAATAATAGCTAACTATGGTAACTAATGGGCAGTAAGCTCTCACTATGTGCCAGGTACTGGTCTAAGCATTTTGCATGTATTAATTCATTTAATCTTTATATCAACTCTATGATGTGAGTACTATCATTATCCCCATTTCAGAGATGTGCCAGCTAAGATAGAAAGAAACATGTATGTTGCTGTTAAGTGGTAGGAGCAAAATTTACAAAACCAAGTAGCCCGCATCCAGTGCCATTGTCCTAACCACTAGTGGCTGCAGCAGAGCTGACCTCTACCCTACTTTCAGGGATAAGACTATGAACTAGGTCTGGACAATGCAAGCATCTTATATAGCCCCCTCCATCAGCGACTGATTTAGAGAAGGGCATATCAGCCAAGTTAGGCCAATCTTTTCCAATCAATGCAAACCCAAGGAGTTATACTTGAACAAACAGAAATAGTTTCTTGTTGGTTTGTTTCTTCTGAGCATGAACCTGAGACAGGGAAGCCTTGAATGTCTGGGAACCCCCCGGTTGGGAGAATCCAAAAATGAAGGCAATGAAGATAAGATCAAAGAGAAGAAAGAGGTCTTGATAACAACACTTGAACACCTGAAGGTATTACTCTCCTTGGCTTTTTCTGTTATATGAGGCAATCAATTGTCTTTTTACTTAAGCCAGTTTGACTTGGGTTTTCTGATATTTGCAACATAAATAGTCCTAACTAATACAGAAATCAAACATTAGTCTAAGAATAATACTTGCCATGTATGTAGCACTTAACAATTGCCAAAGCTTTTTCATATACATTACTTCAACGTTACATTTATTTATTTATCCATTCAATAAATAAACATTTATTGTTAATTTAATTATAGTCACTGATATAAGTCAAGGAGATCCTCTCCCCCTCCCGCTTCCAGGTATAGTTTGTTCTCATAATTTTGTGCCTAGGATTCTTGCAGCACTTACCTGTAATTCCTGTTTTTGCTTATGTATAACTTAGTAAAATATAAGCTCCTCTGAATTATAGCTTTATTTATCCTGAAATCCTCGATGTCCTCCTGGATTCCTGGCACATATTCATTCCTTTAACAGTACTTATCAAATTCCTTTCACGCCTTTGTTACCATGCTGGGTACTATGTAACTGGTAAGCATCCTCAGTTGTACACAACAAAAAGCAACTCTAACTCTCTTAAGCAGAAATGAAATGTCTGGAGGGATAGCAAGTGGCCCAGAGGATCACCAGCGAGTTTGGAGGACCAAATTGTAAGAAGGATGGACGGGAACTAAAGGAAGCCGTGCAGGCGAAGCACAGCCAAAGTTATGCTTCAGAAGAAATGGTTAGGGCCTCAAGCCTGCCGCCACTGGACACTAGATGTTACTACCACAGCCACTAGAAGGAATCCTAAGCTCTCCAGTTTCTCTGCATCACTAGCTCCAGATTCAAAGACCCAAGCAGGAGCATGCAATTGGCTGGGTGCAGGGCATACATTGTGCCCTGGCTGTCAGGGAGCAAAGAGGGAACATCTGACTTTCCAGCTTTCTTGCCGGGAGGCAAAAACCTGCCACTCCTGATACTAATACCATGGCAGGTTCACCAAACATTTCTTGGTGGCATGAAATAACAATTGTCCACTATAAATGGTGAGCCAAAAAGACAAAACAAACAAAAAAGACATGGTCATTGCGGCCTTAACCCTCAGAAAGCTTATAGACTACTAAGGAGGAGTAAATAATCGAACAATAAACACACAATTACAGCTGTGATGAGTACAGTGAAGAAGGGAGACGACATGCTACAAAGAATATAATGCTGTCAGCGCGTTTCAGTTACCCGTTTCTGTGTAACGAACAATCCCAAAACTTGATGGTTTACCACAAACATTTATTTTTGTCTCTCTTGGTTCTGTGGACTGACCTGGCTCAGCCAGGTGCTTAAAACAGTTGTACAGTTGCAGTCAGATGGCGGCTGGAGGTGAAGTCATAGGAAGGCTCACCTGGGCTAGGTGTCCAAGGTGGTTTAGTCACATGATTGTCATTTGATGCTGGCTCTCGGTTGGGCCTTGTGACAAGAGTACCTACCCATGGCCTCACCACATGGCTTGGGCTTCTCACAGCATTCTGTCACATTCCATCAATCAAAAAAAAAAAAAAAGTCATGGGCTGGAGTAGAGTCAAAGAGAGAGAAAACTACAAAATGCACGACTGCTAGGAGGTGTGGTTAATTGAGGGGCATCTTTGGAGATTAGCTCCCACAAAGAGTGTGTAATAGAAGAGCTTGGCCAATACGAGAGGTCAGGAAAGGTTTCTGAGAAAGTGCCTTTGATCCGAGATCTCATAGATGAGTAAAAGTTGATGAGGTAAAGATAAGAAGTATGTTCTAGGCAGAGAGAACAGCGTGTGCAAAGGCTCTGAGTCGATAAGAAGTATGGTACATTCAAGTACATAAAGAAAGAAATTATGGCTGAAGTGCAGAGACTAAGGCAGGATGTGAGTCAAGATAAGAAAGGAGAGATTGGGTAGAGCCCAGTTCTGGAAACCTTTCTATTGGCTATGTTAAATGTATTGCTCTTTATCTTAAAAGCAATGGGAATAGTTTTAAGTGGCCCTCAGAAAATATTTGTAGATGAAATGAATGAGCGAATGCTTTTATTCAATCATTCTACAAATAGCTATTGAACATTGACACTGGGTAGGAATAATAAGTGTTATGAATAAAATCCACTTGATAGAAGTAGCTGGAGGCCAAGGATGTTTTCTTCCTTAGAGCAGGTCATCGAATGGCCTCTCTGAGCATTCGACATTTGAAGTGAGACATGAATAAGAAGGCCCATCACGAACGAGTTCTGAGGGAAAAGCATTCCCAGGAGAGGAACACAGTAAATGCAAAAGCCCTGTGGTGGAAGTAAGCTTGGTGTGCTCCAAGAACAGAAGGCCGGTGTGTCTGGAGCACAACTGTCCTTGTAGGGAAGAATTCAAAACTGGCTTTCTAAAAACGGCAGGGGCCACCAATAATGCTTTCATATCAGGACAGCATATCACCGGGGCTGCGGCTTCAGTGACTCCGGAATGTCTCTTCCTGCTAGAATGTTTGGAATGCTCTTTCTCTCTGGCCTGGCCCTGCCTGTCCTCAGCTATGAGACTCATCTTTCATCATGTACTTCCAAAGCTCAACAACCCGCAAGGAAGCAATTTGGCAGAATGTTCAAAGAACCTCAGAGATGTTCATGCCCTTTGATTCAGTGATTCCCCAGCTAGGGATCTAGCCAAAGGAAATAATCATAAATATGGAAGAACATTATTACACAAAGAAGTTCATCCCGGCATGATTTATAGTAATGAAAAATGTTAGTAAATCAAATATTCAACCATAGGGGAAAGATTAAGTAAATTCATGTACATCTCCTAGATGCAGGCATTGAAAACCGTGTTCCTGAAGATCTGAAATAACATCAAGAAATGCTTGTGTCATAATAGTAAGATTAAAAAGCAAGATATAAAATTGTCTATATGTGATTTCTACAACTATTTTAAAAATTACATAGAGGAAAAATGTTGACAGTGATTATTTAAGGGGAGATTACTGATGATATATTTTTCTTCTTTTTCATAGTCTTTCTATTTCAGGTAATGAGCATTATTAATTTTAGGATAGAAAATAGATTTTTATCTCCTTAAAAGGAAAAAAAAAGTGGCTCACCTGCTTTTAGGATCACATACAAAAACCTGAACAAGGTACTCAAGGCTTCTACAATCTGGCCACAAATTACATTTTCTACTTTTAAAAAAATTATATAATTTTGTATCCCAAGACTTTTTTTTAACCAGAATTTGCTTTCCCATCTAACATAGAACTTTTGCCCTTTCTCCCAGATGACAATCCTTTTTGATGGTAGACATTTGGGCATGCTATCCTCTTCTTACTCCAGCCTTAAGGAAGGGAGAGAGGGAGGGACGGAGGGAGGGACAAAGATATATCCAACCTGCATCTTCTCTCATCTGGTTAAATCCCACCCATATTTCATCACTTACCTTGAGCCACTCATTCTCCAGAAAGCCTTTCCTGATCACGCTAGCCCTTAATGACCTCCCCATTTTATTGCTGTGTATGTCTCTACAGTTTGTATTTAGGGCCAAGCACACCTGGCCTTACATTGCTCCTAAGCATCGAGGTCTGTGTCTTTGTGCCCTTATGACCGATCAGCTCCTGATAGAATTTTCTCGATAGAAAATTGCCTTCCAGTAAGTGCCATCCCATCTCGACCCTTAACACAGAACCACCTTGTTAATCTCACGAGAGTAAATCAGTGTTCCATAAATGAATAAATGAGTAACTGTATTTGAACAAGTCTGAGAGACAAAACAGCATCTCTGGGAAATTTCACTACACATCCAGCTCAGGCCCAGTTTTTGAAGGGGATGCCTCTGGCAGAACGCGCCCTCCTTCCGCTCCACTCTATCCGCCTCCCTCTTCCCCCCCGCCCCCCATTCACCACCAACACTTACCATCTTCAGCTCAAAAGGATTCAAAACCAGGGCTGGCAACGTCAGAGGGAACTTTGCACATAAACTCCACACACATCAGCCTCCCCAAGAAAGGACCTTTTTGTTTTCTTCCCCGTGGGCCCCATAAATTATGAGCCACCGTCTTTCTTTTTTTTAAGTGAGTCTAAGGTTAAGGTAGAGAAATCATAGCTCACCCTGCAGAAGTGCTTTCTGTGGAAGCAGATTTCCCCTGGTTTTGAGCACATTGTACTTTAAAGCATGTGCCATTGTTTTGTAAACTACTGATCTCTCCAAAAAACACACAGAGACACCCGGCCTTGCTTTGTGCTCGCATGGGGGCACACTTCTGAGGGTCTTTCTCTCTTTGTTGGGGTGTTACTGCTTCTCTTGCATCAGTGAGCTCCCTGAAGGGCCGGGCTGAGCCTGACTTGTCTTTGTTTACTCAGCACCAAGAACAGTGCCCAGCACAGAGCCTTGAGTTGTGTGTTTGTGGAGGGAGTGAATGAATGAATTATAAAGGCCCAAAAGCTCAGAAAGCTAGCTTCCAACTATGGATTTCTAGCGTGAATTACTAGCTTCTTCCCTGTATTAGTTTCCTAGCACTAATGTCACAAATTATGACAAACTTGGTAGCTTAATTCAACAGAAACGTATTCCTTCGCAGTTCTGGAGGTCTGAAGTCTAAAATCAAGAGGTCGGCAGGGTCACATTCCCTCCAAAGGCTCTAGAAGAGAATCCTTCCTGGCCTCTTCCAGCTTCTGGAAGCTGCAGGCATTCCTTGGTTCGTGGCTGCATAGCTCCAATGTCTGCCTCCGTCTTCATAAAGCCTTTCTCTCTTCTCTCTGTGTGTCTCTCCCTTATATGTCTCTTATAAGGATACCTGTCATTAGATTTAGGGCCCACTTGGATAATCCAGAATGATTTTAATTACATATGCAAAGATATATCTATCTTTTGGGGGCTGTCAATCAACCCAGTAAGTGCCTGTCTATGGTAGAGACATATCTTATTGGCATTTTATCTCAATACCACAACTCTAGCACATTTAGTTCATGGCAGATAGCAGAATGTGGCTGAGAAGGGTTTCTTCCAAGCTGTAATGCCAGCTCTAAGAAACATTTCTCCCACCATCGAGACTGATGCTCCTGGGATGACGCACATACTATCCCTTCAATATATCCTTACTAACATAAAACACTGAAACAAACAGCCACTTGAAGGAAAGATAGATTATTTCACACAGATATCTTGGCATACTAACTACACAAAAGTTCATTGAATCAGGTCTATCAATTTAACACAATTCCAGAAAGCTTCATTACACACCTGAACTTTGCCAATGTTTGTTGAATCGGGTCACATCAATTTAGCTCAATTCCAGAAACCTTGATTATATATCTGAATTTTGCCAATAGATTTTTCCTGAATAAAATGTCCCTTTTCCTGGGCAAACAACTTTAGATCAGCACCTCTGAGTTGTTATCTAGTGAATCCTAAGTTAGTCTTAAAGCCAGCCCCCCAGCATAGTATGGCATTCACGTCCACCTTTCTAATTTTGGCTAGCTCCATAGGTTAATGGGCACACAAACAATAACGTAATCAAAATCAAACTTCATTTGAGTTGTTGTTGGCCCAGACTCAGTGAGGTGACTATCAGCCCACATTTGACTGCTAAGAGTGCTCTACCACTCCTTGCAAAAGGCACTATTTGAGAAGAAGCTTTCCAAAGAGCAAAACTTGTGTAGAGCCCAAGGACACAGGTACCCACAAAGCTCGTGCATCGCTTGTACACGTGAGAGTGATGGGCACTTTTGGCTCAGCATGACACACCCTGTGAATGCAGCTATTTTGGCAGCTTGAATCTTGGTGTCGATAGAGGACAGAACAAACTCAAGTTAACCCTCGTTTCCTCCTTAGGCCCTGCTCTTTGGGAAGGAGTCAGCCAGGCAGACAGCTGCCACTTCAAATTCCACTCCCTGGGAACAATGCGCTTTATTTTTGGAAAGAGGATAAAACAAAGGAGAGGAGAGCAATGCCGACAAATATACATTTGCTTTTCTATTTATGAAAAGCTCTTGCCCCTTCATGGCCTCGGTTACCAGTTGCTTAGAGCAGCCGTAGAATATACACACTTGTAAATAGTCACTGGCTGCATCCTTGCAGAAAGGAAAGCGGTCAGCTTCCAGGAGGGCACATCCCACTGATAACAGAATTATTTTCATGACAGGCTGTTAGCCCACATGGTTGTAATAAATGCTTCGATACAACAAGTATTCTCCTTGCATTCTTTCTATGTAAGAGTGAGCATCTACAACAATAATATTCTTATCACGAACTCTTTCTTCATCATACAAGAAAAAAAAGATAAAGAAAGGAAAACTGCCCACCCCCATAATTTCACCATGATTTTCTCTGTCTCTATGTTTATTACTTTCCTTACAATTCCAAACATCATCTCAATCTTGCTTACTAAAGCATGATCTCACATAAAAATTTCACTGGTGGAGACAGAGAAAGTGTGTGAGAGAGAGAGAAAGAGAGGAAGGGAAGAAGGAAGAAAGGAAGGAAGGAAGGAAGGAAGGAAGGAAGGAAGGAAGGAAGGAAGGAAGGAAGGAAAGAAAAATTTAAAAACAGCTCCACAAGGTCAAGGACTATGTTTGTCTTGCTTGCCACTGTACCCCATAACTTAGCACACCTAGTAGCCCTGGCACATAGTAAGACCTTAATTATTTAATCGATAATTAGAATAAATGCAAAAATTATTTGATAATTGAATAGAGCAACAAGCTTAGTTCAAAACCGTTCATATAAGTTTCTTTCTTCCACTGTTTGATTCAGGATACATCTTGTCATTTATTTATTCACTCTTAGTGAAAGAAATGAAAATTGATATTTAATGAACACTTACTATGTGCCAAGTATTTTGATTCATTATCTCATGTAAAGCCACACAATAACCCTAATTATGATAAATTATATACATACTGAAGGAAGTTAAGTAACTTTCCCATGGTAACACGGCTAAGAAGTAGTGGAATAGGAATCAAACACAGGCCCGATTAACTACAGAAACAAGCATATTTGACTGTATCCTGCTGCTTCTCAAAAGATTATCAAAGTATATCAGCTGCATCATAACATCAGCTTCTAAGATGGGGCTGTGGTTTACTAAGTCTCACTGTGACTGAATTTGCCTGTGATAAATCCACGAAGCTATGTGGAGGAATTCTCCACAATGAGATCTTATTTAACCGAGTAAGAGGCTGTTTTTTAAAAAAAAAATACTAGTTCCATTTAATTTATTCCCTGTGAAATTTCTAAAGAAGAGCTGCCAGAGAAGTTAGATTTATATATTTATCACTTGTTTATTGACTATCTTTCCTTTCAGACTGTGAGCAATTGGCAAAAAGGGGCCATATCTGTTTTGCTCACTATTGTAGACCTAGCACCCAGAACTACATAGTGGCACTCAATGTTTAATGAATGAAAGCGATGGTGATGGACTCCTCATTGGGTGGACTTCTGCATCCCAGGGCTGGGGCTCCAGGCATGCTAGATGATATGTGTGAAACTATGGGGCTTTGGTGAATCAAAAGCATAGTCCTGGGAAACAGCTGGAGAAAATGAATTCAGGCTCTGGGGAATTATTCTCTCTCACTCAATTATATTTCACATTCCTCTCACATGAAAGGTCCTGAATCAGATGGAAAGTTAACATTTACTCAAAATGCAAGCCCTTTTTAGATGCAGCCCAGCATTCTCCAATTTCTCAAACACTGGTGGTTTCTATAATCAGGAGACTATGAAAGAGCCTTGGTCCTCCTTCAAGAACTGAGTCTTCAAAGGGATCCTGAGCCAAAGCCAATGAGCTTTCAGAAATGGAGATAAGTGGAAAGACATCTTTTGGGGCATGGCCTATCAAGACTGAGAGAAGCTTAAATATCCTTCTTATTTATCACTGGAAAAAACTGGCCCAAAGTCACCTGCCTAAATAGTAGCAGCGCCAAGATTTGAACTCAGGTCTTCCAACAGTCTCTAATTCAAAATTATTTTTACCACTACAGAGGTATATGTGTAGTAGCAAGCCAACACAACATGTAGAGGGAGAGGGGAGCAGACAGCACGTGGTCACCATCCTCATGAACAAGATAGTCACTGGGATTCTGAGCTAAGTGAAGGACAAAGAGAGACACACACACATGCTCTCTGAACCCTAAGGAGACCTGTGTGTCAGGCCAAGCAAGGCAGAGAAGGAAGAGTTTTTTGAGTGTTGTTTGAATTGGACATAGTGAAGCTCTGGAAGGACATGGAAGTTGATTATTGAAGAAAAAACAGTACATAGAGTCAAAAACTTCAGTTTTAAACATGGGCCAGCTACTTACTAATTCTATGACCTCTGGCAAGTTACATAACCTCTCTGACTCTCAATTTTGCCATCTGAAAAATGTAGACAGCACCTATCTCATAGGGTTATTGTCACTAAATGAAATAATGAACGCATAACATCTAACAGAATTATTGGCATGTAGTATGGATTTGATCAACCTTACATACACCATCCCCTCCATCAGTCTGGAAAACAGAAAGAGTGGATTAATTTATATGAAAAATACTGGGATATATCAGATGTTTGATAACATTATTTCGTTCACCATGACTATGGTGCATAATTAATATGAGACTTTTCAAATGGTATAATCTTCAACGATGAAGTCATGATTCTCTTCTAAGAGAAACTGGAATGCCAATTGTCTCAGGAGAAGAGAAAGCCCTAGGCAGTATATGTGAAGTCATATGAAACCCAACACAACTTTCTCAAATTATAGGACCACTATTAGATTTTTGAACAAAGGTCTCTAATCCAGTACCGATTACCAAAAATGGTCATAAAACAAAACCTGGGCCAACCAGATTTTTTTCTCTCTAGAATTTGAACTGAAAAATACTAAGTGGGTAAAGTATTTAGCAGCATAAGACAAAAGATCGTGAGACAGAAATAAACCAGAAGGCCCATGAACAAAGTAAAGTTATGAGGGTCGGAAACTAGGAAGTCAAGAAAATAGAAATAGAGGTTGAAGAAATCCGTCAGTTGGAGAAGGAGAACAAGCCATTAAGAAAGGATGTCATGAAAACAGTGGAACACCAGAGTCATGATCCATACCCTCCTGAGTCCAACATTCCTGGAACCTCCCAGGATTCCAAATGACTTGACAATTTCACTTTCAGCCTCTGTGTGGCCCAGATTTTGCTGGAGTTCTTGACCTTGCCAAGGCCAACTAAATAGCTTTTCCTGAGTTCCCATGTGCATTAATGTTATAATGAACCCACAAATAATTTGAATGAATCTCTGTTTTTGCACCCAGATAAGTCTGAGGAAATCAACCTGCTTGCCAAATTTAACATATACCCTGGATTTCCTGGGATCAGTCTAATTTTATGAATTTGCCCTAATTCTTGAAAGGGGATTCATTAAAACTATAAAGAGATGTGATTTAACTTTCACAGTTTTTTTATGACTTTTCCTGTAAATAAATTCACAAATAATAATGGTCTGGTTTAGGGTTTAGGAAATATGATTATCTTATTGATGTTCCAAGCCAATGGCTAGGCTCTAGTGGGTAAGAAGGTAGGGGAGGAGAGCACAGAGCTAGATAAGTCTCCCTCCTTCCGCTTAAAAGTGCTCTCAGTTGAGTTCATTCAACAGAACCACATAAAAACTCATAAAGAAGAATGAATAATGAAGCTCTATAAGGATAGAGATGGTGTTTGTCTTATTCATTGTATATCACCAGTACCTGGCACGAAGCCTGGCACCTAAACAGCACTCCGAAAACATTAATTGAAAAGAGAAGGAAGGAAAGGAAAAATTCAAGGAGGAAAGGAGGGCAGAAGCCATGAAGTATATCTCTCAGATCTTCTGCTACTAAGTGCATAATTGACTGATGGCTCCAGCTGCTGAGTTCTGAATGCATTACTGTGTGTGCACTGAGAGACCCTGCATCCCACAGCTGCTCTCAGCCAAAGAGTAAGCATGGCTGGGATACTAAGGCAGACAGTTCCTACAAAATATGGGACTCCTTTGCTGTGGACTTGGGCTCAAGGACTCCCCATTGGCCAGGCTAAAACTTTTTTAGAACTGCACTACAGTCTGAGACTACCTATCCAAGCTTCCTTCTTCTCTCTTTCACAGGCCTCAGACCTGGGTCATGATCTAACAGCTACTCCAACGTCTTCTGGCCCTCTCTCCTTTTTCTTCATAGTCATTTCTCCCCATAAATCTAAACCTTCTACCTTCTTATCGTCTTACACCACATCTCAGAAAACCTAACCAATGTAGGAAGGGAGGAAATGAGAGGGGGTGGCAGGCTGCTGAGCGTGGCTAAGTTTGGAACTAGCCCCCCTCAAAGTTCCTGAGCTTGGAATTATGAAGCAGGTTTTTTAGTTCTGTCCCGGTGGTACAGGTAAAGTTAGAATGACAGGTTTGTTACAAACTTCCAAATCCACTCTATGTCCTGCTTCGTATCCAGGGAGGCTGACCTTTACGTCCTATCTTCTGGGCTTTTTCGCTAGCTGGCTTCAGGTTGGGTTTGGCCTTTGGGAGGCACCTGCTGGAAACTGGAGGTCACAGAGAGAGAAAGAGTGAGTGAGTGGGATATTTCTCCATTGCTCTCTCGGTTTCAGCACTGTGTTTCTGCCAGTAACTGCATTCCCTCACAACTACAGCTTCTACCATTTGACTGCCTTTCTGTTGTTCCAGCTGAGATTTCAGCAACTTTTTTATAAAAGAAAGGGTTTAGCTTATTGTTCAGTTGACAGATCACTTTCTCCCTCTGCCTACCCATAGGCCCCTTCAAAGGAGATATTGTTTCTCTCGTGTTCATGTTCCTACCAAAATGACACTAGGTGGTCATACTTTCAAACCCTCCTCAGCGTCTGCAGCCAGACCCCAAGAAGCAAGCCCAGACCCCACCCTCAGCCCTAGAAGCCTTTCACTACAGGACTTCAGTAAGCTACAGGCTGTGTTGTGCCAGCCCCAATCAAACCCAGGCTTGAGGGACATTCTGAAGGCCAGCACCACACTGCTCCAGGGGGCTGTCTCCTGCCAAAGTGTTATCGTCAAGCTTCATGACTAGAAGACTAGTCTCAGCCTGGCATTGATGGGCCAGTCCCCTGGCAATGGCTGGGGGCTGTGGATCAACAGTACTTTGTCAGCCCCAGAAGCCACACCTTCTAGAAGCTGTAGCGCAATTGAATGGAGTCATCTGCAGAGCGCCTGGCCTCCACAGGCCCTCTGCGTGTTTGGGTAAAGAAATATGCAGCTCGAGCTGTGGTCATCACTGCCTGAGCCACTGAGCTGCAATCAACATCAACACCACAAGGACACAATATTTTCTCCCAATTTACAACACGTTCATTTATTTTGGAATTTCTGTGCCAGCTGAGGCTACAGGGCGGCAACAGTGGAAAAGTTGTCCTGGGGCCAAGCAAAAGAGAGAGTTGCAACTGAGCTCCTGTTCTGAAAAGGGGTGCTCGAAAGCAGCAAAAAGCAAGGCTAAGAGGATGACCTTCACCAGACAGCAGCCCACGGGCCACGGTGCCAGGCAGGGAAATGACTAATTTGGAGGTCCACTATTGCTCCTACAAGAAGGTCTGCAGAGGGCTCCTGAGAAATTATAGTTATTCACTCTTGAATAGCTCAGGAGTTAAGGATGCCAACCCCCCGCATGGCTGAAAATTCACATAGAACTTTTGGCTCCCCCCAAACTTAACTATTAATAGTCTACTGTTGACCAGAAGGCTTACGATAACAGAAACAGTTGATTAACACATATTTTGTATGTATATATTGTACGCTGTATTCTTACAGTGAAGTAAGCTAGAGGAAAGAAAATGTTATTAAGAAACTTGTAAGGAAGTAAAAATATATTTATAGTATTAATTGAAAAAAATTCATGTATAAATGGACCACACAGTTCAAACCCTACTGATCAAGGGTCAACTATACTGACACCCTTGGGGTTTCCATTACATAATATGATCTGCTTTCCTTCTAAAAATTTTCTGAGGAGTCAGAAATCATGAAATTTTGAAAGTGAGCACTCTCCAAAAATAGGCTTTATTGGAAAATATCATGAAGAAGTAAAAATGATGGGGTTTGAAAAACTTGAGTTTGGATTGTTCGCACTGCTACTTACTTAGTGAGTGTCCTTGAGCAGATGTCTTACATCTCTTAGCTTCAGTTTCCACATCTGTTTTTAAATGGACATAATATCTAAATAGCAACACCGTCATAGGAAATAGGGTAATTGATTGAAGTACACAGTGCAACACCCAATTCTTTGTGGGCACTCAACACATGATAGTTCCCACCTCTTTGTCTTCCTAGTTTTTATTGGCTCATTTAGATGCTCCTCACTTGGCTTTATAGTGTACCTGTAAAACAGACCAGGATGTTCCCAGGATGGAAGGTCTATTTATTGGGCTCCTTGGGACTGAAAACTTCTCTAGATTGGTTGATGGTCCTTGAAAGGAGGCAGCGGTAGAGAAGGAGATAGATTCCTCTGTGATGTGCAATGATGCCCTGCTCAACAAAGAGGCCCTAGGAGAAGCCCATTCTAGTTATTGTCACAAGGGTCCTTGACAGAGAGGTCAGTCTGTCCCAGACACAGGAAGGTACCTGCAATTGTCATCTGGAGCTACTTTCCACAGAGAGCCTGCTTTTTCAAGGAAGTAACAGGCTCTTCAACTCCAGGCAAAGGGGAAGGACACTCCAAGTGCACCATTCTCATCCCACTGAGAGAAACCTGATGTCTGCCAAGCGGAAGTGACTACTCAGGTGTCATAGCTAGTAAGAAGCACAGCAGGGCTTTGGAATCAAGTTCTGGCTCACTGCAAGTCTGGTTATCTTCTTATAAAACAATGAATTTTAGCAAGGTGATCAAATGCAGTTGATTCTTGTGATTCACAGTAGTTATGATCTATAAAGACACCTGAATTATTGAAGACTGGACCAGTGCTCCTAGGGGAAACATGATTAGATTCCTGTGAGTCTGTTTTCTATCAACTAATCAAGCCATAACCCTGTTTTATGTGTGTTTCTTCTTAAGACATCTTATTTAATATATGTTGTTGACTAATAAACATTGAACTCACACCCAGCGACACTGTAACTCATGCCTGGACAAGGCTTATCTAATACACAGTATTTTTTCTATATGGCACATTATAACCTTCTTGTTGTCGGAACACCAGACAGCACTGCAGCACTGCACTTGGGAGCACTTTTAAGCAGTGAAATCACCAGTGAAGGACACCGATGCAAAAAAAATGTGGCGCTAAATAGATCATGGAAAGAACACAATATGAGAGCTCAAACAAAAAGGCAAAGTACCGTCTTCTTTGACCTCTGCTAAAACGGGCACATCAGGCGACTCAATCGTTTGCCACTCTGTGCGTGGCCACAAGTGACTCACAAAAGTGCCATGGGTGTTGATTTGGGAGCTACAAATAAATTTTAACAAATAAGCGAATTTGCAAATATGAAATCTGCAATTAATGAGGATCAGCTATAATTTATCATCCATACCAAGAAACTTTCATGAGTGAAAAAAGTTGCTATTAACATTTACATCTAGACGATGGTATAAGCTGGAACTGTCCCGGACGAATCAGGCTGCTTGACACCCTAATTTTAGCCTTTGGGCACGTCAGCCTTTGGGACTCTGATGAAAGCCATGAGCACACACACATTTTTGCACACAATCTTGAGAAATTTGCAGACCCCAAGGGTCCTCAGATTATACATCTTGGCCTGAAAGAGCAATTAAAAAGAATAATATACAAACTACAGTGTGGCAAAAATATATATATACGCCTAAAACTTGAAGTCAAAGTAAGTGGGTGAACCCTCCTCTCGGACCCTAGGGATTGATAGACAAAGTCACTATTGACATACATTTGTCTAGCAGGGCCACTGAGTCTTCATCTTATTCTAAATTTGAACTTCCACACCAAGAATCTGGACAGGAAAGAGAATGAAAACAGGGGATGGGGAAATTTGAAAGCTTTACATTGATGTGCTCAAAGTCCACAGCACTATCCTCTGCCAAATGCCCCATCGTCTGAACTCAGGCAGAAGGTAAGGCATGGAGACATCTGTGGCAGAAGAGGGACCAGCCAGGAGACAGTTTAGACTCACTTAGTAGAGGACACAAAGAGAAGGCCTCTCACCCATTGCCTGGGACCAGGAACTAAGGACTCCCCAAAAAGATTAACTGACACCTCCACACCCTATACCTTACTTGCAGGAAAAGGAAGGAACCCATGGCCACTCATGGAAGCCATAGATAGCTCTGAAAACTTACGATTCCAGTGTGATGGGGTAAATCTCTGTGGGCTGATGGGCACTGAGAGGCGCTATCTTTAACCACATGCCTGACCTCGTTGGTCACCTCCTCACTTGGGAGAGCACAGCTGCCCAGATGTGTGTTTCCCATTAACTCTGCTGGCTCTGGTCTAGGGTAAAGGAGATATTTTCATGCCAAATTAAAAACGACTTGGAAATGTGCATTGTGTTGGGAGAATTGGCCTTTTCAAAGGGGTATAAAAACGAGGAAAGCTGATTTCATCACCCTGCCTGCAGACAGGCCATCAAAGCATCCTGCCCCTGTGAAGCAGGCAGGCTGCCTCTGCTCTTTCCCCTTTACACACTGTGTTAGCATCTCCATTATTTACCCCCAGGGTGGGATAAAGGCTTGGTGCAAAGGCTAAGATCTTTAAACTGCCTTGAGTGCCCATTAAGCACATTAATAACATCCACCATCATGAGTCTTACCAATATAATTTCCGACTTCAAGCCGGGCGTGAAAAAAAAGGAAGTCAGCTGAGTTTATCAACCGAGGAAACCACCTTAAATTAGAAGAGATTATGTGGCAATGGGGAAAGGGGAGAATTAGCTGAGAAGGCTTCAGAACACTCTTGGCCATTACTTGGCTTCTATTTCCCCTCCCCCACACCCTTGTCATTGGAGGAAATGGAGCTGAGCCGATCTGACATTAAGAGCATTTAACCAGAGATGTTAATGTTGCAATTCGGGCAGGCCCCCACATGATTAGAAGTCATATGAGGATCAATTTTAAAAGAAAGGAAGTGATTTTAAAAGTGGATCTTGGTTTATGCCCTAGTTGCCTACTCTCATATGTGTTTGTGTGTTGGGGTGGGGTAGGGGAGAGGGTCAAGGGAAGGAGGTTTCTAAAATAATAAAAGACGCCACTTCCAGAAGGACTGGGTTTCAGGCAATTCACTTGTCTGAATTCACCTCTCTTCACAGCTCTCCAAAATGAGTGTAACTGTGTCCTTACAGATGAGAAAACTGAAGCTCAGAAAGGTCAGGTGGTTTATTCCAGGTCCCACAGCTCTATGCGGACAAGCTGGAATGGAAGCTAATATCTTCGAGGCCCTAAAGGATGTGCTCCTAACCTCTCTGCTACCCTGCTTGATCTGATGTGGGAAAGTGTGTGTATGGAAAGAAGGGAGGAAGGTTGGAGAGAAATCTGTTTATTTACTGGCTTAGAACAGAAGAAATTTTAGAAAAGCCTGGTCCACCAGCCCAGAGCGAGAGGCCTTGGGCCTCAGAGCTGTGTGGGGTCAGAGGAGGGCCTCCCTGGCTGCCGCTTTCCCTCCTCCTCTCCCCTCCTCTCGCAGCCCAAAGCCACAGGACACAGCCTGCCAGTCTCCTCTCTTGCCTTTCTCATTAGCTGGGATTGGGACCAATTTGTGGATGTCTTTGGTGCCCTAAGGCAGTGTTTGAGTCATCTTCCCTGATGCTAAAGAAAAAAGAAAGAAGGAGACAGCCATTCCCCAGGAGACTGGAGACTCCAAGAGAGAGGAGAAGTGATGGATGGATGCCAGAAAGGAGAGGCCAGTGTCCAGAGGTCATTCCTAGTCTGTCTTTCTTTAACTTTACTCTTCCCCAAGGACAAGCTCCTCCATGAGATCATCTCCCATCAGACTTCAAAAAGATAGGCTCACTCAGGATCAGCCCTCACTCTTTGTTAACTTAAGGGCCTCGCACCTTTCCAGCTCCCTGGTCTTCCTAGGGTTCCAAAGAAAGAATCCAAGTAGCACTCAGTAGGATTAGGGCCAGCAAGGAGGATAGGTCTTCTCACACAGCCCCAGGTGAGGGGTTCCATTTGTTTCAGAACCTGACAAACGCTGGTGGGTCAAAACGGAGAAGCACGATGGGATTAGCCTGAGGGATTCAGCCTGATGCAGAAATGCAGCTCCACCACATCTAAGATGGGACCTTAGGGAAGCTACCTCCCTCTCTGAGATGGTTTCATAACATCTTATAAGAATGGAATTAAAATAAGTAGTTATGGGGGTTTGAAAGTAGGAAAATTCCTAAATGTTAATCGTTGTTGTCATTAACGTTCATTAACTAAAATAATGTCAAGGATGACAATCTAAAATGCCCCTTTGTGTTGGGTCATAAATATTGGAATAACACCTGCATCATCATTTCATCGAAACCTCCCAAGAGTTCTGAAACAGTTACTAGTATCTCTGTTCTACAGTTGGGAAAACTGAGGCTGAGCTAGGTTAAGCACTTTGTCCAACTTCATACGACAAGTATGTGACTATGTTGAAACCGAAACACAACTGTATCTGGCTGCAATGATGATATGTAATTATCCCCTATGCCAATTTTTTTTAAAGTGGGAGAAGGAATGGGGAATGAACTGTGCCACGAAGGGAGGGTCAGGACACAGAGGGCAGAGAAAGCAAAATGGAAGCATTAATTGTGCATTTCCCGTAAGCCAGGCACACAGTGGTAGGCATTAGCATGCATCATGTCATTAAATCAGAGAGCAACATGTCAGGGGCTGATATGTGGTCTCCAACTCAAGGTCAAAGAGGACACTCAAGTTGTTGGGTTATAAGTGTGAGGACTATTTGTGCATTCACTATATATGTCTTAAGCTCCTACTAAGTACCAAGAACAGCAGATACAAACTTATCCTAACAGTCATGGGTGATTACACATCCTTCTGTCATCCCGTCCCCATTCAATTCACAGTATTACAAAGCAGCCCCAAAAGCTCCTCACTGCTCATCACATTCCTCAAAAGCTTCTCTGAAGCCCAAAGAAGCATGGTTTGTATGCTCAACCCAAGACCCTCTCTCCCAAAGCTCTCAGGTAGCCCCTTTCTGTTGCCATTTAATATCAGTGCATAGACTTAACTACTATCCAAGCTGCTCCCTGTATCTGTGTTGATGCAATAGTTCTCGCAATAGAGATCCACTGAATCTGCAGATATCAAAATGACATACTTTTTACAAAACAATTTTCCATACCACACTGGGACATGTTATCTTCACAGCAGCCCCACAAGGTTTGAAGAATATATGATGTGACCTTGCTTGACAGGTTAAGGGGTTTGTGGACTTCTAGGTAGTGACCTGCTCCAGGTGATACAGCTAGTAAGTGGCAAAGATGAGGTGGTATCAGTCTTCTGATTCCTCCTTCCCAAAGGCCAAGGACACCTTGTTTGAAGCATCTCCTTAAGGGTGAGAAATCACCATGTGTAACATTATGATCTCAGTTCTACTTTTGCTGAGAATGATTGTTTAAGGGAGACGTAACAAAAGCTGAATTCTTAAGACAGTCGTGGTTTGTCTTTCCTACCCAACTGGTGGACTGGTCGACTCCTGCAGTTAGTTTCATGAATAGCAAAAAATGTCCATTGTAATATGGGTGGGTAAATGGCACTCTTCTGGATGGTGTACAAATTGGAACATTTTTAAATTGGCAACATTGAAATTATAAATGCACGAACCCTTAGATCCAACAATTCATTTCTAGGAATATATCCTAAAGAAATATTCACATGAGTGAGCGGGTGCCTTGTATCAAAGCTGTTCTCTGGTAGTTTTGTCTACAATAACAAAAACAAGTAGAGAAAACCAAAGTGCGATTCCTTCATGCTGTGGAAGAACATGCAGCCATTGAAAGGAATAAACCATTCTGTTTGTACTGCCGTGGACACATATCCATGTGGTTAAATAAACGAAGTTGCAGAATAACATGAACAATAGGATCAAACACTTTTGTTTTTAAAAAAAAAAAAAAACAAGGAAAAAAATAAAAAAAAAATAACTTCGACGGAGGCCCATCTCATAGGCCTCAAATAGAGGCCCAAGCTGTCCTGGGCCTATGATTCAGGGAAGAAAAAAAATAACTTCGATGGAGGCCCATCTCTTAGGCCTCAAATAGAGGCCCAAGCTGTCCTGGGCCTATGATTCAGGGAAGATGAGAGGCCAGGAGAGAGGGCTGTGAGGGGCTGCCCTTGACTTTTCTTTTCTGAATGTTATTAAAATTCTGTTTTGAAATATCTCTTCTTAATGATATCCTTAGAGGCCTATAAAAGATGTGGACAGTGCGGATCACAAAATTATAAGTATGTTTATCCTGCCCCCTCCCAGATTGAATTGCTCCAGCCCTGTACTCTCCATTGCGTATATGTGTATATATTATATATTATGTGACTATTGTATATACATACTCTGGGAGAAGAATATACAACATCAGACTATTAATACTGGCCACTTTAAAGGCTGATGGGGGAGAATTTAATGTTTTTACTTTTTATATCACTGCATTATTTTATTTTTTTACAATATATCATCTTGTAATTTTAAATTAAAAAAAAACTTAAAAGTAAAAAAAAAAGTTCATTTAGGCATCATAGAAGAAATTAAGGAAAAAAGCAAACAAAAAATTAAATACAGTAACTGCCTCCAAATTGGAGAAACTAAACTGAGCATCTCATCATCCAAACCTCACCAAACCAAATCCCAATTACATAGCAATATGGCATAGCAATACCTTACAGAGCGGGTTAGTAGGAAGGGGAGTGGCAAATTAGTCTATTTTGTTTACAATCTGGAACAGTGCCTAGCCCATATTCTATAAAAAATTACTGAATGTGGAATGAATGGAGAAGAACTTGAGATATACACAGAAAGGCGATTTTATTTGACTTAAGCAATTGAGATTAGGAGACTGAACCGTGGCCAAATGTTAATACTCCTGAGTGTAGGTAACACTGCTCTGTAATTAGCATATCAAGTGTTTACCTACCTGTAACCACTCCTAAATTGGTTTTACATATTCACTCATCAAATATTTATTAAAGCCCCTAGAATCAGCCTTTGCCTTAGGGGCTTCATTCAAGCTGTGCAAGTGGACCTATAAATCTGGTGCTAGAAAATTCTACTGGTTAGCAGAAATAGTCTTAGGCAGAGATGTAATCCTGCTTCTGACTTCATCTGCCATAGCCAACTGCGTGACCTTCTTTGGCCTCTCCCCTTGCTGCATGTAAATGGTGGGGCTTGACCTAGATACTGTCTCAAATATATAACGTCGATATGCTCCTGAGAATTGGTTCTCACAAATCCGGGAGCCCTGGACCCTACTTTGAGACACCTCCCACTAAATGTCACTCTCGGGTCCCTTCAGTTGAAAACTGCTAATTCTAAGCATGTTGAACTTTATTTGTTCTTGCAGTAGAGGAGCAAGTCCCCATTACTGAGGGCTTCAGAGCTTAGCCCCAACCAAATGGACACTGATGCCAAGTTAGCAAGTTTTCCCAAAGATTCATGGGAGCCCTGTACAAGAGTGGTATATCACAAGGATTAAGAAGCTCAGTCTTTAGACTTAGGTCTGATTCCAATCCCAGCATCACCACTCACCAACTCAATAACGTTGAACAAGTTAGTGAAGCTCTCTCAGCCTCAGTTTACATAAAATGGGCACAATAATAGCGTCTACCTCACATTCAGTGCATAGGAAGCCCCTTAATGCAATGCCAGGAACACGGTAGGGTTTTAGAAATAATGGTCACTCTTCTTAATAAGTAAGGGAGGACAAAGAGAACAGGATTATAGTGAGAGGATTGGAGACTGGAATTTGATGTTCAGCAAAGCAAGAGTGATTTTGAGAGCATTCTCTCAGAAACTGTAGTTACTATTTCTCCCATGGCTTGGGGGCCAGGGGAGGGCAGGACGCCTGTGACGGTGTTGATGAAGCGCTTAGCTTCCCAGGGCTGACTTTTCTGATTATGTTGTAGTTCTCTCTCTCTCTCTCTCTCTCTCTCTCTCTCTCTCTCTCTCTCTCTCATCTCTCTATCTCACATCTCTCTCTCTCTCTATCTCTCTTGTATATTTATTTC
>NW_006443570.1:9813878-9819271 GCF_000325575.1 Pteropus alecto
AAGTGCAATAAACGGAGTGTATCAGTGTGCACTGAAAATATCACTTCACAAGTGAAAGTATATCCAAACAGCCAGTTGTAGTTTGAGAGGCTCACCCTCCTCAAAAATGCAGCTGTCACCAAAAATACATTTGAAATCTCTCTATCTTTCTCTCTGCGTGTCTCTCTGTCTCTGTCTCTGTCTGTCTCTCTCTCCCCCCCCCACTCCCCGCCCCTCTCTCTCTTCCCCTCCCTCCCTCTCTCTCCCTCTTCCTCTCTCCCTCTCTCCCCTTCTTCTTCCAGCTCTCCCTCTGTCTTGCAATTTAGCTTTAATTGCCCTGTCAGCTCTAAAGGCTGCTAATTGACGCCTTTTATTCTGCTTTAAAACTCCTGAGGAAGAAAAGAGCTCACCCGGCCCCCAGAGCTTCGAGATTCGGCCGATTTGGCACGCCTGTCTCCCTGCGAATTGAAGCTGGGTGCTGGAGCGCTGGGGGCAGGCATAGGGGAGTCGCGGAGGCGGGGAGGGGGCTGGGCAGGGGTTGGAGCGTCTATTTTTAGTGAGGGTTTTATAGAGTGGATCCCTGTGGCTTGGCTCCACACTGAAATATTGTCCTCGTCTCAATGACATAAACACAGGGCAACTCGGAGATCTTGGCGCCAGCCCTGGCCGGAGCCTGTGAATGGGCAGAACGGTGGGACGGGTTGGGAGCGAGAATCCTACTGTAATTACAAATAAATCCGTCCACCGCCCCCACCCCCACCCCTGGCTCTCCTGGCTCACTTAATACCGCAAAAAGCCTCTCTTTTGTGTCAATAAGATGAACTGAACTTACTGAAAGATCTACCAAGAGGCAGCTAATGGAATAATGACTTGGGTAAGCTTAGGTTAAAAAGAAGGGGCATTCGAGAATTAATTAAACTGCCATCATCATCCATGAAAACCAGGCAAAGTATGGAAGGCTTCTTTGGCTCCTGGAGTAAATCCAGTGTGTCGCCTCTGTGGGAGAGCATGAACGTTCAGACCTGGCCCCGGTACACAAGAAATTGGAACTGATAAATTGGAACCAATTAGCACAAGGTCTCCATATGATTATTTGTAATGTCCCAGGCCAGGCTGGATGAAGCTGTCCCTCTGGACTGACTGCCTCAGACATGGAGCCACACTTTCCAAAGCATATTTAAATATAGCCTTGCTTCCCTCCAAATGTAATCCCAACCCTCATTTTTATCCTTGGAAGCTTGATCGGACGGAGGAGGGGGGAAGGGGTGTGCCTGGTGAGATGGGATTTTTCACAACCCCAGCCCCCAATCCCACAACCCTGTAAATAAATAAAAGATTACACCAAATTCCATTTGAAGTTGTCAGTCCCGGAATGGAACTTTTATCCCATTATGAATTTCATGGGTGAGACCGTTCAGACTTTGAATGTGGCTGACACCTCCATTGAAAGGCCCTAATTGCAGTTGTAGGAATTGACTGCAGACACCACACTGTACACACCATCACATTCCTCTGAAGAAAGAGCATCCTATGAGAGCCGTCCCGGGCCTCCCCTCAAGTCCCTAAGACTGTCAAAGTTTCACTTAAACTTTAAACCAAAGTTGCCCTATCGAAGGGCCAGGTGCTAATTTGGGATTCTGAGGTCGGCAGATTGGCCTTGGCTGACAGGGCTGTTACTATACCCAGGGGGCTGGCCGCAGTCACATTTCAGCCTCAGAGACGATCAGGAAGGGAGTCTTTCAATCCACGTGGACCCTTGAAGGACTGCTTTTATTTTCAGATGAACTTCCTAGAGCCTGAAAGCATGCAGCGCTTGGCTACGTGACAAAAGAGAGGATGGAGAAGTTCACTTCGCACAGAGCCGCTGGCCCACCTGGGTCAAGAAAGCTGCTGGCTGAGAGTGCCCAGGGGAGGGACACTTCTCATTTCACTCCATGTCTAACTAATCTCCTAGTGGGGACCAAGCCAAGGAAAGACGGCACATGAGGAGGACTATGTGTAAAGCTGTTCTACCCCTCCCTCGCTGGACACCAAAGTTTTGTTTTTTTGTTTTTTTCTTATTGTGGTAAAAAATACATAATGTAAAATGTACCATTTAAACCATTTGTAAATTTATAGTTCAGTGGCATCAGTTACATTTCCATCGTCGTGCCGCCCTCACCACCATCCATCTCTAGAACTTTTGTCATCTTCACAGATTGAAACTCTGTACCCATTAAACACTAACTCCTCATTCCCTCTCCCTCCCCGACGACAACCACCATCCTACTTCCTGTCTCTGTGAAATGGGTTACTTTAGGTACCTCATTTAAGTGGAATCATTCAATATTTGTCCTTTTGTGACTAGCTGATTTTACTTTGTATGATGTCCTCAAGGTTCATCCTCATTGTAACATATGCCTGAATTTCCTTCTTTTTTAAGACTGAATGATCGTCCATAGTCTGTGTGTATCTACCGCATTTTGCTTACCCATTCATCTGTTGATGAACACTTGGCATTGTTTCCACCTTCTGGCTATTGTGAATAATGCTGCTGTAAATGTGGGTATACAAATGTCGGCTCAAGTCTCTGCTTTCAGTTCTCTGGGGTATATACCCAGAGACAGACTTGCTGGATCATATGGTAGGTCTATTTTTAATTTTTTTAGAAACCGCTATACTGTTTTATATAGCAGCTGCATCATTTTACATTCCCACCGACAGTGCCAGAGGTTCCAATTTCTCCGTATCCTTGCCAACACTTATTTTCCATATATGTGTGTGTGTGTGTGTGTGTATACGTATACACACAAACAGTGCCAGAGGTTCCAATTTCCCCGTATCCTTGCCAACACTTATTTTCCATATACGTATACGTATACACACACACACACACATATATATACATATACATATATATGTATATCATCCTAATAGGTGGGAAGTGGTATCCCATTGTGGTTTTGGATACCCAAAGATTTTTATTTGTTTTATTTGCTTTGATAGTTCTCTCATTTTCCTTTTTATAAAATATGTTATAGATACACATAAATACCCACCAAGTACTTCACCCCCTCTCTCCAGAGATAATCACTGTCCCCAAATTAGTGTGTTTAATGCCCACACATTATAAGCTTTACCATATATATTTGCATCTATTAATAATTTATACTATTTTGTGAGCCACATTTAATTCCGCTTTTGCATCTCTCCCCACAACCACCTTCTATATTTGTTAGTTGTGTAAGAAATACCAGAAGCAGAATCCTGGGTGAAACAAAAAGAGACGATCAAGAATAGACCACAAGCTTTGAGGTTAGGCAGAGAGTTAAACCACAGCTATGCTACTTTCTATTTGGGTGACCTTGGCCAAGTCACTTGGCTTCCCTGAGTTATAGTGTCCTTGCTTATAAACTGAGATGTTTGGAGAACTAACAAATATAATGCACTGTAGTAGTCACAGGGCAAGAACTCAGTAATTGGTAAGAAGGAGGAGGAAGAGAAGAAAGAGGTTAAAATCAATTTTTTTTATTGAGCTCTTGCTTCTACTCAGCTGTCACTCATAATACCCACTGACTATTCTTGCCCACATCTTCACATTGCCACAGGATAGGACAGAACATGTGCAGCAGCATAAGATAAGAAATGTGGCCCCATCTACCCTTTACTAAAACATGATTTAAGTGATAAGGAGTGAGGGTCCCTCTTGTACCTCCCCTCCCCCTGCCCAGAGGGCAATGGAGACTGGAAGAAAGTGAGGAAGGAAGGAGGGAAGCCTAAACTGTTCTGCCAAGTCACCCTACTTGGGGGAGGACATTCAGCTCAGGCCCTGAGCCTGGCTGCAGAAACTGTAATCCAATACCTTAATCCATTTCTTCTTCAAAGCGTTGCCCTTTGTGCCAGGTGGACAGAACCCCTGTGATGTCGAGCTGCCTCTGAGAAGCTCTTGCAGTGGGCCACATCTCCCGGCTGGGAAAAGAATACCCAGAGGGGCACCTTTGACCTGGTTATCTGGACAATTGTGGTTGCAGAATGATAGCTTAGAGTCCCTAAAAGATGTTTAGGGAGTTGCACCTAGTCAGTGTTGACAGCGAACATAGCCATTGATCCACTCACCCCAGCGAGGGCTGACTGTGCCAGATGGTGTGTAAGGTTCTTTGGCTGCGCAAAGAGGAATCGGACACCGAGAGGAGCCTAGTCTTCAGAGAGATTAGTGCTCTTCGGCCCTTTTGGAAACAGCTTCTGAATTCGCCTCTCCAAGAAGACAGCAGGAACTGGAAGCAGTACGGTGGAAGGGAGAGAGAAAAGAGCTCCAACAAGGACTGGGGCCTGGGGTCTCAGGGATGGGGGTAGGGACTCCACCCTCTTCCTTTCCAAAGGCCTAGGCTGAGTTTAGCCTGACATGTCACAGCAGCTGTGCCTCCCCAGAATGAGCTGGGATCATTCAACTACTCCCCGACCCCCACTCCAAGCTGCAGCTTCCTGGGATAAAGCCAACTCCTCACTCCCTCCCCTCCCCTGGCTCGCTCCTGCTGCCAAAGACAGGGGACCTCAAGATACTGAGCTGCTAATTTGTGAGGATTCAGGCCACTAAAGGTGTTAGTACATCAAATAGGCTGTGTCCAGTTCAGCATGAGCAAGTCATTGGTGTGTATTGGTTAAAAACTAAAGCATCTATTTGAGTTAAATTGGTCATTTTATTTTCCAGATAGCTAGGAAGGATCTGATATCTAAGAAAAGATCAAACATTATATGCTATTACTGTCTAGATTTGTTGCATTAACTAAGAAAGGGGCATAGTTTTCACCATCATGATTTCCTTCCACCCACTACCAGGATCCACTATAGTCCCCAAAAGCAATTAAACAAGTACAGGTACCTACCATATACCAAACACAACGCTAGGCACTGAGAGAGAATACAGAGCTAAACTCTCATAAAGAGCTTGCTGTCTAGCAGTCAAGACAGACGACTGCCTAGAATGCAAACTAGTCATCAGTAAACTAGAGAAAGGGATAGAATGATGTAGGATCTGAGGGAGGGAGCAACTAAGTCCACCCAGAGGGAATCAAGAGTGGAGGAGGCGATATTTCGGCAGAATCTAGAAAGTTGATTTTGCAAAAGGGAGCGAGTAAGTAGACAGAACATATAATCGTGAGGAATGCAGGCTATGTGTGGAGACCTCCAAGGAGTTCTAGACAAGCTAAATAAATACAAGTTGAACATTAGAGTGGAAAGAGGTGATGGGGAATGGTAGATCGTGGTCAGATTAGAAAAGGCCTCCAATGTCATAACTTTATCTTGAGAGTCATCAGGAGAATCCTTAGAGGTTTTTAAACCATTGTAAATAATTCCCTTTCTGTAAACGAGTTTATTTTAGCCTGTTTCTCCTTCAGGAATACTAAGACTTTGAGGAAAATGAGAGAGGCACTTTA
>NW_006443570.1:9819456-9827891 GCF_000325575.1 Pteropus alecto
CAGGACGCTGTCTTGCCTTGGGTGGGCCAGCACTATCTGCAAGCCCTCCTCCTCAGGGGAGAAATTAGAGAAACTTGGATGAGAAGAAATGAGGACCTCACTTAGGATCCTAATAGGATGAAGAAGAACTGCTATCAGGGACACGTCTGAGATCTCACCAAACCTCACCCCACAACCAATCACAGACCCTAAGAGAAGACGAGTGCCCCGAGGCTTCCCTCACTGTCAAAATATTTAGAAGAAGCATATTGGAATCATGCACAAACAATAGGACGGCCTAAGAAGTAAACGTTCATACTGTTGAAGAAGCCTGAGCCATAAACATTTAGTCTCCAACGTAGCTGCTTATCCTCCTGGGCCAGGGCCTGAAAGGAAAGCAGAGTTCTATAAAATGTGATCTGCCAGGATTTTTTTACCCCGTGGCATGATAATTACGATGCTTTTTACTACATTTAAAGGCTCATCTGCGGTGACTCAAATCCTTGAGGAGGTGAGGGAGGCAGCTTTGCATTTTTCTCAATGTATTTTGCTTGAACCGCCACGGTAATTCACTTTTGAAACAATGCAAAGTGAAAATGAGGTTGGAACCACAACCTTGCCTCATTACCGGCCCACCCCCTCCCTACCACCTCCAGGCACTTCAAGGGCCCTTCTCCCAGCATTTTAGGGATTATCTTTGCGAGTTTAATCAAGCTTTACATTAACTAGTTAACATGGTTAAGCCTTTGCGTGAGGAAAGAAACACTTGTCTGAAATTGTAGTGTACTGGATTCATTTTGCAGGGAGGAGAACAAGGGACTGGACTTGGCTCTAAACTTATACATTCTCTCGACCATGGATGGAAAAAAAATTCTACTTTATATGTATACAAATAACTTCTAAAACTAATTTTTTTCTAAAACCCTGTAAATCAGGAATCACACCTTAGAAAAATCTTGTGTTGAAATATGAGTATATCCACCACTCATGCTGGTGAAGACATGGCCGCTGTTTTATTTACTCTTATTTGTATTTTAACTATGGCATTTACTTATAATCTTAATTTACTATGCCAGAGAAAAGACTGGAAGATTGTTGTGGTAGATGCGGGATGCTTGATGGGTTAGGAACCCCTTTTATTTTTATGTATTTTTAAAATTTATTTCATACAGGATCGACATCCTTTGTTTATTGTGAAAATGACATTTTTTTCTTTATAGAAACTAGTGAAATTTGTTTCATCTATGGAATCCCTTTTAGAAATTTAAGGAAGTTGTTTGTATAACTTTGAAGCCTCTCTTTCATTTTCTGTAGGTATGTGTTGTGAATTATCGTAATAAAATGCCACGATTTTTTTTTTCTTAATTGAGGGCTTTTTTTTTTTTAATGAAGCTGGGTAGAGTCACTAAGGTGAAACCTTAGATATAAGAAAAATAAAAACAGTTGGGGGTTTCAGAGACATTGTTTGTCTTGAAAGTGATGTGAAGAAGCTTGATCAAAAGCCTCGTTTTACTACAGTCATGCTCCATTATGGAGGGTGGGACGGCGGGCCCTGTGGGGGAGGGGAAGATGAAATGAACCCTCGCCCTGACCTGACCAGGTTGCCTAAAGTAAGTCTGCTTAGGGTGCCGGTACTGATGACCTCTGAAGTGACTCAAATATGGATTCAGATCAAGAGAATAGTAATAGACCAAGAAGATCAGGAAGTCCTCTGGGCCCACAGCTCTGAGCTAAATAGCCTTGCCTTGCCTCCTGAGATTGAGTCAAAGAGTATGGCCTTGGGGAGCTTCCTCACCTCCCTGGGCCTTGATTTCCCTATCTATAAAATGGGGAGATAGTTGCCCCTACTCCAGAAGCTCCTCCTGTGCGATGTAGATAAGATAATGTTTGTAAGGCAGGTGGTAAATTGCCAGCACGTGTTAAACTTGTATTCTTGCTTCTAAGACTGGCAACTGGGAGAGAAAGCCTTCTTTGTACACCTCTAGGGACCCTGTCCTCCAAACCCTCAACTTTGGAGACTTGCTTCCAGTACCCATCCCCCACTCCAAACTCATTCTAGACTGCAGCAGAGTTTTGATCAAGCATGAGATTGCTTCTCGGTACATTTTAGTTTTATTTTGCTTCTCAGTCCCGTGGTGAATTTTGATGTGGGTATTGCGTTATTTTTAAAGCCACCTGACTTTTCTGTAGATGCCTGAGATGGGAGATTAAAGTTTCATGAAACAGTGTCTGTCACATTCTTATATACGTGCACACAAACGCTGGCCCCTGCACACAAAAGCGCCTCAGATGGGCTGCTCCCTTGCTGTACCATCTTACATAGGCGCTGAATCATTTAACTAAACCGGAAACAAAGATTATCTAAGAAAATTAGTTGGCCCTACCCCACAGTCTGGTGCTGGTTTCAAAATTCTTTTTAACATGTAGAACTTTAAATATCATTTCCAGCTTTACTAAGGTCTGATAGTTACTTGGGGGCAAGTTATTTCTTATAAATTCATGGATTTTAAACTTTCATTGATTTTCCCTAAAATACAAAAAAAATGATTGTGCACGCTCTTTCTTAAAAGCAGATTTATATAAAGATAACATCAAGAGTGAGTTTCTCTCCCCTCCTCACCCCACCCACTCATCTCATTCTTTAGTGAAAATTGTTACAATGAATAATTCATAAACATATTTTTAGGAATTTTCCCATACACGTAAAACAATCCCTGCAGAGAGATGAAAGACAAGGGTTCTAGGAACTGAATGGCCTAGATTTCAATCAGAATCAAGATTGTTTTTGTTTTTTAATAGGGGCTGTCGTAAAATATTAGGACCTACAATTGCCAAATTAATATGGTTTCCAAGTTTTCTTTCAAGTATTTCTAAACTCAAGTCTAAATTCGAGTTGGCTTTCAAACTGCTTAAGACCCTCGATGGCACACCATGCAAGGCCCTTGTCTTCCAGCCTCTAGTCCTCAAGTCCCAACACTTGGCAGTGCCAACTTGTCTCCAGGATTTGGATTATGTAGCCAGTCCCCTCCACTGCCCAAAATGTGATCCAGCCAATGTCCCCTCCTCACCCCTCCAGTCTGTGCCTTCCTATTCGTCTTTCAGAACCCAACATTGGCATCGAATTTCCTGAGGAGGCTTCTAGGATCCCCCACCCCATCCCCACATTCCTATGCTTCATCATGGCCATTGACATCCTGAATTATAATCTTTGATTTATTTTCCCCTTTTTTCCCAATAGTCTTTGAGCTCCTCAAGAGAAGGGACTGGGTCTATTCCTTAGCAAGCAGAGTATCTGGAATTGGGGTACATGCCTGGCGAATAGAAGGATGAGTGAGACTGATGGATGACAGTAGGTGATCACAATGAATCATTTCCAAGTCTGCACTGACAGTTGGATGGTGAGGAGACAGGGTTAGGGACTAGGAAAAAATTCAAAGATGGGAGAATGTGACATTCAGTGGATTCAGTAGTAGCTGGAACCTGTTAATGACCCCAACCACTTGAGATGGGAGTGGTTTTCACTTTATTTTTCACTCCATTGAACTCCTATCACCTTGTTATCTTGAGTCTTTGAGGGGATAAGGAAGACTAGACTATATTATCTCAATAAACATCTATCTGAGGCAGCAGGATGAGAGGATGTGGGGGAAATGTGAGCCTAGGTTGAGATGGGTATTTATGTGTTTGGGGTGGGGTAGGGTTGGGGAGGCTATGTGCAAATTCCTCATGGCAAGTAACTAAGGAGAACTGTCTCCAGAAACCTTTATGGCCCAGGTGACAAAGAGGAGGACAGAAGGGCAACGGCATGTGTGTGGAGGGGGCATAGGGAGTGTGTGTGTGTGCACGGGTATGTCCGTATTTACTATTCCTGTATGTGTTGCAGTGGAGGAAGGTATGCTGCTCAACAAATACATCAGTATCTGCACAAGTGGGTGCTTCTGTGACTCCATAAGAATGAGTGGGGGGAGGTGGGAAGTAGGTCCTAGAGCACCTAGAGTTTACATTTCTATTAATTTGGTGACAGTTGTCTTTTCACAGAACAACCTCTCCATCATTTGGGAGAACCCTTCCCCACGCTAGCAATACTGTAACTGCATCGTTCCATTCATTTCCCTTCTGAAATATTGGGTCACATAGTCTGCAACTCAAAACCAAGTTCTGTTTGATTATTAAATTTATTTAGAATTTGTGTGTGTGCATGCACACGCGTACAGTGGCTGCCAAGAGAGGCACTTCAAAAAGATTTGCTTTCCAGAGGAAAACCTCGAGTCCATCCTAGCCCCGGACTCTAGCCGATGAAACACCCACGTGGAACTAGGAGAGCTGAGGGCAAAGCCTGTGCAGAGGCAGCTTGTGCAAGCTCGGGAAGGGCAGATGCTCAGCCTGCTGGCGTCTCCCCCACCCACCCCCAGGCCCCCCACATCAGGGCAGGCTAAACATGAGGAGGCTTCTGTCTCCAGGGCTGGAAGAGAGGCGCCCTCGTTAAAACTCAGATAAACAGTTTATCAGGAGATGAATGAGCCACCGGGCTCCAGAGTCGTCTCCCCTTGCCCAGCATGGAGCCGGGTGGGGAGGGGGCCGCAGGCAGAGCGGGAGCCAGACTGGGGAAGAGACGGGGCTTTGGGAGCTGGTCCTAGCACTTCTCCTTCGGCCTTTCGTTTTGTCTCTATTCCTGGAAATGCATTTCACATTTTTTAAACCCATTTTCCCACCCTAGCCTCAGATTTGGAGTCATCTCCCTCCTCTTCTCCTTTCTTTCTCTCCTCCTATCCCTCCATAATCCTTAGGCTAGTTAGAACTGTTCTAACTAGAATCCCATCGCCAATTGTACACACAAAAAATTGGAATGCATTATGAAGCTGAACTGGCCTCAGCCTGGCCTTGAATCCTGAACTGGTCAGGGTCCCCCACCGCACCCTCAACACGCCGCGGGGAGTCCACCATGCTCCAACCTTGGGAGACACCTTCACACCCCCATCCTCCCACCAGTCGGAGAGGAAAGAGACAAGCCTCGTGGCTGATTTTTTTTCTCAGTTTGCTAAGTTAGGTCAAGTCCAAAAATGCCATTTGGGGTCTCACTAAGAAAAAGCCCATCAAATTCGACACTTATGGGACCCAAGAGACAGTCAGAATCAGAGGGTGACGATTTTCATATGCCTGGGATGCTGTCGGGCCTAAAAGATAGCAGCTGTCATGTCTTCTCCATTGTGGTGCCTCATGGTCCTCTGACTTCTCAGTGTCAGGGGAGCCCCAGAGAGGTAAAGTGACTCACCCAATGTCACACAGCTAGTAGGCTGCAGGTTTTCCAACATCAAGCCCCATGTCCTTCGCGCATCACCCACAGCGGCCTCAGGTTTATTGTACTTCCAGGGCCAAAAAAGCAAGGAGGCCGTTGAACTGTTCTGAAATTATTTTTTAGAATCAGCTGCAAGTAGGGGGGAAAAATGCATAAGACTATGCCCAGGGTCCTCTGGCTTTGATCCGGAGTTGCTGAAGCAGTCGTTCAGAGGAGTGCTTCTGTTTTCCTTGCCCAGAGCATTTTGCAGGGACAGAAATCCTGGGATACAGAGAGCCAAGAATGGACCAATACTCCACTCGTTCACTAGACTCTTCCTATGCAGGCTGCCAAGGCCCAAGTCCTTAGCCAGTCTCCATTAGAGTGCAAACACCCCCCACGGCGAAGGCTGATCAGAAAGCAGAGCTGATAGCCATCCTTCCCTTGACCCGTCTCCCACCACACAGCTTCCTTTTGAAGACATACAACCCTCTTTGTCCTACTCATCAAGCACCCTCTTCAATAGAGTCGCAGCACTGAAATAGGTCTGCTGTTGAGTCCCCAAGAAATTCCAGTGTCCCCTCCCCCAAATGCCTGATGGCCAGCAGCAGTGGAGAATAGCTCAGTTGCACATGCTGAGTGGACAGAAAGCAGGCCCAAAGGTGTTGGAGTTGATTTCAATAGCATTCCAGCCCCTTCAAGTCTCTCTGATTCACACCTGAGGTGGTTGACCAATTGAGGGCAGTGGGGCTCCTCGAAGAACTAACGTTTGTCTAAAGGCTATTGCCCGTTACGCGCTTTGCCGGGGTACCGTGCTAAGCTAGACATTGCCTGCCTCCTTTATATAGCACGGTTCTGAGAGGTATGCGTTATCCCCATTTTACAGACGAGGAAATGGAAGTTTGAAGTTATGATGCCTGTGTTAAGAAGGTAACTCAGCTGGTGAGTGGCAGGGTCACAATTCCAGCCAAGATCCGCCTGGTCCAGAGGTCGTCTTTGTGTTGAGTTTCCCTGTTTATGTCATTTTCTCCTCCATTCCCCACACCCCAGATCTTCTGATTATCTTCGATGTAGTGTGCTTCCCCTCTTCATGCAGACTCAAATGGTATGTCTTACATCACCTGATCTCCCTACTCAAAGAAATATACCTTTTCTCTTCATCGAGGTCAAGTAAAACTCAGCTCCATTAATATTAGTATTAGTATTAGTATTAGTACTAGTACGAGTACTAGTACTAGTATTAGCATTAGTACTGCTTCGTCTCTGCTAACAGCAGCCTTAGATTCATTCAGTACCTAACTGAGTGGGGAACTGACTGCAGGTTCCCCAGGTGGGCCATTTCGGAACTCCGCAGTGAAGCAGGCTAAGTATAGTTTGAAAACAGTATAGCTTGTATTATAATTGTTTTAACTTTGGAGGGAGGTCATCATAATGTATTGTAAAATTCTGAACAACATTCAAAGCATAGCATAAAACTAATATTTGTCAAAAGTGGACGTGGGTTTTTAAAAGGTTGTGAAACATTGTTCTACACTATTATGGGAATTTACAGATTTATTTTTATGCCCTTTTAATATTTTCTTCATATGCTTGTCATATCCCCCTTAACTGAACTACAGAAGTCTTAGAGGGTGGTGATCGACGGTGAGTTCTTTCTCCTTTGTGTTTTTTCCCCATGATCTTCATCCAGTGGACACTCTATAAACAGGTTCCCCAATCTATTGTCTAACATGGTTTGTTTTTCATTCCCGAGGGAACATTTTTGCTGCTCAGTCAAATCTACCCAGCCTAGATAAAGGGCTGAAGGATCTTGGTTGGTTTTCAAACAAAAACAGGTGATCTGAAGGAGAAGAGAGGAGATTGATGGAACAGAGAATAGCACAATAAAGTGTCACTAATTGGAACGTGCCAACTCAGGAGGGCTGGGCTACAATTTAGCCTTTGAACTTTTCACTGAAAAATTATTTTCTTAGTTAATCCACAGCAGTGATAAAATTGCTCTAGAATATTTAATCTTCCTAAGAAAATAAACTAGTGCCAAGCCCCCTAAAGCACATCAAAAAGAAAGAAGTATTGTTTAAGAGCCTACTACGTGCCAGGTTGCTGTCACACATTATTTCAGGAGCAACTCAATTCAAACTATCAATGGGTTGTTCTTATTTTCATCAAAGCAAGATTTCCTTTCAGGCAGTACCTTGATAGTCTAATTCTAGATACTGTCTAGGCTTAGAAGTAAAGAAAATGTTTTCAGCTGAAACTGGCCAAATCTCCCAACTGCCAAGGTTTTGTAGAAAGATTGTGTGGTGAAACATGTTTTCTTCCTTAGACAGATGATAAACTTTCCGGGGGTGGGAGAGAAGCACAGGTTGAAAGGGAAAACCAGATATTTGGGGAAAGAAAGTGGAGTGATTTAGGCTGTCACAATGAGATCTCCTAACTTTGCTCCACGGTATGCTGGTGAATACTTGAGTCATTCACTTCAAGTCTCTCTTTTCCAGCTTTTTTCAGACTCCAATCATCCACTACAAAGGAAACTGAGTTTGAGTTTTGAAGCTTAGAGTCAGTTCTTCATCCAAGAGAAAATTAACAAGAAGTGTCATTTCAATATCCATCTCCTATAAGAGGGAAACTACTTCTGGAAGAGAAAACATCAGGCAGGTTTATTTCGAATCATAGAAAGCCAGGACTGGAAGAGTAATGTAGTTATGTCACCAATGCAGAAAATAAGGCATGTGGTGCCACAGAAGTGACTTGTGCAAGGTTAACATAGTTTGGTCAGGATGAAGTCTGATTCAGGATTCAGGTCCCCCTACTGCCAATTCATCTTTTAAGTTTCTGGTCTGCACTCTTGCCCACCGAGACTGATTTCGGGAGGCAGAAGGTGCATTACTATTCTTTTGACATTTGAGGGGCTTGGGGAGGAATCTAAGGAAGTTTGTTTACATCTAGGGCCTGGAGAGCTTCGAGAAAACAGCCGGAACCAGAAACCAGAATGGACCCATCGGCGAGAGCGCGCGCGCGCGCGCGCGTACACAGACACACACACACACACACACACACACACACACACACACTGACACGGACACAGAAGCAGAAACTGAGCTGATCAGAGTGGACAGCAGACAAACCCACTTCGCAGGGCCGCCCCTGCCAGCGCCAGGTGCAGGACTTACCGCGAACC
>NW_006443570.1:9827921-9828561 GCF_000325575.1 Pteropus alecto
CCCCCAGGGAGCCAAGTGGCGGCCGCGCGGAGCCTGGCGGGCTAGGGAAGCCGCAGGCGAGCCGGACGCGCCCCTGCAGCTCCGCCACTCAGGGTGCAGGAGTCGGCCAAGGAAGAGGAGGAGGGTGAAGAACGGAACCCCCTCGTGGACCCGGGTAACAGACGGGCAGGAGCTTCCTAGGAATTACATCACGCTGCGCAACGCTGCGGCTCCCGAACTCCCCCAGCGCAGACAGAGAGAGAGAGAGAAGAGAGAATGTGTGTGTACCGGGGTGGGGGGGTGGGGGACTGAAGACCGAGCCCGGGAGAGAGGAAGGCGAGACGCACCCGGGGATAAAGCTCCATGCACATGAAGAAATTCCTTACGCCGAACTGCACGGAGAAACGAGCCCCCAGCACCTCCCCTCCCAGTGCAAAGCACCCAGCTAGTGAGAACCCTCCCAGCACCACCTCGAGCACCCCCCAAAACCGGCCCTGCACCCTCCAGCCCGGCTCCAGCGCGGCCGCGAGCTTTCCCCAGGACTGGCCCTGGCGGGGCGCCTAGAGCCCCAGTTGCATTGCTCCAGGAGAAAGGAGGGGGGCGGTGCATTTTGCAGGAGGAGGAGAAGGGGGGTGGGTGGTGGGGGAGAGAGAAAATTGTG
>NW_006443570.1:9829083-9829385 GCF_000325575.1 Pteropus alecto
GGAGAGCGGCTCGTCCACGCGCCCTGCACTGCCGCCGGCCGGGGAAGGCAGCGAGGAGCCGGCGCCCCCCGCGCTCGCGTTCGCCCTGGAGTAATTTCGGATGCCCAGCCGCGGCCGTCTTCCCGAATAGACCCAGGAGAGGAGTTGCGGCCAACTTGTGTGCCTTTTCTCCGCCTCGGTGGGAGCCGGCGCTGCGCGAAGGGCTCTCCGGGCGACTCATGCTGCCGGCCCTGCGCCTGCCCAGCTTCGGGTGAGCGGCAGCCGGAGAGACGGGGGAGCGCAGCGGCGCCGCGGGCTCGGCG
>NW_006443570.1:9829402-9830831 GCF_000325575.1 Pteropus alecto
GAAGCAGCAGCCCCGGGCGCGCGCCGGAGGCATGGAGCGCTGCCCCAGCCTAGGGGTCACCCTCTACGCCCTGGTGGTGGTCCTGGGGCTGCGAGCGGCACCCGCCGGCGGCCAGCACTATCTCCACATCCGCCCGGCTCCCAGCGACAACTTGCCCCTGGTGGACCTCATCGAACACCCGGACCCTATCTTTGACCCCAAGGAGAAGGATCTGAACGAGACGCTGCTGCGCTCGCTACTCGGGGGCCACTACGACCCGGGCTTCATGGCAACCTCGCCCCCCGAGGACCGGCCCGGCGGAGGCGCGGGGGCGGCCGGGGGCGCCGAGGACCTGGCGGAGCTGGACCAGCTGCTGCGGCAGCGGCCGTCGGGGGCCATGCCGAGCGAGATCAAAGGGCTGGAGTTCTCCGAGGGCTTGGCCCCGGGCAAGAAGCAGCGCCTGAGCAAGAAGCTGAGGAGGAAGTTACAGATGTGGCTGTGGTCGCAGACCTTCTGCCCGGTGCTGTACGCGTGGAACGACCTGGGCAGCCGCTTTTGGCCGCGCTATGTAAAGGTGGGCAGCTGCTTCAGTAAGCGCTCGTGCTCCGTGCCCGAGGGCATGGTGTGCAAGCCGTCCAAGTCTGTGCACCTCACGGTGCTGCGGTGGCGCTGTCAGCGGCGCGGGGGCCAGCGCTGCGGCTGGATTCCCATCCAGTACCCCATCATTTCCGAGTGCAAGTGCTCGTGCTAGAACTCGGAGGCCCCTGCCCGCACCGGGACACTTGATCGATCCCCCACCGACGCCCCCCGCACCGTCTCTAACCAGTTCCACCACCCTCTCCCGAGGAGATTCAATGAACTTTTTTTTTTTTTTTTTTTTTTGGCTACAGAGACCTAGCTTTCTGGTTCATGTAATGCACTGTTTAACTGTGTAGGAATGTATATGTGTGTGTATATACGGTCCCAGTTTTAATTTACTTATTAAAAGGTCAGTATTATACGTTAAAAGTTACCGGCTTCTACTGTATTTTTAAAAAAAAATAAGCAAAAGGAAAAAAAAGAACAGAGAAAAGAGAAACTTATCCTGGTTGTTGCTAATAATGTTAACCTGCTATTTATATTCCAGTGCCCTTCGCATGGCGAAGCAGGGGGGGGAAAGTTATTTTTTCTTAAAATACAAAGAGAGGGAAGAACTTTTGTAGAAGGACTTTTAAAAAGCTATTTTCCATTCTTCGGAAAGTGTTTTGGTTTTCCTTGGACCTCGAAGAAGCTATAGAGTTCAATGTTATTTTACAGTTATTGTAAATATAGAGAACAAATGGAATGACTAATCATTGTAAATTAAGAGTATCTGCTATTTATTCTTTATAATATCCCGTGTAGTAAATGAGAAAGAAGTGCAGAGCAGGATTAAAGAAAACCACTAAAATCGACTGCGCTCGACACTGCG
>NW_006443570.1:9831021-9844819 GCF_000325575.1 Pteropus alecto
CTTATGTCACCAAAGCTCGGCCCGTCGTGACCTCGACACCCAGCCGGCCCCCTGGAGCTGACCCCAGGCTGGGCCGAGGGGCGGGGGGGAGGGTGGGCGGCCGCTTTGTCCTGCCTGACAGGCCCTTCACAATGAGGACACGTGTCTTTCACACCTACCCTGGGGGCGGAGTGCCGCTGAAACTTGACCCCCGAGGAATGGGGGGAGATCTGAGCGCGCCCACCCAGATCCTGCCACCCCTCCCGCCTCGCATCCCTACCTCAATATCCAGCCCGTGTTAACCCTTTGCAGGCCCGGAAGCTACAGCGGTACGAACTGAGGCGATCCCTTAGAATCAACATTCACAGCCTCCGGGATCTTACCGGTCTGAGCTCCCGAAATCCCCGGAAAAAAAGGAATGGCGGGATAGCTGGGAGATTTGACACTCACTTCCCTCCTCCCCCAGGACCTAAGGAGGACTCTGGGGGTCTGGGTTTCGGAGGGGTCCGAATTTGGTCGAAAAACGCCACCACTAGGACCTTCCGTTGGGAACGGGGTGCGCCTCCCACCGCCCCCCTCCCACCCCTGCACTGGACACTTACTTGGGGGTGGGGAAAAAGAAATTAAATTCCAGATTTTTGAGCTTTGGGGTTAGACTGGGGCAAAAGACGTGTTATCCCTTGAAGAGACGTGCAAATCATCACCCCCACCCACCCCTTAGAAAGCCAACTTCTTAGGGCGGGCGCTCGACTCGCGTGCGTCCCTCCGCCTCAGTCCGCGGTGGCGCCCATCCGCGCGGCTCCACGTGGGCCCGCTTCCTGACACTGCTCAGCGCTCCCTTTATTTATCTTGGACTCCAAAGTCGCTCTCCTTTGCTACCTCCCCACCCCCTGCCACCTCCCCGCGCCTCCCTCCTGGCGTCCCTCCCCCTACCCCCGCCCCAGTCCGGAGTCCCGGCGAATCTATGCTAATTATTTCAAACCTGCGCCGGGTCCCCAACGCAGTCTCAATGCCCCCGGCCCCGCCCGCCCTGTCCCTCCAGCCGGGCGCTTTCTTCCCTCCCGACGCAGCCTCGGTGGCTCCTCATTTCAATAGCCTGGCCCGGGAGCCGGAGCCCCCTCCCCGGCGCTGCCTCCGTCAGCCGTGGGACAGACGTTAGGGTATTCATTAACTGAGAGCCGAGGAATAACGGCATTATTCCCCCCAGAGAGGGCACCCTGCCCCCGCGACTATCTGAGGCTTCATTGTAAAAGGATTAAAAGTTAAAGACCTCCATCTTATGATTCTTTCATTTAATCTTCCTGGCGCCTGGGAGACATGCTCGATGGATGATGGCTTTTAAAATATTCCTAATGTCGGCTACCTTAAGACTCCAAGCCGGGCAAACAAACGTAATTTATTTCCAGAAGAAAGGGGATATTGAGATGTTTAAGTTTATGAACCGCCGTCCCCATGTATATTTGTTAAGGTCTGACAAATACCCAAATAACGTTAAAATCAGCCATTCATCACTTATGAATTTATGCAAAACTTTCTGTGCCCCGGGCCAATATTTTTTTAGACAGAGTTTCACTTGCGAGGGGCGGAGGTGGTGGGGAGAGGAGAAGGGGAGGGGGTGGGGGGGGGCGAAAGCAAGAATTTTCATGCCTGGTAAACACGCGAATTATGCGAAGAGAGTTATTCCCAGCTGGGCGGGCAGCCAAAACTCAGAGAGCGCGCGGAGGCCAGCGCCCCCACCCCCATGTTGGCAATGTCATTGGATTACAATGCGAGGTCTTCCCCTCCGCGACGCCCCCTCCTCCCTCCGCCCTCCTGCTCGCCCTCCTGCGCCCCTCCTCCCTACCCCTGCCCACTTGGAAAACCCGCTCGCAGCCGGCCAGCTTCTCGGCTTTCAGAGCCTGAGCCGGTGTGAGCTAGGAGGACAGGGCTGCAGACGTGACCTGCAATAGACAGACCACCGGACGGACAGACTCAAAGGGCAGGCCCGGAGCCGGTCCGGACGCGGAGAGTGGATCCAGTAGGAACCGGGCAGTCCTAGTAAAGAGCAAAGGAAGTGCTGGCTCCTGGAACGCTGTGACTAACGCACAGGCTGTTACGTCTCCATTATTATTAATGTTGATAATACTAATAATAGCATCAACGTGGAAAGGAGTACAGAGCTCTGGGCAGAGAGGCAAGAAAACTGTCCTCTGCGGTCACTAGTGCCTATCTCCTGTAAGGAGGAAAATGGATCTTGGTGTCTTCTGAGGCTTTGACAGCCTGTGCCTATGAATTTATGCAGCTGCTGGGGACCATGCCTCCCCAGAATGGAGATTTATAACTATTACTGATACAGACACGTGAACTTTTTCAAAATCCTGAAAGAGAATGGCAAAGTTTCAGTCACCCCAGCTCTCCTGCCATGATTGCAAGAATTCACTCATCCACCCTGTTTTCAGCTCTTCCTTTTATTCCTTCCTTCTGTTCTTCCAACACTCCTCACACTCCATGCACAAGCATACTGAGGCCAAATGTCCATGGAAAGCCAGCCCCTCAAGGGAGGAGGCGGGGGGGTCTGGGAATGGGATCTGGTTCCCCGTTGAGATGGAGAAGGCCAGCGGTCCATTATCAGTCTTGCTTGTGAGACTCCTGGGAAAGGGGGGTTGAAGTTTGGTGGCAGCTGCAGGAGGAAGCTGGCTGTGTATTAAGAGCTCTTAGCTGTGCTGGATGGGGACAGCAGGGGGAGGGCCCAGCCCGTATTGGTATTTTGAAGGGGTGATTCATCCTTTTTCTTTAATGCTCTTGGAATGTCAGAGCTTAGATTCCAATGCACACTGCTCAATTTACAGATGAGAAGACTGAGACCTCAGCAGGGATTAGCTGAAGATCACAAAGATTAATATAGTTAGGATGGGCTAGGAGGTGTTCATTGTGCCTCTTCACTGCTCCCTTTTTTCTTCTTTCTTTGCTCTTTTATTTATTTTTGTATTTAATTATACTTTTTTTTTTTTTGGTGGAGAGTTCTCTCCAAAATTGACATAATGACAATCGATTGTCAAGAAGCTGATCAACCATTCTGTTGTATCTATTTACAAACCAGTTATTAATAATTTGTGATGTGCCGAGCACTGAGCTAGGCCCTTTACAGACACACATTCTCATCCAAGGTCTCTAGTTTCCAAATAAGGAAACTGGAGCTCAGAGAATTTAAGCATCTCACTCGAAGCCACACAGTGACACAGTTATGGTTCAAAATCTGAGCTGATGCTAAAGTCCATGCTTCTTCTAAATATCCTTCTTCCCTTCGAGCACCTGGCCTGAGAGACACAACATGCCACATTATGTGTTGGCAAGTCTCAATTCAAGCTCCATAGGGATTCATTCCTGATAATCCACACATAATATTTTTGTACACCCTGTTATATGCCAGGATCCCTCTCTCTCACTTCTGCCTGCTCTGCCCCAAAGAGTTTATAATGCAATAGAAGAGATAAGAAATGAAGAACAGGGTGATGAAAGAGGAGATAAACAAACCATCAAATAAACCTGGGCCAGAAAGAGGAGGGCTTACTTTTGGATTTGGCAGCCAGAGAAGGCCTTTGACTAAAGTCTCAAAGGACAAGCTGAATGTCAACCTACTGAAGTGGGCATTTAGATGAAGAAAATGGTGTATATAAGTAAAGACATGATGTTGGAAAAGAATTTGCGTGTTTGGGAAACATCTCAAACTTTAGTGTACGACAGATCTATGCTGAATGAGAGCAGGCAATAAAGTCTGAAAAGCAGGCTGAAGCCAAATTATGGGTGACCTTGAATATCAACTAAGGACACTACATTTTAAATCTCAGGCAATGGGAGCCATTGGGAGCTCTCTAATGGAGCAGGAACACCATTAGAGCACTACTACAAAGAAATCATTCATTCCATAGTTTTTGAGCAATGTTCTGTTTATCAATTGGTGTGTAACAAGCTACATCAAGACTAACAATCTTAAAACAACTGTTTTATTTTGCTCATGATTCTGTGGGTCAGGAATGTGGGAAAGGCTCACCTGAGAAGTTCATCTCTGATGCTCATGATGTCAGCTGAGGGCTAGAGGATCCACTTCCAAATGGTTTCTAGCCATTTTAAGAGCCCAGCTGACCTGTTTGCTGACTAGAGCCCCTACAAGTTGCTTCTTCATGTGGCTTGGGTTTTCTCACAGCCTGGTGGCTTCGAATAGCTGGACTTCCTACATGCCAGCTCATGGCTCTGAGAGAAGGTGTTCCAGAGACCTGGATGGAAGCTGCAAGGCTTCTTATTGCTTCAAAAGTCCCATAACATTGTCTCTGCTGTAGTCTGTTGATTAAGCAAGTGTCTAAGAGCAGCCAAGATCCAAAGGGAGGGAATAAGACATCGCCTCTCAATGGGAGCAGTAGCAAAGAATCAGGGGTCATCTTCAATCTACCACAAGCACTTTCTATAGGCCGGACTCTATATTGTATGCCCAGGACACAAAAATTAGAAGATATTGGCTTTTTCAGTTTAAGTTTGGTGCCAGTATCCAGGATGGATTAGAAATGGGATAGTGGCTGCTAGGAGATTAGGTAAGAAGGACCTTGCCATGATCCAGAAAGAGTCAATAAGAGTCAATACTTGAGGAACATCAATGCCAATGGACAAAAAGATCAGTTGCCAGAAGACTGGAGAGGACTTGGTGACCAATTGGATGTGGGGGCTGAAGGAGAGATCAAAAAGGCCCCTGATGTTTCAGGCTTGCAAGGGACTATGCACAGACAAGGAATCTCAGATGAAAAAGCTTCCTTTATCACCTGCCCATCCTTCCAGAGATACACACGCACACGTATGTACACATGCATGCACGCAGGCACGCACATGGAGGTTTCAGGCTTGTCCAGAAGAGGGAGGAATCTGAGAAGCCTGGAGAATATTACAGTTTATAATTGGGGTGGATGGATGGATGGATGAATGGATGGATGGATGGATGGATGGATGGATGGATGGATGGATGGATGGATGGTAGAGACAGCAAAAAAAGGAGGGCAAGGATAAACAAGCACTCTGAGTTTGAGTAGCAGTAAGATTTTCCCCAGAAAACCAGAAGAGTCCTATTGGGACCAATGTATTTACACTAGGGATGGTATGAAGACAGGAGTGCAAGGAATCCTGGACAAGGCCGGAGGGCAAAGAAAGGTGCTGACATTGCCTGGGTGATGCTACCAGCCTGATACTTCATATTGGTGATCTCACTTTAAAATGAGGAGCATCATCACCATTATACAGATGAGGAAAATGAGACTCAGAGAGGTTAAGTGACTGGCCCAAGGACACACATTTGGTAAGTAGAAGTACCTGGATTCAAATCCAGGCCCATGTGATGTCAAAGTCACATCAGATTTCCTCCATAAACGCTTTTCCTAGATAAAATGAAATGTCTCCCTTCTCTGTGCTCCTTCATCACACTAAGCCCTTTCGCACTTTCTTAAGGGAGGGGATTCTTAACCTGTTGTGCTTAAAAGAGGGGTGTCGAGGTTGGCTCTGCAGAGTGTGTGTAAAATGTATTTGCATGTGTTTTTTTCTGGGAAGAGAGTATGCCATTTTCTCCAGATTTTAAGGTCTGTAACGTAAAGGTTAAACCCTGTCCTGGCTGTGAGAATTTTTAAGTATAACTTAAATACAATTTAAGAATAAAAAATAGAATTTTTTATTGTAACGCATTTGTTAAGTCTTTATAGCATATAGTACAATGCATATAGTATAATGCTTGACGTGGTAACTATTCAAGCATTGGAGGTGCTTGAAAGTCCACAGGGAGCCATTGTAGGTTCTTGGGGAAGAGATGAGGTAGGAGAATTCTTCTAGATTATATCTGTGTAAAAAAAAAAGAAAAAAAAAGAATAAAAAAGGTAAAACTGCAGGCTGGAAGGCCACATAAGAGACTGAAACTGTCATCCAGTTCTGAAGAACAGTGCAATTGAGAGAAGGTTGAGAAAAGGACACTACTGATATTTTAAAGGAAAACAGAAGTTGGATCCAGTCTGCATTTTTATATAAAGCAATAATTTGCTAGAGCTGAGAAGAAGTTGTCCCCTTGAAATCAAATATTCTTTTTTTAATTTTTTGCCACAGTCCCTGTCACTCCCTGTTGCATGCTTCACTCATTATATTACCTATCAGAACTCTTGTAGGCATTTGCAGTTGGGATCCTGGATTAGATAGTAGCAGGTGACTGAAAGCAAACAGCAAACTATGATTCCTTGAAATGAGAAAAAAAGAAAGTCCTGAAGGAAATCATATACAGAATTTTGGAAGGGGATCCATATTTCGAAGGAAAGATGATAGAATCACAACATTTTTAACTGGGATGACTTTAAAGTTCTTCACCCCTTAATGTGACCTAAGAAAATAAGGCCTGTCAAGGCCAATTGACTTGTCTCAGTTCTAGCTACTTTGGAACAGAACTGGCACCAAAATAACATCTCTAGATTTTCAGTTCAACCTTCCCTTTGCAGTTGCTATAAGCGGTGTTAGAATGTTAAAAGCACTTTCGTGAACATAATTTTACATGCAGTGAGACATGAAAACTTCCAAGGGCAGGAAATAGGTTTGTCTTATGTCCCCAGAGACTAGCACAGTGCCTGACCCATAGGAGCACTTAAAAAAATATTGACTGGAAGGATACGTATACCTAAGTTGTTTTACAGATAGGAAAAGTAAAGCTCACAGAAGGAGAATAAAGGACAGATGTCATAGAGTTCATTCCAGATGTTAGAGGCAGGAGTGGCTGGTGCCATTAGTAATGAGAGAGTCAGCTGCTGTATTGCTCTGTGGTTAGCAGTGGGCTCAGGAAACTAACCACACATCCACAGGCTGCTCAGAGAGTCTACGGAATAAGAATAAGGAGGATAATGGTAGTCTGCACCTGCCTAAGTGAAAAAGACCCACAGTTACTGGTTTTGACAGCCTCTTCCCAGCCCATGTTGTAAAGGACTTCTGACCGACGTTCAATTTGTTGAATTAAGGAGGGAAAGTTAGTCAAGCAAGATTAATAATTCTTCCCCCATTTTACAGACGTAGAAACTTGTGGAAACAGAAAGCTTAAGTGACTCGCCCAAGAGCACAGTGTTAATTGATGATGGAGCCAAGGTACAAACAGCACTAGCTCTCTGCTGGGCAGTTGAGGGACACGGAGGGGTTTAGTGCTCCCTTAGTGTATAATCCCAGCCAGTCTCCTTGATTCCGTGCTTGCCCCAGCTCCAATCCATTCTCCACGCTGTAGTCTGAGTGACCTTAAGACTCACATGTGGTCTTGTCACTCCCCTGCATAAAACTTCTAATGGCTTTCCATGGTTCAGAGGATAAAGGCCAGAATCCTTACCAGACCGGAGGCCTCTCTCCACCTGCCTGTGGGTTCGAGCCGCACAATTCAGGTTCTTTCACACGGAGCTTCAGGGCCTTTGCACATGCTGTACCTTCAAGCTGGGGCATTTTCTCTGCCAGCAAACACCCCTAAATGCCCTTCCATCCTTCAGATCCCACTCCTGAAGTCAGGTCAGGCTCCCTCTGATCCAAGTTTTCTTGGCTCTCAAGACTTTTCTTTACAGGCCGTATCACAGTTTGTAGTTGATATTTATAATTTTCAGTTTTTTCTGTGCTCTGTCCCTTCCAATGGACTGTCACCTCCCTCCTTGTTGCTCATCATGGTATCCCTGAGCACTGGTACAGTTTGGGGCACATAGACAATATATGTAGAGAGAGACAACTGAATAAACGAAGAAATATTAATTCATCACCTTTTTGGTATCGGCCAAGTTCTATCTGGGGCTCAGATAATGCCAAGAGTTCAGAGTCCAGCCTCTGTTAAACAATGATCCAGGGGAAATTTAAGAATGTACCCAAATATGTGATACAGAGCACAGAGCGAGGGCTGTTCAGATGACCCTAAAGTCACTCTATCAGTTCTGGGGATTACAGTGACTTTCGGGTTACTGACTCTGAAGGTCCCTGTCTGCTTGAGAAAGGGGAGGTGGGGAGATGACTGAGTTGCCAGATAAACTCTTTTAGCAAATTCTCCATCTAGAGAAGAATTCCCATCAGAAGCTAGATAGCATTGAGTGATTCCATAGAGAAAATTCTGAGAAGACTTTCCATGTGTGGGTGGAAGATTCACCTTTCTCTATATCTGAAATCGTTAAAAATAAGAGAGATTATCTAATCTGCTGGACAGTTAAGACTTGATCTTTCCTACCCAGGGAGCAATAAAATTAAACAATGACTAACTCGTGCCTAATGCTTCATAGTTTAAAACCACTTTCTCATCCATTACCTCTTTCAAACCCACACAAGAGCTCATAGCCAGAATTTTGATTATCATTTTAAAGATAAGATAAGGAAATTGAGGCATGAAGAATAACTTGCTCTGGAGACCAAAACCTTTCTACTGGGAGAGGAGTTTGATATTATAATAGTCTCTGCTGAAAAGAGGGTTTTGTATTTAGTGCCAGTTGTTGTTTTCGGTTTTGTTGTTGTTGTTGTTGTTGTTGTTGTTGTTTAATGTATAGGCCAAAGAATGGATGAGAGTGGGAAAACCAGTGACCAAAGGCAAAGCTGAGAGGGAAAAATAAGTTAAATTAGGATGGAGGGAAATTGGGAAACCAGGGAGTTTGTTTTACTAGAACAAAGGCAGGAATCCAGCCCAGGTAATTAGCCCTAATTTGTTCTAATTCTAGAAATTCTTCATTTCTAGTTCTTGGCCCTTTCCCGGGAATCACCCAGAAATGATTACCTCCCAGAAAGAGTCTTGAGTGGTATCATTCTCATCTTACTTCAGGGGTAGAGACCTGATTATGACAGAGAAAATCATATCCAGGTAGGGCCAAGGGGGTCGACATGCAATGAAATATCAGCAATGGAAAGCTCTAAAGGGTATTCTTATACTCAAGATCACCACCATGAAAAATGAGGAAACCAAGGCCCCAAGAGGGGCAATGACCTGGGCAATGTCAAACCTCAAGTTAGAGACTAAGATGAATAGAGAAATTTTGATGGCAGCATAGGGCTTCTGGTAACTAACCTGTGGACTCAAGTGCCTCTCACTCCTAAGGCCGGAAAACTTCTCCCAAAAGCCACAGTCCAAGGCAGATTGCCCAAGTGTCCAGGTCTCTGCTACTGTTTGCCTTCTTCCCTTCAGAAGCAAGCACCATGGGTAGGCCTCGTGCTTTGTCTCCAGTCCACTCAGATCCCCGGGCACATGTTCAATGTGACTCTTTTGTCTGGCTGGACCCTTAGAGATCGATGGTCCTCAGGATTCCAGTCAGCTCTCTTCTTTTCCTTCCATATCCTTTGCCTGAGAGGAAACTCCAAGACTCCCACAGTGGGAACTATCATTCCTGGATGGTCACCACCCAAATCTTGGCCTGTGGCCAGATATCTATCCTGAGTTCCACACCTGCAGAGCCAACTGCTTCCTGGACTTCAGCACATTAAACACAAGTTTAAAGTTGAATCCTAACCCTATTCCTTAATGTTCTAATCTGGCTGTTTTCAGTTTTCTCATTCTCGAGTAACGGCCCAATCATTCACCGAGATATGTAGGCCCCCCAAAAATCTCTGCTCCACCTCTTGTGAGCATCTTCTTCTCACTAACAAAGTACCTACCTAGGCCTCCTGAATTATCTCTCAGTCCATCTTCTCATCCCCATCATCACCACGTGCTTTAGCTCAAGCCCTCATCATCTCTTGCCTTGGCCTTTGAATAACCTGATAGTCAATTTATTCACCTCTAGCCTGTCCCATCTTCAACGTTGCCACTTGTGTTGTCATTTCCCTAGCATGTACTCCAAACTCCCAGTGTCTTGCCTTTGCTATAGAACCCTGACTAACTTCTTTAGGATGGCACCCGAGATACTTCATCATCTATGACCCCACCTTACTTCCACTATAATCTGTCACCATTTTCTGCTCCACCCCACACCACCAGCCACACCAACTTGCTCATGGCTTCCTAAACTTGCCAGCCCTTTGATACTTTTGCTTACACTATTTGCTCTACCTGAAATGCCCCCTGCCTAACCCTTGGCCTCTCTCCCCAAACCTGGATTCCACCTAGGGGAGATCTATTTATACTTTAGGGCCTAGCTTATATGGTACCTCCTTAGCCCTTGGCAAAGATGGAATTAATCAAGCCACACTTTGTCTTCCCACAGCACTGAGAATTAATAATAATAAATAATAGATCTTAACTGCCTATATGTGACAGGAACTGTCCTAGGTACTTTATGTGCATTATATCATTTAAACTCCAACAATAATCTATGTGGTATTACTACTGCTATTTAATAGGTTCAGAGAGGTTTGGTGACTTACCCAATAACTCTTAATTAATTAGTGGCAAAGCCAGGACTCAAAAACAGGGTTCAAACTCCAAAACCCAACTCTTTCCAATCTCGTGTGCTATATCTCATCACATTAGCTTAACTTTGTGTAGACTTGCGCTAAATTCGCATGGACCCATATCTGGTCATGTCTGGATTTCAAAGCCCTTTGAAGGCAACTACTGTATTTGATTCTGATTTCCAGCCATATTATCCAAAATAGTGACTAATATATAGTAGGTATTTAATAAATGTGTGGTAAATGAGTAACTGAGCGACTGGGTATGAGGAAGAGTTTCAGTTTTTTTCTTTTCAAGCCAAATACAAAAAAAAAAAAAAAAAGTTGATTTGTTTAATGAACATCGGTTAATTCCAACTTCAACTTCAGGAGACCTTTTGAAGACAGGTAATGTGGGGTTGTTAAAAGCATAGACTTTGAAGTTGAACCCAAGCTCTTTACTCTACCCAATCCCAGCTCTGTGATTGATAATATTAATGTCTTTCTAAGCTCTAAAACTCTGAGCAAACACAAGTCACTGTTATTAATAATATGGGCTTCTCCAAAGAGCACTCAGGCTGTCCCCACCCAAACACAGAGGGAAAGCAAAGAGAGAGAGCCACAGAGATCATTGGAGTCTCTCTGGAAAGGCCTGTGATCACCAGGTAAGGATGCTTTTCTGTAGAGACTGTTGTCTTATAAGGGGCAGATTTGGTAAAAGACAGGGCAATGAGATATTATGGTCTATTTAAACCAGGAGAAACTGGAGGTAGAGTCAGAGATGATCAGTGTGGAAGGGACATTAGAAATGTGACTGTCACTTATTCCTGCCCTCTCACATTAGAAGTGAAGAAACCAAGGCCCAGAGAGGGGCAGAGACGTGCCCGAAGTAACAAAGCTGGTTAGCACTGGATCTGAGACTAGAAATGCCAGATTACCATCCTCTCGAGATTAAAATCACTTTTTAGAAAGACTCAATATTGATTATCTTTCCTCTGTATTCCTGAATGAAGCATTTATTTAAAGAAGGTGTCAATTAGACCTATTATCCCACGATGTCACTTCCGCTGTCTCCAAAAACCTGAGTGAGAGGTATCCACACAGGGCCAGCACCCAGCATGTTCACAGGATCGGCCACTTGCTCTGTGCCAAGCTGAAGTATTGTTTGAGTCTCAGAGATAGGCCACTTCCACTCCTAGCCCTAAACATCTTTAGAGTCATGACCTTCCTCAGGCTGGGAAAGTCATCCCAGCATCTGAGTCAGGTGAACATGACAGGCTGAAAGAGCTCAAGTTTTGAGTGAGAAAGATCTGGACTGGCAGCCCCCTCTGAGAACCTAGTCATAATCCCATAGTCAGTCTTTCTCCATCCCTGAAAGTAGCAAAACCCCAGTAATGTTATCCTTTCATCCCTGGATTGAGCACTTACCCCATGGCAAGTATTGTGTAGTAACAATGAATTACAAACTCCTTCCTTTTTCACTGCTTGTCCTTAGAGAACGTCAGTCATAGCAGTGATCAGTTATTGGGCACTTATCATGTGCCAAGCACAGCACTAAACATTCTATCTATCCAAACTCACCCCTCGCAATGCTGAGAGGTGGCACTCTTGTCTACAGGTGAGGAAACCGGGACAAGCAGCGGCAATGGAAGGTTACGCAGCTAGGAAATGGCAGAGCTGGGATTCACACAGCCATTCTGACTTCACAGCCTGTACCTTTAACCTCCTGAACTCTCTCCAACTATGTAATAGAGGGAGCACGGTCTACCCTGCAGGGTTAATACAAGGGCGAAAGTAGTTCAGAAAGCAGAGAGCCCAGCACAATGCCTCTGAACTCTCTCCAACTATGTAATAGAGGTAGCACGGTCTACCCTGCAGTGTTAATGCAAGGGCGAAGTAGTTCAGAAAGCAGAGAGCCCAGCACAATGCCTGCAATACACTTATGAAATGTATTCCTTGTCACCTATGAGGATTGAGGCAATTAGCGAAGAACGAGAAGGGGATGGACAAAGGCCAAGATTCTGGAGTCTGTTCTGACCATGCAACATAATTTAGGGGGTCACTTAACACAGCAAATGAAAAATGTTAGTCTATCTTGGACAACTTCAATCTAACTGTTAAAATGTCAAGCCTCCTCACAAATGACCATCTTTCCTTTTTCTCTATCTGTCATACAGGAGTATGCAAGCATGCACATGCATGTACACAACACATGAACATACACATACTATGGCTTTTCTTTTTCTTCTGCTTCTTTTGCTTCCTTGCATTTGGTATCCATGGCGACACATCCCAGCTGAATTGAGGAGGTGGCATAGTTGCTGTTTTCCCCAGTTCTCCATCTTGCTGATCAAGACTTCATCTAACTCAAAAGTATTCAGAGGGCCAGGCTAGCACTGTCCGAAAGGCAATGGGACATTTTGCCAAGGGAGGGAGCAGAGGAGAAGAGGGTAGAGAACTTCCACTTAAAGAAACAAACAAATAAACAAAACAACCCTCTGTTTAGAATGGAGACAGAACCCAAGCTCCTGGATCTGCCAATAAGCCTTTCTCAGGCATGGGTGCTGGTGAGGCTAGTTTGGGACTTCAGCCCCTATGGTAAACTATGACTAAGAACAGCTAGCTACTTCCAGCCCTTTTGAATGGTGGGCTTCTCTGAATGGAAAATTCAAGTCCAGTTCCTATAAGTCTGGAATAGCAGAATCCATACTTTGTACCACCTATCAGATGTTGAACCTCTCAGGTCATGCAATTCCTCTCATGCGAGACAGGTCACTAATAACCATTTTCCACAGTTACCCTGAGCATGAGGGTCCTCACACCATATTACACACAGCATCTCACTTGATCCTTTCATCAACCTGAGCTGAGCCTTATTATTACTGCTACTTTTTGAGGCAGGAAACTGAGTCTTTAAGAAAACACCAATCAATTGTTCACAACTTCTTCATCTAATGTGAAGTCTGATTTTTTGACCACCATGCTACAACTGATCCTTCTCCAAAGCTACCATTTGCATATTACATTATATCACAATGGAGTAATATTATGCCAATGCCAGTGGAACTGATATGGGAACTATGTCGTTTAGAATTTGAGAAGACCTTAAAGATTAAGTAAAGTAAATCTCCATTCCCCTCCATTTCACAGTAGAGGAAATTGAACTTTATACATAGTAGTTACACAATATGTATTTATTGAAATTCAAAATGGGAGGTGATTCACTCAAGATGACAACTATTAACAGGATAGAATTAAGACTCCTATCCCTATTAGTCTAATTCAACATACATTTACTGAGCACCTGCTAAGCCAAGTGTCAGAGCTATAGAAATGGAGCAGAACTGGTTTCTGACATTGGGGTGGGCGAGTGTAGCTATGTGAGCTTTTGGTCCAGCCCAGAAGCTTCAACAAGTCGAAGGATGAGTAAGAGTGAGTCAGGCAAAATGGGGAGACAGAAGAGAAGAGG
>NW_006443570.1:9844850-9857631 GCF_000325575.1 Pteropus alecto
GGAGATCTGAAATAGCTTGATGTGAACTGGAAACTCTATACAGTTCAGGGTTACTGTAACAGAACATGAGCCTGGGAATAATGGTAAAATAAAAACTGTGGTAGAAGTCTGATCACATGCAATGCAGGACCTTGTCGTTGGCGTTCAGGAATTTAGATTCTATCTTCAAGGCCATTGGGAGCTATTGAAGGGTTCGTATGGAGGGAACTCCCCTGTAAAATCATTGAAGGGTTCGTATGAAGCCACTGAAGGGTGGCGTATACCATGTAGAGGGCAGATCAGAAGAAGAGATCAATTAGTAAAACTTTGCAATGTCTGGGCTCAAAATTGGGCAGTTGTTTTTGTTTGTTTTTGTTTTTGTTTTAATCATGGAAGGATTAGAGATGGAGAGGAAGTAATTGATGCAAGAACTTCTTGAGAGGTAAAATCTACAGGTCTTGGTGATTGATTGAATATGGTGAGTAAAGAGAGGGGAGGAGTCAAGGATAGTCCCAGTCCTTGGTCTTTTCTTTTACATAATCTTGACTACTGTCTAGCATGTTCCCAGTCCAAACCAAAGGTACCTAAATATATAAAATCTTCCTGAGGTTGCCTAGAGACCACAGATGCAGAATAAACAGAAAGAACAGTCTTCAGTTAGTCAAAGGGCTGTGTCCAGTGTAGCTCTGCCACCAATAAGCAGGGAAACTTCAGGACTATTATTTAATTTTCGGGCTTTGATTCCTTTATCTGAGGGCGAGAGTTGGCTTGGACCATCTTTTAGCTGTCTTCCAGCCCTATCTACCTTCCTCTTGCAATTGTCAGGATGGCCAAATTCACTCATTCATTCATTCACTCATTCATTCATTCATTCATTCAGCAATATCCATTGAGAACTATGCATGTACTTAGCCCTGTTCTAGGCTCTAGGAGTCCAAAGATGAACAGGACCCAACACCAACTCTCACAGAAAGAGGATGGGAAGATACAGACAAATAACAGGCAGCTACGACATGAGCTGTGGAATCATAAAACACTCAGAAAGGCTCTTCACCCAGGTTGGGAGTAGAGTGGGTCAAGTACTATTTCTCTGAGAATGAGATACCTAAATTGATATTGAAGGATAAATAATTAATTGGGCAAAGAGAGGGGAGAGATGTTCCAAGCAGCAGTAATAATATTGTACAAAGGTCAGAAAGTGGAGACTACATGACCAACTCAGAGAACTGAAAATAAGGACCGTATGTGGAAGTGTGCGGTAAACAGCAAGGTATTATGTTGTTATTATTATTATCATCATCATGTTCTTAAGGTAGAACCTAGTGAAACACACCATGAGCAGGATGCACTGCACTTTTCTGATGACCAGGTTGTCTAAACCCATTGAATTCTGTTCTTCTCTCCCTGGATTACATTCTCTGGTGATACAGAGGAATATTTTTACTCACCAATTCTTTTTACTATTCTCCATTACTTTTTCTCTAAAAAAAAAAGTGTATATGTGTGTGTGTGTATGTATATATATTATATATATATATATGTTAGATAAGCAATACAGCTTAATCATTCATTATGTCTATAGAGTTTCAAACAATTCTGTAATGGCAAAAAAAAAAAGAGACATTATTGTCTTCATTTTACAGAGCAAGATGGTTATACACAAAGAAGTTGAGTAGTTCAGCTAGTAATAAAGAAACTAAGACTTGAACCCCATGTTTCTGGCTCCAGGTCACCCTCTCCTATCCAAAACCCTATAGACCTTCTGATTGTACTTATCATAGAGCCACACCCACCAGTCTCACAGACTTTCATGGTAGATTGCACTTGCCAAAGTCAGTGATTCCCTTTCATTGATTATCTTGTAGGTGGGTCTGCTACTTAAATCTCTTCAGTTAAGCCATCTCCAAATCACTTGGGCTAGAAGATAGGATAGGTCTATGTCTGTAAAGATTTCCTGTAGACAGAAAATGTTATAACGGGAAGATTCCCCATGTTTAATCAAGGAAGGTGATATTTCTGAGCTCTGGGGTTCTGACTGTTTAATCTTTGCATAAGTCAATGTTTGCTTAGAATTTGGAATCCAACTTACTCGAAGTATTGGGATGAAAGAGAACTGGATCTGAACCTGGAAGACTAAGATTGGAGTCCTCCTTGGCTGTGCCCCTTACCACCTTGTGACCCTGAAGCCAATCACTCTACCATGGGCACCTCTGGAGTCCACACATACCTTGGTTTAAATCCCAACACTGTTTATGATTGGTTCAACGACCATGTGCAAGTTATACAGTTTCTTTGAGCCTCAGTTCTTTATCCAAAAAAATGGAAACAATCCGTATACCCTTCAAGATAATGTGATTCTAGAATATAATAGCTGCTGAGCTGATATTTGTTAAATAAATGGAGAATTTTAAAGAGTTCCCTTCACTCTTCTCTCCCTCACTGGCTCACTTTCTTCATCTATGAAAGCGAGATAAAAATTTCTCCCCTGTATATCTCATTGGGTATCTGAGCACTACAGTCAAGCTTGTAAAAGTTCTTATGAATTTTAAGAACCTATGAAGACCTAAAGTATAATTTACTCTATGTAAAGAACCATAGGAAACTCTTCTTCACATATGTATTTATCATTCTATAAGTGACCTACAGGGTGGATTTCATCATCATTTCCAGTTACCAGATAAGGAAAACAGAGCCCAGGAGGTTAAGTGCCTTTCCTAGGTTCACAAGATAATCTGTGCTGGAGCAGATTAGAAACCAGGTTTGTCTGACTACAGATCCAATATTCTTCCCTCTATAGTCTCTTTTCCCACTGAGTCTAGAGTTTACAATCCTAGTCTCTGGAACTGGGTTGCCTGCAGTCTCATTTGAGGTCCACCACTGATTAATGGCATGTCTCTGAGGAGAGTTCTCTTCTCTATGTTTCAGTTTCTTCACTTGTGAAAAGAACATATTAATAGTATCGAATTCATGGGTGCAAGACTCTTCATTTCACTTACTTCCAGTTTCTTCAACTCAAAACTGAGAAAAGAATAATTATACTATGTCAGACCTTAGACAAGGGGTAAATGTTATTCAATCTTGATTCTAGCTCTAAGATCTAGGATGTTCTTTACTTGAGATTCAGTTCTCACTCCTCTGGGGAACCTTCTGAGATCATTCAGGAGCTGTATTTAGAGTCCTCGACATGCACTGGGGCATCAGTTAACACTCATTTGTCTGTTGCTAATTCAATTTATTTAAATGTCTTTTATTCCTTGCTGATATTGTGAGAGCCACAGCTTTTTAGACTCTAATAATATCATCTCTTGAGGGCCTACCACATGCCTGAAACTGGGCACTTAACCTTATGAAGAGTGTTTTATTATGCCTGTTATATAAAAAAGAAAACTGAGGCTCACAGAGGTTAACTTGCCCAGGGGCACAAAGCTGTTTGTATGGAAAATACTAAAAAACAGTTTGTAGGATGAATGAATGAATGGATGGATGGATGGATGAATGAATGGTGTGTCCTCAAAATCACTGATAATTTGGAGAACGAAGCATCCAGAATAGAACTAATTGCAAGGACATCAGAAGCAGATGTGGATAGAGTAAGGGCCAAGATGTCAGACGACTTTTCTAAAGCCTCTATATGGTAGACATGCATCGGGAGTGGCGCAGAGGGGAGCACAGCAGGCCAGACGCGAATCTTGCCATCTGCAAGGGTAGAGACCGGACACTAACAGGTCTGTGGATTCCAGGTCTACAAAGTGGCTGCCTAAATTTTCATCTCTTTGAGGATTTTTGCTTCTTTCATGATCTAAAGAGCCAGAGCAGAACTTTATTTACAAGTTGAAGTCTCGCCATAGGTTTTCATCTATTATGAATATTGAATACTCAAAGGACAATTCTCCTTGATACCAGTGACCCTCAGTTTTCCATATACTGTGCTTTTAAAAAGTAAGATAAAATCCTGAATTCATTAACGCTTCTCACACTCTCCACAAATCTTTTGCTTCCTTAGCCATTTGGCACCCAAATCTGACACCAAGCCAGCAGGGGGCAGTATGATGGGGTGGAGACCGAGGCCAGGGGCACAAGGGGAAGTCAGTGTTCTTATTTCATCCAGGTGTTCCACAAACATTTAACAAAGGTCTACCTGGTGAGGTAGGAGTCATTGTTTCTATATTACGGAAGAGGAAACTGCAGCTCAAAGAGACCTGTCAAGATGATTAAGATATGGTCCCTACACTCAAAGAGCCTCAATTCAATAGAGGTGACAGACCTCGAGGCCACGACCTATGACCCAATGAGAGTGGGTACAAAGTACTCAAGGTGTGTGGAGGATGGTGCAATTATCTTAAGAAGGAAGGCCTCCCTTTGGGAAGTATTTGCAAATGCAGTGAAGTCATGCCTGACAATGACATTTGACAATGACATTTGACTGTTCCTCAAATTCATGGTTTCATAATATTCGATAATATATGTCTCAATTTCTTCGAGTATGTGAAAAGGGTCCAGCACTTGGAAGCTTGGCTATGTGATTTTAGACAAGTGACTTCATACATTTAAGCCTCAATTTCTTTATCAGCAGAATAGGAATAATGATAATCTCAATCCTTATTAGGATTAGTTTAATTATTGTCATTTCCCAAGCTACCCCCATAGATTGCCATGGAGTCCTCATGACGTAACATACACTCCAAACACTGAACCAACTGCAACCTCCTGTATATGAGTGAAGGATTATATTGTTTCTGCTGAAAACCTGTCCTTTGATTCCTAAGTGAGTAGGTACTCTATTCTGATTCTTTAGTAAATTAAATCTTGTCCCAAAGATGGGTCAGCCTCCAGAAGGTCTCCTTTTCCCTCATGTGCCTCAGAGAAACAGTGCAATTCCACTACTCTGGGTTTTTCGAACTTGACACTGTAAACATTTTGGACCAGGCAGTTCTTTGTTGTTGGGGTCTGCCTGCTGTCTAAGCAGTGGTCCCCAACCATTTTGGCACCAGGGACCAGTGCTCCTATGAGAATCTAATGCCTGATGATCTGAGGTAGAGCTGAGGCGGTGATGCTAGTGCTGGGGAGCGGCTGCAAATACAGATGAAGCTTCGCTCCCTCCCTCACCGCTCATCTCCTGCTGTGTGGCCCTGTTCCTAACAGGCTCCGGACCGGTACCGGTCCAGGTCCGTGACCCGAGGGTTGGGGCCCCCCGTTGTAGGGTGTTTAGTAGCATCCCTGTCTCTAGCTCCTAGATGCCAATATCCACCCCTCAGCTGTAGCAACCAAAATGTCTCCGGAAATTGTCAAATGTCTGTGGGGTTGGGGGCAAAATCACCCTGTTGAGAATCACATCTGACAACATACCCCTGGGATGTATGCCAGGCTGGAATCTGCCTTCATGTCACAGATAAGAAATAACCTGAGACACAGAACCGCAAGGAACCCATCCAAGCTCGCAAATGAGTTTAAGAGCCAAGGGTCCCAGTATCAGTTTTCCAAGCACCTCATGTGTAGAACTGCAGTGCCCCCCATGGAGGAGATGCAGAGAGGGAGTCGGTCCCAGAGCCTGAAGACTGAATGTCGTCTTTCTCAATCCTGCCTCGACCCTCCACACCCCCTCCCCACCCCTGAGCAGCAGCTTACAGAAATGCCTGTCCCTCCTTCTGCCTTGGCCTCAGCCTTCCCATCTGTGTTGTGGGAGGGGGTTGCCCACTGCATGCCAGGATAGGCTTGGGGCCATCATTACAGGAAGGGTAACAAGACAGCAGTGAGAATAAAGCCCGGACTTAGCCATACCCTACACTTCAAACTTTAGGGAGATGTGCTGTCACCAAGAAGCAAACATTAATAATTTAAAAAAAAAAAAAAAACCCTCATAGGAGATTCCTCTGTTGCCATGTAAGGAAAGGACTTGGCCAGCTCTGTGCAACCTGGGAGAGTTGGGGTGGGGGTAAGCAGCACAGAGAAGGGTATTCTGGTTCGCTCCCTAGTCCCCACCCCCAGACCTCCCCTCACTCCCCCTTTGCATCCCTCTTGGAAGGGCCCCTTAGAATGCACCAAAATAACCCCTCCCTCCTCCTTCGCTTCCCTGTCCATTTGCCTCGTCTGTCCCCCCTGCAGAAGGACGGCATGCAGCCTGGTGCACGGGTTAGGGGTGTGTAACATTTTGTCTGAATAGGCCCCTATGTTCCCATAATTTATAGTGGTAAGTAATCTTATTTGCAAAGCAAGCCCTTACAGTTATAAAAAACAAGTTAATTGACTTGCATAAAAATCAAACATGTAAAAGTTTTCCATCTTAACACAAACAGCACACTGAGCCCATTTGTACAATAGCTATGGTGCAGCGCAGCCCGCGTCTGGGCTACCTTGGACCCGGCCTCTTTCATAACCCAAAATGGAATCTTAAACCCTGACAAGGCCACATACCGATGGGAGTTACTGAATTTAGAGTCAGTCACTCAACTAATTATACGACGTTTTATTTTTTTCCTTGTGTCAATAAACAAACTTGGGTCTGACTTCTGACACTGAGTCCTAGAAGCCAATTAAGAGGCGTTCCCAATATATTACAGGGTCTACAAACAAGGATGGCTTTTCTTGGAAAAGTGAACATCATGTTTCTTTTAATGAGTGTGAAAATATATGAGTTTCTTAATCACTGGCAACTTCGATGGAGTCTGAGACAGGGAAATCACTGACTCCCTACTCAAGAATGAACACGAGCCAGATTCTTGATGGGGTTTTTATGATGGGATCCTCGGCTGAGGGACTGCTGGGCACACAGCATTCAAGAAATGCCACGTTTCATTGTGATGTGACAAAGGGCTGGTGGTGATAAAGAGCTGCTTTATCGCCCCAAGAGAGGCAGGGAAACAAGGCCCGTGGTGGTGAGGGTCTTATGCAGAAAGCAGTGAGACCCCGCCTTATAGGAGTGGAGGAAAAATCATAAACTCGCAGAGAAGTACATCGCAAAGGGCTGTTCATGGTGCCATCTGCTTATCCCCATCCTCTGCCATCCCGAGAGCCCATTTCATAGGCAAGGGGAAGGGGGAGGGAAACAAATATTCATTAAATATCTAAAATGTGCTGGGTACCTCTGTTTTCTGTATCCTATTTGCCTCTCAGAAGAACCCTGCCAGGAAGATGTAATTGTTCCTGTTTTACAAATGAGAAAACTGAGGCCCAGAAAAGTGGAGTGACCTGGCTAAGGTCACACAGCAAGTTAATGGCAGAGCTGAAGTCAGTTCCAATCAGTCTTTTTATTTGCACGCTGCTCTGATGGAGCAGGATTAGTTGTGGCTGGAACCCTGGGGAACCTAGGATAAGGCAATGACCTGAGTGTCCACCCTTTCCGGAAAATGGGTCCACCCATCCTCCCACCCACATCTACACAGATGAGAAAAACGGTAAGAATAAGAATGTGCTATGTGTTCCAGTGGAGGTATTCACAGAGGAAGGGCACCCAATTTATCTAGATGGTGGGGGCGGGGAGGGGGTGATGGTCAGGAAATATTCCTAAGAGCAGATGACTCTTCACCTGTGATTTAAGATACCTTGGATGTTTAAATTACCTAGTGGACAAGTGAAGAAAGAGCATATAAGACAGGCCAGCATGAGCAAAGGCCCGAAGGTAGGAGAGCAGAGCAAGTGTGACCAGTGAGGTCCCCACATTGCTCGGGGTGCCGACACACATGGATGGGAGGAGGCAGAGTGGATACATGAAGCTGCAGATGGGGACAGGAGGTCCCACTGAGGGAATGGAGCAGGGAGAAAGGACTTAGTCCTGTACCATTCTCTGCATCAGACCGAGCCGCTCCTGCCTTTGGCTGGCACGGACAAATGACAGTAATCAAACCTGAAAAGAGAAGAGGGAGTGGCAGCTGGCACCAGGGTTCAGGTCCAATGCTCAGATGCAGCACAGTCAGGCGTTCAGTGCAGGAGCTCTGGAGCCAGCCTGCCTCAGCCTGAATGCTGGCTCTGGGCAAGACGCTTAACTTTTCTGTGCCTCAGTTTCTCCCCTACAAAGTAGAATAATAAGAGTATGTACTTCACAGGTCTGTGGGGAGACTTCAGTCAGTTCATTCATGTAAAACAGTTAGAACAGCACCTATCATATAATGACGGCCTAAGAAATGTAAGAGTATGATGAGTTTTCATTTGGGCCCCTCCACCTTATAGGCTCTGTCACCTCAGAAAAGTCTCCCAACCTGCCAGTAATATGGGATGTATGGGCTCTTGGCACACAGTAGGTGCTCAATGAATAGAAACTGTTTGTTGCTTCTGCTATCATTATCACTGTCTCTGGAACAGACCAGCGATCTCCTGCCCTTCCCCATCAAAGTGTGAGTCACGGCCACCAGCCCCTCGCCACAACATGTCCAGGCTGACTGACATGCCACCCAGGGAGGCAAGACAAATGGACTTGCCACCTACACAGAGCGTGCATGCACACCCGGAGCACGTAGCCCGACTGTCAGCACAACAGGGCTCCCTTCTTTACAGTGGCGCTGCCTCTCCTCTCTGCCTGTGCTCTGCGCAGAGTGGAGGTCCCCGTTATTTATGTTTGGAAAATGCATTCAGGGCAGTTCCCAGAAGCACTTACAGAGCTCTTATTTAATTGCTACTTTATAAACTCGCTGCTCCAAAGAGTGAAGGATTGATGGCCAGGCCTGGCACCTGGAGTGGCCTTGCTGCAAATGCTTTTCCGAGAATGGCCTGGGAGCCGAACTCCCAGGAGCCCACAGCCCCGTGTGGCTCTGGACTGCTGCCAGCTCCGGAGGGTCCTGTGGGCCTCGTCACCCTAATCCTCAGCTTTGGGATGGCAGCAGCTGCTGGGCACACACACACACACACACACACACACACACACGCAGACCCTTCACCAATTCAAGGCTAAGCGCTTTGGGACATATTGGGTAGGGGAGGCCCTATTACTCCCCAGTCACGGACCTGCAAAACCCAACCGTGAGGACATCCCAGGTCCCAGATATAAATGCGGGGAGGGAGGACATTACTCAGGTCCTGTGAGCCCATCTCTCACTTACCTCATTGTCATCCGTCGGGGTCGGGCAGGCCTGAGAGTGTATCCCTAGCTCCCCCATTTTCAGAGCAAGCTATATAACCTCACTGAGCCTCAGTTTCCTTTCCATAAAGTGAGGTTTATGGATCCCACTTCACAGCATCGCTGAAAGAAGAAATAAAGGGTGAAGTGTCTTTCATGAGGTCCTCCTAGATTCATCAAGTCTAAACTTCCCATTCAGATGAAACATAGAACTTCACAATGATTCCTTCTGTTACGCAGTCACTTCATACAACAACCATACAAGGGTGCTTTAAGACTTCAAAGAAGCATTTTACAAACCTTCTCTCAAATCACCTTCACTATTATCCAACAGGATTGGATGATAAGTGTCACATTCTAGATGAGGCGCTGACGCTCATTTCAGAACGTGGGCAGAGTGACTACTCATTAATCAGTTTCTGTCTCCAAGCCTTGCCTCCTCCCCTCCACAACACACCTATTCTGCCCCCAGTTAGCCCAAGCCCCATCTGCGCCTCCACAATGGCTTCCAACAGTCACACTCACATCCTTGTACAGTCCCCTTCCACATGAATAGGGCAGACCTACATAACCAATAGGACATTGTGGAAATGACTGCCGAGGCTAGGTCATAAAACACATCATCACTTCCACCTTACTGTCTCAGACCACTCTCCATAGACCACAGGGGTCCCCAACACCTGGGCCGCAGACCAGTACGGGTCCGTGGCCTGTTAGGAATTGGGCTGCACAGTAGGAGGTGAGCGGCGGGGGAGCCAGCAAAACTTCATATTTGCAGCCGCTCCCCAGCGCTAGCATCACCACCTCAGCTCCACCTCAGATCATCAGGCATTAGATTCTCACAGGAGCACCGGTCCCTGGTGCCAAAAAGGTGGGGACCGCTGCCATAGAGGAAGCCAGTTGCCATATCATGGAGACACTCAAGCAACCCTATGGAGAGGCCCTCGTGGCGAAGAAGTGAGGCCTTTTGCCAAAAGCCAGCATCAACTTGCCAGCCAGATGAATGCACCATCTTGAAATCAGACTCTCCAGCTCCAGTCAAGATTTCCACCTCATCCTGGCTGCAACCTCTTGAGAAATCCTGAGCTAAAACCACCTAGCCAAGCCACTCCCGAATTCCTGACCCACAGAAACCATGAGATAATAAATGTTTGCTGTTTTAAGCTGCTAACTTTGGGGTAATTCTGTTACACGGCAGTAGATAACTAATACACCCTTCATCTCACCCTTGCCCCAGCTCTATGTTAACCCTTCCCTTCCCTGTTCACTTTTGTCCTACACAACACATGCACTTATTTTAGACTAGACCGGTACCATCATTGTTATATGTATTTGTTCCTTTTTTTGTATACGTTTATTCTACGATTTGTCTTCAGAGAGAGAGAGAGAGAGAGTGTGTGTGTGTGTGTGTGTGCGCGCGCACGCGTGTTAACGCGTGCCATGTTACAGGCCATGTTACTCCTCCTGTGTGTATGTAACCTATTCAAATGAGGATCCTAATAACCAAGCTCTCCAAAACACAGGTAGGTGGTCAGCACATATTTCAAGACCAAGACTGCTTAGTCTCTTGGCTCACTTTTCACCTCCCCTGCCCGTGTCTCCAGCTCAGACCCTCAGTATTTCACACCCAGACCATAGCGACAGCCTCCTAGCTGGTTGCCCGACTTCCAGCTGTGCCTTTCTCCATTTCCTCACACTATTGCCATGCAGATGCCATCTCATTTTTTAAAAATATCATCTGCCTATAAACCCCTTTGCGATAGTTCCGTCACCTCACAGGAGAAAGCCAAGCTCCACAGAGTGCCCAAGAGACCACCTCCGCCCTCCCACAACTCCTCCCCTCCCCCACTACCCTACTGATTATCTCTCGCTGGCCATTCCTCACCAGTGAATCGCTGATAGCCCCCTGACTCTTGCCTCTGTGCCTTGGCACTCACTGTGCCTTCTCTCTGAAAGCTTTTCCCTGCCTTGTCCACCTGGCAAACTTCTATTCATCCTTCAAAACCCAGCTCAATCATTGCTGTCTTGAAATTTTCCTCTACGTCCCCAGGCAGAGTTAAGTCCCCTGTGTGTTCCTGGTTGTATCTTTCTGATAACACTGAACATACTGTTAGAATTAAATACTCATCTGTCTCCCCTGCTAGGCTGGGGACCCCTAGAGTTTCATTCATCTTTATTCTCTTGGCATCTACTTCAAGGCTTTGGCACGTAATAGCTGCTCAAGGAAAATTTATTGAATCAGAACATTTTGAGAGGGGGAAGGAGGCAATTTTCATTCTGTGAGCTGGCGTGTGTGCAACTCAATGGTGTGGTGTTAGACATACAGAAGGCACACCATAAATGTCAAGACTGGTGACTTTTTGTCCTTTGCCCAACAAGCACAGGGGTGGACCTTGTTTGTTTAAACAAGGCCCCTCGGCTCTGTCATGCATTCCCAGGAATCCGTAGGATGGTTTGACTCTTCACTTACTTTAAATTCTCCCAGAACTCTGAGGGCTGTTGCTCCCCCATAACCTCCATCCTTGCCAGGTCTCCCTGAATCTTTGTGCTTTTCTTTTGTAAATCCTAATAGTGGGTTTCATAAGATCATGTAGCATTTACCTTTTTTGTCTTCAGTTCATAGAATATCACTGAATTCATTCATTCATTCATTTGCTCATTATTAGCACAGACGTTAAACTTGAGCTCTGGGGCCCAACTGCCAGGTTCAAGTCCTAGCAAGCTCTGTGATCTTGGGCAAGGGATTTCTCTATGCCCTTAGTTGCTACATCTGTAAAATGGGTATATAATTGTATCTATGCCACAGGGCTGTGTGAGGATTCTGAGAGATACTACTGAAACAGAGCAAGGGCTCATTGAATACTGGTGTTTGTTCATTCAATGAGCATTTCTTTAATGCCTGCAGGGTTCAGGCGCTGTTAGATGCTGAGGAGAATGAGACGAGCTGCCTGCATGCCGGAGTTCACGAACCAGTGGGAAAGACACACATAATTACAAATAATGCTGTGTAAGTGCTACAAGAGAGGCAGGCCCTCAGGGTTTTGCTGAGAACAAATATCTTTGCTAATGAGAGTCAAAACTGCATCATTGAAGAAGCAGCAATTCACCAGGTGCACAGAAAGGATCCCCCTGGGCAAGGGGACCAGTATGGCCAGAAAGTGAAGAGCTGAGACAGTGAGTGGGCTGCTTGAGAAATTCAGTAGACCATATAAACTGAAACACTAAGAAGGTGTTATTTGCTCCATTTTACAGATGAGCTAACTAAGATTCGAGTATTTATGAGGCACACAAGTAAATGAGAGTAGAGCGATGGCTGCAAACAGCCTGCAGATATGGAAGGCCTTAGATGGCAAGCCACTCACCACAGGCACGAGGAGAAATGGAAGCATCTGAGAGCCTGCCGACCTTACATGTGCATTTAAGAAAGCTTACTCCTACTTTGACCAGCTTGGTAGCTACTGCAGTAGTCCAGACAAGATAAGATAAACTAATAAGGAAGAAGGAACACACTCAAAAGACAGCTTGAGCAGAAGTCAGCAAGCGTTGTCGATAAAAGGCCAGATAAGAAATATTTCAGATTTTGTGGGCCATACAATTTGTCACAGCTACTATAATTGCAAAAGCAGCCACAGACAATCTGCAAACGAGTATGGCTGTGTTTCAATAAAACTTTATTATAAAAGGAGGTTGCAGGCCAGACATGACCCATGGGCCAGAGTTTGTCAACTCCTGATTTAGAAGGTGGATGGACAGGAA
>NW_006443570.1:9857677-9868609 GCF_000325575.1 Pteropus alecto
CAAGAGGAGGAGGAAGGAGGAAATTTTCAAGAATCTCAAACGGTCACCAGGTCCAGGGCTCTGCATCTTTGCCAAGGTGACCTAGCACTAAACCTATTTATTCCGCATCAAGTTATTTGCTTCCAAGATTGAGATTTAACAAACTCCTCTGTATTCGAGAAATTGTTTCTTACAACTGTCACTTCCCAACATCCCACAGGACTCATGTGATTCTGTACCAAGAAAGACTGGAGAGGTTGGAGAGCAATGGTGAAATATTAGCCCACGGTATTGCCTTTCAGAGTGCCTGGCTGCCCGTTTCCAACTCAGACCCCCTCCAGGCCTGTAGAGAAAGCCAGAGCAATTACTGCTCAGCTGAGCTCTGCAGCAGAGAAAGGACTGACCCAGAAGGCAACACATGTGCTTCGGCCAGACCATTTGGATCTCGTCTGTAAACTGACTGCTAGAAAACAGCACATCATTCTAAGGGGAGGAAATCATAAGTACCAAGAAAGATGGCTATTTAAAAAAGATGCTGCGGATAATTCTAACTCTGCACTGTTGGGGAGAATATGAATTGGTGCAAAGCTTTTGAAGGGTGCTTTGGTTGCAGCTTTCAAAATTTAAAAGACCCCTTTATTCAGTATTTCCACTTCTAGGAATCTATCACCTAGAAATACTTGGCAAGTATCTATGCCCTAGGTAATCTACTTTATAGCATTCATTGTGTTATGGACTAAATGTGTCCTCCTCCTCAAATTTATAGGCTGAAACCCTAGCCCCCAATGTGTTGATATTTGAAGGGGGGAACTTTCGGGGTACTTATGTTTAGATGAAGTCATGAAGGTGGGGCTCTTATGATGGGATTAGTGCCCTTATAAGAAAAGGAAAGACACGAGAGTTCTTACTCTCTTCATGAGCATACACTGAGGAAAGCCACATGAGCACACAGGGAGAAGATGACTATCTACCTGCCAGGAAGTGAGCCCTCACCAAGAACCAAATCTGCCAACACCTTTATCTTGGCCTTCTCAGCTCCTATAACTATGAGAGAGTAAATGTCTTGTTTAAGCCACCCAGTCTATGATATTACGTTATAGAAGCCCAAACTAAGACACATAATAAGAGCAAAATTAAAATATAAATGTTCATCGATAGGGAAATGGCTGAATTATGGTTCATTCATAGTACAGAATATTACACAACTGTTAAAAGTTTGAGATTGATTTACAGGAATTGACACAAATATCCTGATTTATCGCTGAGTAAAAAAAAAAGTCACAATAAAAATAAAAGCTATTTCAGTTTAAAAAATAACTGTGTAGGTACGCAAATAAATATATGCAATGCATAGCAGAGCCAGGACTAGAGTGACTCCAGCCAAGTGTCCAGGGAGCAAAATGTAAGGAGGTACTCCCTCCAGGTTCATGGAGGCGTCGGCTCTGCACTTGCACAAACCTGCAAGTGAGCATCTCCTTACGTTTTGCACCCAAGGCACTTCCTTGCCTTCCCCCTGTCTCAACCTCTATGCAGAGAAAAAAGTTTGTATCTCTGGGAGAAGTATTGAAAGGATGACAGTGGGAAATTTTCATTTTTGACTTTATACCCTTTCGTACTGGCCAATTTCTTCTGTAAAAGCACAATTAATTGGGTTATTAACAAAGGAGAATATCTTTTTTAAAATCTTCCTTTATCTCATTAATAAAAATTTGTATAAGTTGAGTTTTTTAAATGTGCATCTGTACATTACCCTAATAATAGCTATCATTTATTTATTAAGTGCAAATGTACCTGGTATTTTTACTATATTAGATGGAATAACCATAGCCCCCATAATAGCAGCTTAACCAAATAGGCGCTACTTTTTCTCATGTAGCAAGGAGTCTGGTGGCATGTCAATTAATTTTGGTACCAGCCAGCATAAAAAATCATCTACCCCCCAAAAATCAATGATGCTACAGAAAGAGCAGGCAAAGGGTGGAATAGAAAGCAGAAAAAAACCTGAATTTTGAGTTCCCAGCTCTGCCTCACACCAGTTATTTAAAAACAAACCCAAGTATAGTTCAAAGTCACTCCTCAGTATTTTTATTTGCAAAATGGGAATAATAATATCTACCCTAAAGATCTGCTGAAAAAGATTCAATGAAATAATACAAGTGCTTACCTACTACAGGTAAGCTCTTCCCCAGTTAGTTTTCTCCCTTCTTAAGGCTTGCTGAGAATACATCGGATTGTCTTATAAATCAAATCCCACCTCTCCATCAATGTGTATGGTCAACTCGGAGCAGTTCTGCCTTTATTGCTCATGGCTTATCAGTTGGCAGAAACTCTCAACATTATAGTTGTGCCAGCCCAAGAATATGGCAGTCTGGATCAAGTTTTCATAAGAGATTCCAGATGTTGAGCCTTAAAAAACAAAGAATATCATGAACCTCTCTGGATTATCTGATGCTTTGTCCCGATTACTATTTGGGGAGAATCCACTCTACCCTTCTCTTCATTCATTTTTAGAAATATATATCAAGAGTCTCCTTCAGTAGTCTTTACTAATAAAGAAGGGCCCCCAAGCAGACCTGTAAATGGCAGAGTGTGTTTGGGGCTACGGAAGTGGTACATGTGGAGCACGATTTTCAGCTAAGTTTGGGGTCTGTTTTGAAGACTGACTTGTGCTCTAGGTGCCAATGCAAACCAGTGAGTCAGAGCCTGGGCCCTCAAGCACCCACAGTCATTTGAAGGAGAGATTTGTGATGTGTAAGCAGACTTATAAATGCATTTGTTTGCTATCCCTTTATTGAGAAAGGAATTAGGTGGAAATTTTTTAATATATTGTGGCCAGAATGAGATGGAGAGGAGCTGAGACATAGGCCTATGCAGAAGAGCAGCTTTGATTGCTTTATTGATGATGATCAAGGCTTTCGTGCATGTTGGAGGGGGGTGGGTACCTACTCTTCGTGTTATTTGCTCTTGTTGACAGCACTCTTATTGTCTTTTGAGGAATTATTTTTCCCTCAGGGAAACAGTTGAGCTTTCCAACAATTACTATGAATGGGTACAGATGTGCTGAGATGTTGAGTCCCTCAGTCTAGCAGTGACTTACAGCCATAAGTAGCTTAATCCTTTTACCCCACTATGTCTTAACAAATATCACTAATTATGTGTGTCAGGATATGAAAAAAGTTGAGAAACAATGCAATTGAGACTTGAGGGACTGTTGATGAAGGTGTCCTGTCCTCCCCTGGTCAACAAGGAGGTACAGGATTCTATGATGGCCAACCAGCGAGTTCCTTTCTGGAACTTGGTTATAAACAGAGTGTCAGAGACTGAAAATGGTAGGAGAACATTCTTTCCGATGGCAGCGCTGCCTGGGTTTTCAGCCTTTTCTCTTGTGAACTTCCCTTACTTCCTTCAGTAGAGGAATCTGCTGCTCACAACCAAGAAATGCTAACCAATATCATGGCTGCTGAGTGGTATGTGCTTGTGTGCATGTATGTGCATTTGTGTATAACTATGTTTTGTGTAACTAAGGTCCCAAACACCATCTTGCACCTGTGAAAGCTGAAGCCCTTCCTTGCCTTCTCACACTCACTCCTATTCTGCCCCTCCAATTCCTAAACTCTTCTCCCAAAGTCTTCCCAGGTCAGAGGGCTGAGTGGAAGGCAGCTGTGAATCCTGACCCGCTCCCCAGAGGTGCGCTGGTGACTGCAGGCTGGCTGCTGAGCACTGGGGAAGGTAGGAACAGGGCCAACAAAAGGAAGGAAAACAGGAATACATTTCCAGGGCCTGGGGGCTGTGTCTCATATCAGTACAAATTCCACACAAAGGTCTTGAGCAGGTCCGCCCTTCAGGGTGTGAGGGGGACTTTTTGTTCCACCAAGGCCCCAGAGTCCTCTTCTCTTGGTTCCATGGTGGGAGGTCAGGAAGGGGTTCCCACCCATCCTTAGAGAGGCCACTGGGCTCAGAGTACCGGTGGGTGGGCCCGGTCAGGGTGATATAAGGAGATGAGCAATATAGCTGGTATTTACTATTGAAAACACATAAGGGCAAATATTTGGCTAAGTGTTTATTTGCTAGTGGAACTTTTTAAATGGTTGAATGGAGCCCAAGTGTCAATGTGGGGAGTTTGATTAAAAACAAACTGGATAAGTGTTTCTCCGCAGTTGTGAACTTGGAGAGTTTCTGTTTCTTTGGCTCTGAAACGCCCACTGGGCTCTGTCGCTCGACTTCAGACAGCAGACGGGAGCCCACATCCCTGCAGACAGTGAAACCAGGGCCTCACAACCCCCTGTCAACAGTGCCCCTGCGGCCAGCGCAGTGCATGACAGATTCTCCACATCTCTGGGCCTGATCTGTTACTGAGGCCTAATCTCAGCAAGAAGCCATTTCAAGAGACGATGGCTCTGAGCATCACTTTGCTGATGACAAACTGTTTGCAGATCTGTCTTTCTCTTTCTCTTTCTTGTTTTTTCTCTCTCCAAGTGAAGTTTAGTGCTTCTGAAATGTATGTCTCTTGCTCTTCAGTCTGGACAGTGGGGGACGGGGAAGGGTGGGACTTTGCTTTGCTAAAGGGTCTCCAGAGCACACATCTCTCTCACACAGAAAAACTCCAGCGTCTGCTGAGTTCCTACTCTGTACTGGACTCCGTCCTAGGCTCTTCCCCTATTCCTCATCTCGGTTCATCTGACGGTAAAGGAGATTTATCATTCCCAATTTACGGATGAGTAAATTGAGGCTCAGAGATATGCCATATTTTGTCTGAAACCACAGAGTTGGGAAGTAGCAGGACAAGATTTAAGGATAGATGTGTCAGACTCTAAAAGGCCACACTTCCTTACTCTCTCGTCTTGCATCCTCTTGGTATACCCTGTGGCCATGGGGCTGGAGATCCCAGAACAAGGAACCAAGGCCTATGCAACTCAGGGGAGAAGACCAGCAGGGACGTATCCACTTCTCCAAACCCAGGGTTCTTAGGAAGGATGGTCATCCATAGCTTGAGGAAAGAGCTCATCCTGAGTGCCTGGCTTCCTACACGGTAGGCTCAGAAATCCCAGGACACTTGATGGGCACAATCTGGAGTCAGGTGCTGTTGCCATCACTTTCTCAAATTCCTTCTGCTCAAGGAACGGGTGACCTGGGAGGACACTTAGACTCTCAGAAATTTGCCTTATTACTCATAGAAACATGTCTGCCTTCCTACCATATTCTCACCTGTGCTTCAGGGTGTAAATATTGCTAGGCACATGACTGGGAACAATTATATACCTTCTCAGAGTCTCAGTGGCCCCATCTGTGAGATGGGGATAATCGCGCCTTCACCGAGCATATTGAATAAGAGTACATCTACCAGGACAGCAGATGGCACGAAGTAGTCACCCAAAAAAGTATTTCACTGCCGCCTTCCCCCATACACACACACACACACACACACGCACGCACGCACTTCCACTGAATCCCATAGGTGAATGCTCTGATTCCTAAAAGAGAGAGAAAAGCCCAGCCTCTGGCCTAAGACAGTTCCCTACCCCCACCCAACTGATTGAATAGTCAAAGCCAGTCCTTTACACTTCACGACTCCTGCAAATTGCAAACAAACAAGACTGCCCATGATAGGCAGACCTGGAGTTTGGCCAGATTCCTGAAGATGAGAAAAAATATCACACTAAATCTCCAGGAGATAGTCCCCAGAGAGAAACCGTTCTCACCAAAAAGACATCTGCCTTGTGCTGCGGGTCTGACCTGCGTCCCAGGGAGGAAACTCCTTAGGGATGAGGGATGTTTGACTCTGGGGACCTCAGATTTTCACCATAGGCCTTGTAGATGTTGAGGAGACATTGTTGTCCCTCATCTCACAGAAAGAGAAACTGAGGCTCGAATCAGAATAAATTCTCTCTCCTTCAAAACTAGATTCATATTTCTAGGAAGGGGAGTTTGAGAAAGCATGCTGGATGTTGCAGAATAATATCATACTCAGAATAAAAAGAGAAATAGGTTTTGTTCTAATCATACAAATTACTAAAAGTTAACAAATGTTCATTTGAGCAGGAGTTAAAAGAAAATTAAGACATATTCTCTTAGTGCGAGCGAGCAATCCAACCTGAATTATGAAAAAACGATGCCTCTTTCTTATGAAAAGAAAGCTTCTCCCACTTCTCTTCTCTCCCTGCCCCCTCCTCACACACATACACAACTGTTCTGCAGTTGTTTCAAATGGGAGTGGGGGATGAATAAAAACTCATAATTAAAATAATGGCTCACATTTGTTTTTCTCTAAAACTTTTCTCTTATTTGAGCCTTACATTTCTATATAGTACAGTATTTACTTTCCACATGAAGAAGAAATAGAGAGATAAAATAATTTTCCCAGTGTCACACAGCAACTTAGGATCCGAAAGAAGCCACAAGCCCCAGCCATCTCTAACACTAAAAGCCCATGCTTTTGCAGAGTCGTAATGTCCCTGCTGCCTACACTTGAACCTCCCAGTGAGGCCTTGGCCAGACTTTGATCCCAGAACTTCTGGATCTTCTACTTTCTTAGCCGAAGGATATATTCAGAAGTGTGATTACACTGGTTATATATACATATTATATGTATATATGAATTACACTGGTTTTATGTATGTATGTGTGTATATACATATGTGTATATATACATACATATATCATGTTTGTATATATGTGTGTATACATATGTAATATATACACATATATAATACTTGGCAAAGTAATCTTACATTATATACATAAACCTATATATGTGTGTGTTTATATAATTGTGTGTATGTATATAAAAGAAAACTCTTTTGAAAGCCGTGAGAAGAGAGGAAGGGGGAACGAGAACGTGAAAGAGGAAGAAGAATAGAGTGTGAAGGACAGAGAGAAGGGAGAGGAGATAGAAAAGTCAGAGGAATCAAAAGAGAAAGAGGAGGATGGGTGGGTGGAAGAATCACCAGAAGATGAAACAGAGAAAGCAGCGATGAAGACATCTCTTCTCAGCAGAGTAGAAACACCGCTCTGAGGCCATTAACTCGCCAGAAATTCTCAGGCTGCTCCTTGGCCCAAGAAGTGTGTGTTTAGCCAGGGAGGGCTCCTCAGAGCCTGCCTTGTCTCAGCAGCTACACTCTGAGACCCTTACTTGTGCATGCCAGAGGGGACGTGGGAAGGGCAGGGAGGCATGGGGCTGTTGGAGGGAGAGGTGTGCCAGATCTAGCCCCAGGAACGCTGGGCAATGTCCTGTTCCTACCCTCCTTCCTGAAGCTACTCAGGGCACCCTTCCACCCAGGCCTCTGGTGGCCTCATGTCATAATCAGATTCTCCCTTGGGCCTGGCCTCATCAGCCTTCCCTCTGCCTTGTGTGCCTGGAGATGTAGACTGGCAACCTCATTGTGCCTCGGTTTCCTCATCTGCAGATTGGCACAGTAAAAATACCCACTTCTTCAGTCATCATAATTCTTAAATGACTGTGCAGACACGTCTTGGCCCTGAGTCAGCTTCAATGGCTCCTAGCCATGGTTGATCTTATTGTGACCTAGGCTGAATCCACCTCCTCTGGCTCACACAGCTAAGGCTTTTATTCGGAGCAAGGCTCTTGGACTATCAAGCCAAGGGTTGACTGCACTGAAGACATGGCATCTTAAATCCAGGAAAAGCAAAATGGGATTTCTGGCATTTGGGGAATGAACATGGTGTAGAGAGATTGTATTCAGTTAGATGACATTTATTGCACATGTACTTTGTGCCTAGTCCCATCCATGTGCTTGGCAATGCCATTACTAAGGGACAGCAGAGAAGCACTCAACACTCCTTCCCAAATGTCTCTTTTTATTTCTTTTTGAAAAATTATGTAAGTATTTGTCTGTTTTTCTAAGTAAACTGTCAGCTTCTTAAGGCTCTACCTTGCTCCTTTCTATCTCCCACAGTGTGTAGCACAAAGTAGATGCTTAGCAAATATCTGAGAAATAAGCCAACAATGAAACAATGAGAGTCCCAAGGAGAGGCCTCTGAGTGGAGATAGGGAGAAAGGCCTGTCACCATCAGAAGCGAGTGGCATCTTAGTCAAGTCAAAAGAACTTGAACTATGGAGGCCATGAGATGGGAACTGGGCTCCGAGTCACTGTGTGACCTAGGACAAGTAGCTCAATAGATCTGAGATTTTCCTCACCTTTCAAATAAAAATGCACCCCCCTACCTCCTTGAGTTGTTGGAGGGAAGAAACAGGAGAATTAAATGGCGGCATGTGGCCCACAGAATGGCTCAAGTACCCCTCTTCTCTGTGCCCTTTCCCTGGACAACGGGGTGGAGCCCAACCCTTTTGTCTTCGCTGGTTTTTCAAGAAACTTATCAAGATAAAAGGATCCAGGTCACCCAAGGAGTATCTAGGTTCACCCCACAGTACATATACCCTCTTAGAATTCTTTGAGAAAACTCTGGGAGTACACAGTTTTAGGTCAATTGCGCTTTCATGAAATGATAATAGTACCATGGCGTTTGTTTTACACATACATTATACCTCGCTTAATCCTTATATCAGCCCTTCGGAGTAGGTGTTCGTAGCCCCATTTCACAGATGAGGAGGTGGAGCTCTTAAACGCTTACCCAGGTTTGTACAGCTCATGGGGAAGGAGGCAGGATTTGAACTTCCTCCCTCGGTCTGTGTGATTCTAACGTGTATTCTCCTTCTCCTCTACCCCATGACATCTGTCCATAAATGTCAAAATAACTTTATTTTATCAAAAGCTGCCGTCAGAAGATGAGGAAATGAAAGTGAGGGGACGGGTGGGGAAAAGGAGGCAAAGAATCCTTCTTCTTTCTGAAACCAGTAGAAACGTTCCAATTCCATTTTTCACTGCCCATTGCATCCTAAGTACACGAAGGCCTCAGCCAAACCCCTAGGTATTTAAAGAGTAACAGAACTCCAGATTAAGTTAATATCCATGTTCAAATAGTAGCTGCAATGGGGTAATTGCCAAGTTATTTCTACCTTCATGAGAAAGGGGAGAAAACAAATATTAGCCAGGACCTTCAATCTGGAGCACTGAAATCGGATCCCAACAGGGCGGTGCCATGGTGGGGAGCTTGAGCACAATCAAATCTTTTCATGTTTCCACTCAAGACTGCTCCTTTCTCACCAGGCTCCCGCCTATCGGCTCCCCTCCAGCGACAATGAATTGGTACCAAAGTGATCTGGACTGTTTTGACACTACGCATCAATTCCACAGCCTCGGTTTTCATCGAAAATCAATTATTCTGGCTCATTACAGAGCCAGAGTGAGTTTTCCCATCAGAAGGGAAACTTTCATTCATTCTGCCTTTCACTGGCCCAGGAAGGAAAGACAAAGAGAGGAAAGCAGGAGGGAGCTATGCTCAAGTTATCAGAGAATGGCCACGTTTCCTCCCCTGGGACACAACCCAGAGAGATGGAATGTCACCGAGCCAAGCATGCAGAGTTCCAGAAGCAGGGTTCAGGCTTCCTGAGAGCAGCCCAGTGAGTCTGAATCATCCCCCATCTCAGAGGCACCGAGAGGAGCCCCCACAAAGACTTCAGACTGGCAGGGAGAGAGGGGCAGGTTGAGTTTGCAGGTGAAATCAAGCCACAGGTAACAGGAAGTGGGGTAAAAGTGTCACTAGATCACCAGTCTTTCTGCAATGAGACAATCTCCCCCAAACATTATGTGCAGCCCCTTGGAAAGAGCACCTACTATGTGCTGAGACCCAAGGCAGGTGCACTGTATTCTCCCTCCTGCTTTCCATGACAGGCTAATGCAACAAAAAGCCTTTGTCCATGTATTCCCAATCTGTAACCTTTTAAAGAGGACCCCTGGGAAAAATGACTGTGGTCTCTGTGCCGAGGAGAGCTGCTCTCCTGAGAAACCATTTTTTTTCCTTTTTATTATTATTATTTATGCCTACAGCATCTGGTCTTCCTAAGTGGTCTCCCATCCAAGTACTAACCAGGCCTGACCCTGCTTAGCTTCTGAGATCAGACATCAGGCTTGTTCAGGGTGGCATGGTCATAGATAAGAAAGCATTTTTTCAATAGACAACATGAACCTTATAAATGATGTTTTCTGCTCTATTTCAACCAACTAGAAGCTCAGAGACAAATGTACTAAGCAATTTTAATAATTGAACAAGACTCCATGCTGTACAGGTTCTTGTATTAACATTGTCCTAGATTCATATTTCTGTCCAACTCTTATTTTTCTTTTTGCCATTATTTCTTTAACGTACTGCATCTCTTTCAGGGAAGTTGTCATGTCTCATGTCTTTTTTGGAAAAAAAAAAGTATATGGGACCTAATCAATCCATCATTAAATAAATAAACAAATGCAAAATTTGGTTTTGTCTTCACAGAATCCCGTTGGGATAGTGATAATGATTCTTACATTTGGAATGAGAAAATTCAAGCACAGAGAGCTCAAGTAACTTACCCAAAGTCACACAGCTAGTGAGAGGCATAGCCAGGATGCTAATTCAAGTCTGCCTGACTTTAAAACTTCATGCCCTTCCCACTGCCTGGTGCTGTCAGCTAGTCCACACTCCCATAATGCTCCCCCGGTCTCTTGATCCAAGAGGTCTCAAGGTTTCAAAACCTTCCAGAATCTAAGAGTAGAGCCATAGAACCAGCACTGCTCCCATCTTCTCCCATTTCACCCAGAGTAGGAAAAGAGGCCACAGGTGCAGGCTCCATCTCCATGTCGTCCTCCCCAGTCCAAGCCTGGCCAGTCCTAAGACAGCACGTTAAGCGCTTGGTATCTTCATTCCAAAGCCTCCTGTGCTGGGAGGGAAGCCTCATGCATGTGTTTCTTATTTGCATGCGTCCCCCGCTGGTCTCCACAGAGTCATTCAAAATCCAAGAAACTCTGGAAGGCCTTCTGTTTTTTATACACACTCCTCAACCCCTCTCTTCTCTCCTCTTTCTCTCTTTCTCTCTCTCTCTCTCTCTCTCTCTCTCTCTCT
>NW_006443570.1:9868669-9892083 GCF_000325575.1 Pteropus alecto
TTCAGATTTTCTCTTGGAAACAGAGAACTAGACTCTGCCAAGTGGAAATGTAACTCAAACTCTAAAGGGCTCAACAGAGGCTAGAAACTCAAGAGGCAAGATCCCCGGGAGAAGCCTGCTCTGTGGACAGGACTCCCGTTGGGTGCGGCTCTCAGTTTCCAGGAGTGGAGTATTACCGGGGGTCTGGGTAATGGTTGATAATGTATCTCAGTGCCCTGTGCCTGACCACCTAGAGGTAAGGATGATTACTTCACTTTGTAGGGGAAGAACCGAGGCTTTGAGAGTCAAGAAGATCCTTTCATTGATTTGGTGCCTCCTATGTGCTGAGTGCCTTCCATTTGATATCCTCCCTCATAGCCACCCAGGAAGGAGGGTGGAAGGCAGGCACCCTGAGGCCCTATAAACTCATAGGGCATCTTCCCTTCATCTCACAGCTTTTGAGAAGTGAAGTCAGAACTCAAACCCAGGACCATGTGATTTCGAAGCCATTTTTTTCCCATCATACAGAGAGGCATGGGTTGAAAGAAGACGCCCCTCAAGAGGTACAAGCAGGGAAGTGGGTACACGCCCTGAAACCATCCAGCTCTTTCCTGAGCACCAGCAACAAGCAAAAGACGTGCCAAGCAGAGCCTGTTGTCCGCAGACTTGCCTGGAAGGAGCTGAGTAATGTGGACAGGTGGGCTTATTCAGAACTGGCTTTGCAAAGAGCCAAATCCTGAGCCGTACTGTGAAGAATGGGGACCAGAAGCAGCTGGAGACAAGCTTCTACAATGAGCAGGGTTTGTCCTGGGGTCCCTTTTCCTCAGTCCTTCCTCCCCACTGAGACTGGCCGCGTGGTTTGCCAGCACAGTGAAAAATGAAAATGTGGGCCGTGTTCAAAAATTATTCTTCGTAAGACGGCAACAGGGCATTAACCAACATAAGGTCCTTGTGCAACTGCTCAGGTCACATGCCCATGAAGCCAGCCCTCAGTGACTCCTTTTAGTACCCACATCAGAGAACTGAGAGCCACCTTAGATATCTAGTTCCAGAAGTCCAGAGTCGGAGCTGCCTGGACAAGGCCCAGTAGCCCATAAGTAGCCCAGCAGGAACCATCACCAGCATCTCCTGATTCCTCATCCAGGCCTCTCTCCAAAAATGCCATTGCTGCTGGCAGCTACCACCATAAATCTGATCTCAAGCAGGCTTAATGAATAGCTGTTGATATAATCCCATTGCAAAAAGAAGTGATACTCATTCACACCCACGTGTAAATTAACTGGTATCAGTTTAAACTGTGAGCCTCCCAACAAGATTTTTATTTTCATGGGAATCAAAACCTTAAACTCAAGAAACACACTTCATTTGGTGGCCTTCCAGGCAGCAAAGAGTGGATCGGAAGGTGGTCTTGGGGACAGAAGGGAAAAGGCATTTACCTGCCCACCTATGGGTCAAGCCAATCCCAGAGGGCGATGCATAGAGAGACTTGGTTTTGGGTCTTAGGGACCCCTTCTAGCCTCTCACAATGGCTCAGACAAGTGCTTAATTTCTATAGTGTGGGGCTCACTGGGACAACTAAGCATTGTACTCTCCACCAAGGCTAAAGTTCTCTGTACAGGAAACATGGTGGCGTGACTTTGGCTTTTTTCCTCGAACTCATGGTGGAGTCAGTTCTTCCCCAAAACAAGACCTGAAGAAGAAAGAAAGGAGGGAGAGAAAATAGGATGGAGGGTAGATGGGAGGGAAGAGAAAAAGATAAGAAAGAAAAAACATCGATTGTGCTTTTAATTGACTGTAAGCTTCATGAGAACAAGGACAATAGCTATCTTGTTGCCCCAGAGCCTAAGGCAACCAAGGCAGTCAGTATAGTGCCTGATGTACTGTTGGTGTTTAATAAATATTATAGATGGCTGCCTGGATGGATGAATGGATAGATGGATGGATGGATATATAGATGAATGAGTCTATGAGTAGATGAATGGTTGGATGAATTCACATATGTGTGGGTGGATAAACAGGTAGATGGGTAGGTGAGTAGTTGATAGATGGATGAATTGTTGGAGAATGGTTAGGTGGATAGATAAAAGGATGGTGAAGAGTGAGAGATGGGTGGGGTAATAGATGAATGGGTGGATAGATTGTTGAAAGCATGGGTAAAATGCTGGGCCCTGTGGTAGACTTTTTTGTGTTTAAATCATTTTATTCTCTAAACACTGCCTTGAATCCTCTTTGAACAAGTAGAAGTTTAAAAAAGTAAATTATCTCTCATTAGCTATGTGAGTTAAATATTGTGCAAGGTCACCTCTCCTTTGGCTAGAAAGGGCCCAGCCAAGAGCCAAATCTCAGTCTACCTGAGTCGACTCAAAGCTCTCTCCCCAGCACTAAGTGTGGGAAGAGGTTGGCCGTGTGCCCAAGGTACATCCAGTAGCATTTTCTGTTTACCCTTTATCCTGAACCTCGAGGACCCATCCCTTGCTCCTGCCTCATGGACATAGGCACACTCAACATCTTTCAAACATATTCTAATTCATTCAGGCTCCTTGATGCAGCACATGTTTCTTTTCTGGAATATTCCAACCAATACCTCCTGTCTCTCAGAGATAAACTGACCAGGCTGGGTCAGGTGGGACATGAAGTTCCACTGACATGAAACCAAACCGCACAAGAGAAATGTCCCAGTGAGTGCTCAGCTTTCTATAGGCTGATTCTGCGTTTGCACTTAGAGTCTTGACACACATCCTTCCCCTGCCCTTCTCCGCCCCACCCTTTATTTCAACTCTCAAGGATGGTGCCATTTTTTGGAAGTCAGAGAACCCTAAGAGAACTTGATGAAAGCTAACATATTCTACTCTACACCCTAAATCCTCACTAACATAAAATTATGCATACACAGACTGCTGACCTAATTCATTGTGTTGTGGAAGTCACTGTTTTGTGTGTGTCAACTCTTCATAATCCAGGCATCTAGTATGTGAATGATCCAAAGTGGTTAATTCTGCTCCCATTTCTCTGTATCACTGTCAAAGAATTAAACAGTAAGGTATATGCCAGGGCTCCACAAAGTTACATAAACTGACTCTGTCCTCTGTGAGTGTGGTAGGCAGCCCTACCACAGGCTCTCAAAGGTCCCTGGAATTTATGTCCTTGTCTACTTCCCTGCCCTTGAATGTTGGCTGGACCCAGTGACTTTCTTCATTGAGTAGAATCTGGATGTCCCTTCCAAGATTAGGTTACAAAAGAGCCTGACTTTCATCTTGTTCACTTGTTTGCTCACTCTTGTGGAAGCCAGCTTCCATATTCTAAACTGCCCTGCGAAGAAGGGCAGCCTCTGGCCATTAGCCAGTGAGGAACTGAATCTTGCCAACAACCTCCTGAGTGAAACTGGAAGCAGACCCATCCCTTGTAGAGGCTCGAGGCGACTCTAGTCTCAACTGTAGCTTAAGCCACACCCAGATTCTGCTCCACAGAAACTGAGACAATAAATGTGTGTTACTTTGACCACTAAGTTTAAGGGTAATTTATTATACTTGCATAGATAACTAATATAGTTATCTCACATCCTATTGAACATCTGCTCTTTGCCAAAGTTTCTAAGGGAAAAGAGATGAAAAAGATCCACTCTGTATCCTCTGAATAGTCTCAATCTGGGAATCAGCCAGTAAAAACAGATCATTATAATTCACTCAAATAAATATTATAATAAAGTTATTCTACATTAACAGAGTAAATAAACATTAAAAATCCATTGGTCAAGGCAAGTCACATAGCCAAACATGAAGTTAAGGGGAGGGGAAATATACTCCACCCCCAGCAGTGGGAGGATTGTGACAAAGGATGTAGGCACAAGAAAGGATAAGGAATTAGGACCAAAAAAACAATCTACTGCCATGAAAAGACATAATAAGGAAACTTAAACGCATGTTACTAAGTGAAAGAAGCCAATTTAAGAAGGGTACATACTCTATGATTCCAACTATATGACATTCCAGAAAGGCAACACTAGGTAGACAATAAGAAGATCAGTAGTTGCCGGGCAGGGAAGTGGGGCGGGGATGAACAGGTAGAGCACAGAGGATTTTTAGGGCAGTGAAAATACTCTGCAGGATATTATAATGGTGGGTACATGTCATTATACATTCATCCAAACCCACAGAATGTACACCACCAAGAGTGAACACTAATGTAAACTATGGACTTTGGGCGATTATGATGTGTCAGTGTAGATTCATCAGTTGTAACAAATGTACCCCTCTGGTGCAGGATGTTGATAAAGGGGGAGACTTTGCACATGTGGGGGCAGGGGGTGTATGGGAAATCTCTGTACCTTCTATTCAGTTTTGCTGTGAACCTAAAGCTGTTCTACAAATTAAAGTCTATTAAAAATACAATCTACTATAAAGAACTATGGCAGTCTAGAAAAATACATTTAATATATGCATCTAAAAAACTGAAAGGATTTGTGTCACATGTTGACACCGGATGATAGTGGCTTGCACATAATTCTTACTTCCCTCTGTATATTTTTTCCCATCTCCAAATAGTCTACAATCAGCATGTTTACATTTAAAGTAAGAAAAAATGTTACAAAAAATATATATAAGAAGGGCTTTTGGAGCACAAAGGAAAGAAAAATTATTTCTGGATGAGACAGCCCAAGAAAGTACTTAAAGGCTGGTAACGTGGAGCTGGCATTGAAGAATAAAAAGTCCCCTAGCAGAGGAGCATAAGAGCATTTTGGTTCCAGAAAACAGAATAAGGCCACTAATCCAGGAGTGGAACTTGCCTTAAAGCTGCTATGACAGTAAGTGCATCTAAAGGGTCTGCTGTGCAGCCGAGCCCAGGTGCACTGACAGGTAAGTGGCGAGAGGCGGTAACTCACCTTATGGATAGCAAAGTCAGGAGGAAACGGGCATTACTAAAGGAATCTAAAGTGTCAAAGGTCGAGAGAACTTTCTGAAGTTCTTCATTTCTAAAGCGCCTTCATTTATTTTAGGTCATCTTTAAAATTAATTTTTAATAGCAATTTCATACGCTTCAACCTAATAGCAAGAGGGGACCTGAGCCCAAAGAGGATGCATGCTCTTCCCGCAGCCTCTGAGACAGTGAGTGTCAAAGTCCAGATATGCCCAGTGCCGTTTCCAGAGCAAAGAAAGGACAATGGCAACAACTTTAAGCTTCTTCCGTGACTAGTTCTGATAAGGGTGGGTTTGGAGAAGAACATCTTAGGCCTTCACAAATGCTGACCTTGGAGGGTTTTACTGTATGTGCATTGTCAGGCTCATAGTAAAGAAATTACTTAATGTTCGGCCATCATCACTAAAGCAGGTGCATCTGACTTTGTCTTTAAAGACCTTCTGCAGGTCGGCATGAGGTGAGCAGAGTCTTGGAAGATCTTCGTGGACAGAAACAGCGTCTCGTTCTTATCTGCAGTGTCTACAGGTCACGGTGCAATTCTGATGTTTGCAGTAATGTTTGCAGACCCGGTGCCTGATGTCTCTTCACTTCCACCCTTTCAGGCTGTGGGGCCTTCAGCCAATGGTCTCACCCCTCTGTCTCCTACTCTCCCAGGGTCAGAAGGAGTCTCCGGGTCTTGTTTTGTGACTTTGATTGTTAAAGAGTTTTGAGTGGCAGCGGGTGGGGCAGAGGGGAGCAGAGGATGGAGATATTGTAGCCATTAGGGGGCCCTGAAGCTCAAGGGTGGCTCCACTGAGCCACTTTTTGTATTGCATTCAGAAAACACAGGTTTTTATAAGAAAAAAAAAAGGGGGCAAATCCATCCCTATGCAGGGGGGATTTGGGAACAAGCATTAGCCTTCTAAGAGGGTTCACAAGGTTATACTTAGTACCGCTTTCTCTCTCTCTCTCTCTCTCTCTCTCTCTCTCTCTCTCTCTCTCTCTCTCACACACACACACACACACACGCTCATTTCGTATCAAGCACCAGATTGAATAGGTCAGAAAGGAATGGTACCATTGTTCCCTGTTTATGCCTGTTTTTCGAGAGACTGCCCCAGAAAGTCACTTCTCTACCCTTCCCCTACCTGAAAATGAGATTAGAACTTGCCCTTGATTTTGCCCCAGGGCTAGTCCAGCTCAGAATGCTCACAGCAGGGCCATTCACTGCGCACTAATCATTTCTTCCTATCTCCCCATGAGATTAGAATGCTCTAGGCTCTGGCTCCTGGTACAGCCTGACTGTGTTAGGCCCCGACACTCCCGGCCACTGTGAAATACCCTGGAAAAAACAGGTCCTGGAAGAAAAGATCTCCTTAAGGAGCTGCAGCCTCAAACTCCTCTTTCACTGTACTTGGCGGGGATGGGGGCAGGGAGTAGAGAGAGAAGTGGACATAGAAGGAGGAGAATCTGCATGTCTCAGGAGACCTCTGCCCTAATGGAGACTGCTTGTAGGGAACTCCGATGAAGCCCTTGAAAATTCCTCCTCCCCCTTGGTAGGTCCCAGGCTAGAGCCCAATAATGCCCTAGGCCCTCAGAAGCCTCAACTACCGAATCTCCAAGCCTCCCCTGAAGATGAGCTTCTCAGTTCCATCTCCCGATTTCCCAGGAAGAAGAGACTGCGCACTTTGAGTTACCTTCAGCCAAGCTTCAGGCTTGGGACCCACCTGCCACTCTCTCTCTCTTCCCAGCTCTCATTTCAATCAAACAGATCTCCTGAATGTGGCCTGTAGCACTAAAGCCTCAGAGGAGAGGCCGCTTCTGTGACTCCTTCCAGCTGTCAGAGAGGCCAGCTAAGAATAACCACACCCGAAATAGCACTTGGGGTGGTTTAGGTGTGGCTCAGCCCAGACGCAGGTGGATGGACTCGATGACTTTAGGGAGTTCCTTCTACTCCTTGTACATCTCATTCATTCAACAAAAATATATCGATCACCTACTATGTGCCAGGCATTATGCTAGGTACTGGGTATGCGACGATAAATAAGATACTTGGCCCCTGTCCTCATGCAGATCTGAGCTTAATGAGTAAACCACAGCCCCACCTTTGTCCCACCATCTTGCCTGCTCCAGTTGGGGTGAGTAGGTCCTACCTGTGCCATGGCACTGTGTTCAGACATCTGGCCTACCTTGGAACACACGGTACTATTTTTACCCATCTCTTCAGTTGCTTCCTTACTAGATTCTGAATTCTGAAAACAAGAATCATTTCTCTATCCCCAGAACTTAGCACACTGCCTGGCCTATTGTAGATATAGAATAAAGGTTTGTTAAATAAGTGGATGGATAGATGGATGGATGGATGGATGGATGGATGGATGGATGGATGGATGGACGGACGGACAGACGGACAGATACAGATCAATCGATCAAGTACTTTATGCAGATACTAACTTGCAGGAATTTTCTTCCGTCTGCTTCTTTCCTTGAACCCAATTTGGTTTGACTTCACTATATCAGTATGGGCCACCCTAAAATTAAATATAATTCATCAAAAGTGAACATTTGAGGGAGAATAAGATGGCAATTTATGACATACATGCCGATGCTTCTCACTCCCACACTTTTTTCTGCTAAGTCCAGACATGCCCTCAGAGTCCTTCTCAACACACTTTCTGAGACATTTGCAGCCAACTACTGGAGATGTTAGATATGGTGAAGCTTATCTGCCATCCACAAACTAGAAGATCAAGGGGTTAGATTCTGATAGATCATTGAGATCAAATGATCGGGTGTGAAGCTTCTAAAACAAGTCATGATCAACAGGCCTGTCCTATTTCAACTAATACCAAGCGATACTTACAAATACATTAATGTTTTCATTTAGATGCTAGTTAATGATTTTGTTGTATCTACTGAATGTCGAACTGTTCACTCACCTCCATAAGAAGCTCTCTGAAATTCCCAAATTCCCCAGGGAAATTCCGGAATTTCCAAAGCCAGCCCTAGAAAGGGTCAAACTCTAATCATGTCACCATCTCATCCGGAACCTCCAATAGCTCTCCATCACTCACATGATAAAACTCCAGCTCCTTAACAGAGCATTCCAAACCTCCCATAAGATCCAAGATGCAGCCACAGTGGACATCCTGCCCACGCGCCAATTCCCACTACTGGAACTTTGCCTTTATTCTCTCCTCCTCTAAGAATGCACATTCCCCATCTCTACCTAGTTTAAATCTGCCCATGAGAACATGGAAAAATGCTTCTAATTAATGATTCATTTTTAACAATGAACACAAGAACGTATGCTTAATACAAAAACATATGGCATGACAACAATAGCTCTCACGAAGCTGTCCCCAGGGGAAAAGATTGGCAAAAAATGCAACAAAATGCCAGCTTATGTTGGTGGTACGGAACTGTGAGATACTTCTTCTTTCCTTCATTTTCTAAATGGTTTTTAACGTAGTTCCGTCGTTCTTGTAATGAGATTATTATATATAACCAACATCTACTATACGATGGGAATTAAGCTGCTTTTAAACCTTAAGCCTTTATCACAGTTCAGTTCGAATGTTATCACAACATTTGAAGGTATGATAACAAGGCGCCTTCCCTAACTACCCACTGCTATTGTCCCCATAAGACACTGGATCTTCCCCTCTGTGTTCCATAGTCTTTCATTACTGTCTCTCCCATTACTCAGAGGAGTTATCAGGCTCTATACTGAATCATAGATGATTGTATATATGCCTGTCTTTACCTTTATGATGAAAAGATATTATTTTTGAATCAATAAATGAAAAAATGGTCATGTTTTCAGCTTGCACTGGTCAGAATATTATAATATGATATGATATGGAATGAATCATTACATTCTAATTACTACTTTCAACTTTTAATATGATCCCCCTCCATTTCCACCTCTCCTCCCCAAAATTATTCCAAATCTCAGACAATTATCTCCAAGCATTTATAAGACCAAAATGTAGGGACCATCAGGGTGGGAACTGCCCAGATCTCCTACCACACATTGACCTTTAAAACAAGCAAAATCAACCACTTTAGGCAACTAATTTGTGGGAAATATGAATATCAACTCTTGGTTGCAAGCTGTACACTGATCTGTGCGATTAAGCATTCAGCCAGTTGGGGAGAAGAATTAGGTGTGCCGATGCTACTGACAGTAAGAGAATGGGCCCTCACTCCGGACTGAAGCTGTGCAGAATTACCCATCAGACTCCCACAGGTACAGCATAATTGGTGGAGGATTATTTGTTTGAACTTGCAAAATGGATTTCTCAAATGTTTGAGCCGGTTCTAGAAGTGTTTTCAAAGTGCCTGCATACTCATCTTAAATACACACATTATTAAGGGATTCTATTTGACATTTAACAATTTTGTATATTAATATTCCCTTCTTTGGCCTAAATAGCCTAATTCGTCTTAATCCATAGCATCAAAAGTCATTACACAAAAAGAACAAGGTGTTGCCGGAGCCACTGTGGCCCGGCATCGAATTTGCGTGAGCTGAGATGATTCAGGCAGATTTATATCCTGTTATTTCCTGAACTCGGAGCAAAACCTCACAGGTTCAAGACTTTGAAAGCATTTGTCTGAGCAATCTCACTTTATCACTTTGAAAGGGATGGAGTTTCTGTCATCTGCTCAAGCAGCGATACCTTCATGAAAAAGAGAAATATCTCTCTCTCTCCAGCTGAGTATGTGAACCCCAGGGTGAGTCCAAGGCCCATGGCCACTGGGAAAAGGGGGATCTTTACTTAATCTTCTTTTCCCTGGAAATTTTTCTTTTACCTCTTGCCTTGGGTTTCTATGACATGGAAAGATACTTGTAGAGAGTGTAGGTGGAACTTTAGATTCTGAAATTATTACTTTGTTCTTCTCACTAGCAAACGACATAAAAGTTGGGCTGGAGTAGTGGTTTTTAATCATTTTTGAGTCACACACATCTTTGAGAATCTGATGAAAGCTATGCATTCTCTCCCTTCAGAAAATCAAATATGTGCACACATGCAAAATTTTGCTTGCAAATATAAGTGGTTCACATGGTGAATTACTCATCCATGGGTTTCCCAAGGGTCCACGAACCCTAGTTTAAGTATCTCTGATCTAAGTAACAAACACTTGCATGTCCTTTTGATTTGCAGAGCATTTTTGAATCTTTCTCTCATTATACAACTTAGTAAGGTAGGTACCCATTTTACTCTCATGCAGAAGAAGTATTGTCAACCTGGCTTATAAGAAATATATTTTGACTTTTTGCTCTCAAATAGTTTTCACCCACTCTTAATGGGAAACTGCACTTTGAAAATTCAAATTCTACTTGTTGCGTTTTTTAAAACTCATTTGTTAACACTAATTCCTTTTTTTTTTCCCCCTAGAAAAATGAAAAGATCATGGACCAGATTCAAAAGGCCTGAACTAGAACCTAGACGCTACCTCCTCTAGCTGTTACTAAGTCTTGTCTCTGAGCCTTGGCTGTTTCATCTGAAGAAGGGGCATGACAACACCTACCTCACACTGGTCCAGAGGATTATATGAGTCACGCCAGGATTCTCTTCTGAGCCACACCCCCCAGTGGGACATATCAATATCTCAGAATACATTTCAGCCAACCTATTGTTTCCATAACACAAACTACAAAGAGTCCAACCTACAAAATCTTCTAGACTGGTGGCGCTAAGCAGAAGATAGAGTTGGCAAGTGTTGCAGGTAGCAGGAGGGTTTTTTAAAAAGGTTTCTTAACTCCTGAGATAACAATGATTTAAAGTATCTATCCTGATGGTCATTTCCCTGCTGTCTACCTTTGAATGGGAGGCTATGAGATCAAAGAAACCTAGTTGTTTCATCAAATATCCTGAGTGATTAATAAACTCTCGGAACAAACTCATGGTTACTGTCATATGCTAAGCATGAAGCCAGAATCCAGGCCTCTTGCCATCTGGAGGAGCCTACTAGACCACCACTTAGACATTGCCTGACACCTTTGCTCAAAATAACTAGCCCGTCCTTGCTCACTGCATCCCTGCTTTTCACCCAATGGGCTACTGGCAGCCATGGTCAGGGGTAAATGAAAGGTGGCATGGCAGATAGGATGAGAGCTTCCAGGCATCTTTGCCCCCAGACTAAGAGGAAGCAGGCAGGGCCAAAGCTAGGCCGTCGGCACTGCTGTGTGACCTAGGATAAGGTACCCCCTGTGGGAGGAATGATTTGAAAGATGGCTCCCCCAGGCTGGCCCAGCTCTGCGGGCACAAGACTTGGTGGTCAGAAAGAAGGCTGGGTTTCAGCCCTTGCTCTCCCCCAGACCTGATGCTTATGATCAGTGAATAGACCGAGTAACCCTGGAGCAAGCCTCTCCTCAGGTATCTGCCCTTCTTGCTGAAGATTTAGGCCTGAGAGCACAGGAGTCAGCAACCATAAACAAGTAGGAAGGCAGATGGCCCCAGCCTGGGATTAGATATCACCAACCCTGCTCTTACTGACTGTCATTTATTTGATTAACAAATACTTAAAGAGCCCCTTCTTTATGCCAACTACAGAGATTTTCTTTTCTTTTCTTTTTTTCAATTACAGTTGACATTCAATATTATTTTACATTAGTTTCATGTGCATTAACTACATAGGTTTTCATTGCCTTCTTTAAAATCTCGGCAAGATAATAATTATTATTCCCATTTTATAGGGAAGGAAACTGAGGCTCAGAGAGACTAAGTCATTTGTTCAATGTCATACGACTAATGAATGGCAGGGTTTGGATGCACACTCACTTGTGTCTGGCTCCAAAGTCTCAGTGGGCCCATCTAAAGCCTTAGGTCAGTGGCTGGCAAATCTGGCTGCATGTTCGAATCACCCACAGAGTTCTAAAATTCTACCAATACCTCAGCCTCATCCCAGAGATTCAGATTTGATTGGTCTAGGATGAGGCATCAGGGTTTTTGTTGTTGTTTTACATTTTTCCTGGTGATTCTAATCTGCACCCAGGTTTAGAACCACAGATTTAGTTGAATTACTCTTCCCAGTCAAACTCAACCTATTTCTTACCAAATATCTAAAGAGACAGATGGTCATCAATCAGGGAGTGAGATTTGATATGGCCTCAGACAAGATTCTCATTTCTAAAATGTAACTTTACTCCCTGTCACTCCTTTGGATCTTGAACTTTTCACTGTCCTTCTTTTTAATATTAAATAATACTTGTTATCTTGATGCATCTTAGTGGAGACTAGCTGTAACTAACTAATATCAAGAATGGATTGTTTGAGTGGGAAAACTCAGAAATGGTGAAATTTGTGGTAGGAAAGTTAGGCTAAATAATAATAATAATAATAATAAACAATGACAATAACAATAATAATAAATAAGCTGTATTGAGCACTTATATTCTGGTCCTTTTCTATGTACTTCATAAGCATTAATTCAACTACCCTATGAGGTAGGTATATCTACCTACTATTTTACAAATGAGGAAACTGAAGCATAGAGAAGTTATTCAATAACTTGCCCAATGTTACCCCAACAGACAACCTAACTCCATAGTATATGCCCTAAATTGTTCACTTGATGGTTTTCCTCAAGACTAGGACTAACTAGGGCTCCCTGACCCCACTCAGAGCCTTGTTTCTGCTTCAGCCTCCTGTACATGCAGCTACCTAGCTCTTCTAAGTACATCAGCCTCCTCTGGTCTGCCTGGCCCAGTGCAGTCAAGACATATTAGCAGTGTGCAGTTAGGGAAGGAGCCCTAGCCTGATGGTCAAAAGATCTGGGGCCTCACTGCAAGGCTGCTACTAAGTGCATGCACATCCTGGTCAAGTTACTTTCCTCTCTGGGCTTCAGTTTTCTTCTTTTAAAGTAAAGGCTTTAGGTCGAATCATCTACATAGCCTCTGAGAAGTCCTGCAAGAAAGAAATTTAGGGTTTCCTAAATTAATATGACCACTGAGGATACAATTCTTCACCCTTCCCTGCATCCACACTCTTTGCTGTGATTTTGCATTTCTTGCCACTAGAGATGGAATATATTTCCTTGCCTCATTAACACTGGGCTCAGCCATGTGACTTGATCTGGCCAATGTGATGTTAGGTGTCATAATGGAGGAAAAGGCCTGAAATATGCTTATGGACATAAGTTTTCCCCCTTGTTCTTCTATTATTGTAAGGAGAACATGCCCTGATAGCTTTCTGATCCCAGAAAAATAAGAGACTTGTGAAGCAGAGGCACCCCAGCTACCCTACAGGTTTGTCAGCAAAGGAAAAAAAGTAAGAAAAATACATGTTATTGTTAGCAACTGAGTTTGGGATTGGTTTGCTACACTTAGCATGAGTGTAGCAATAGCTGATTGATGTAACTACCAAACTATTTCTTAGTTAACAGCTATGAAACATCCAAATGAACTAATGTTCCAAGGAATACATTTTAACAAGTTCTCTGGGAACATCTGAGGTGAGTCAGTTTCCCCAATTTTCATACCTTCTTTAGCCCCACCACACACACCCTTTGTTTAGAGTTTAATACAGATGTCTCATCTCCCTGCACAAACTGTAAGCTCCTTGAAGGCAGGACCTTCTCACGATCGTCTTTATATCCTCACTCCACAGTGAAATGCGGACAAGATGATCTCTAAGTATCCTCCCATTTTCAACATCGTAGAGATAAGCAGCCAACACCCCTCCTTCAATAAAACATCTGTGGAGGCTGAGAGCCAGTACCATTCTCTGTGCCAGCCTCCCCATGTCCACACTTGATTTCTGGTTTCATTTCATCTATCAATTCAGCCACCATTTACTGGGCTCAGATTAACTGCTGCCTGTCATGACATTACAAAGACGAGCAGGACACACTCTCTCCACTGTCAGTTAGCTGCTGCCAGTCTAACTGACACTGAGATTTGATCCTCAAAGTCCATAGACAGAGACACGCAGGAGAGGGTCAGTCACCCAAGGTTTCCGAGCAGGACATGGCATGGCTAACCTCAAACCTTGGGCCTCTGTGGCACTGTTTACTGCTCTCTCCTCTGGAGTCCAGATCATAAGCCATCCTGCCTTCAATGCAAATCCAAGAAAGTCAGTCTGTTATTTCATGGAGCTTCTAACTAATTAAGCATCCCCCCGCCCCTTCCTAGGCAACTCTGAAGGCTCTTAAAGCCAATTTGGGGGATTTCCTAGAGGGGGCCAGGCTCTTGTCTCTTGAGCAACATCCTTTCACACCCTCTAGTGGTTAGAGGGCAATCTGACATCCTGGAGAAGCGAGGAAACTCCCCAGGGCCTATAAAGAGAGCCTTTAACACTAAACATGGTCCTCTGGGAAAGCCATTTGGCAAGGAGAATCCAAAGCCATAAACACAATCCTACCCTTTAACCCAGTAATTCCACTTCTGGGACTGTGCTCCAAGGTGATAATCCAAAAGTAGAGGGAAAGTCTGTTAGCACAATGATGTTCAGTGCCTCATTGTTTATAATATCGAAAATGGGTAAATATTCTAAATGACCAAAAATAGGGAAATGGCTAATCAAATTATGACCCATCCGCACAAAAGAGTAAGTATTGTGAAGTCACTTAAAATGGTGGGAAGATACATGAATATTAAAATCAGAGAGACCAATCTAGTCTCCATCAGCTGGTTATTGTTGAGAAGCTGGTTAAGCTCTATGAGTCTCAGTTTGTCAGTATGTAAAATGGAGCAAATGACAACCCACTTGCAAATTGGAAAGATTAGATGAGAGACTGTGTGTGGAGCCCCTGACATGTCTGGCCCGCAGCCAGAATAATTATAGTAATTATTGGTATCTCTAAGTTTTAAAATTATGTTACAAAAGGGAAAACACATCTGAAATCATGGTAAGAAAAAAGCAAGATGCAAAATTGTATAGTCACTATGATTGCATTTATGCAAAAATAAAAAAAAAAGGAAGGAAGGAAGGAAGGGGAATAAAAGAAGGAAGGAAGGAAAATGCACAGGGGAAAAAATTCTGAAATGTATACATCAAATGCTGACAATTATTCTTTTCTTGAGTAGGGTATGCTCACAACCGAGTATGCATTGGAAATCTAAAGATTAAATAAAGTACCCTACTAAGTAACACAGTCAAGTCCACTAGGTGAGACAGTTAAGTCAACAGGCAACACAGACAAGAGGAAAGGGGGCCAGGGCAGGAGGTGGAAGGAGGGAGGACTCAGGAAAAGTTACCTGGGAGACAGAAATAGTACCTGAGCTGATCTCGAAGACTGGTGCACTTTTCCCCAAGTGATAACTTATTTGGGGGAATTTAATTTTATGACAACTCACCCAGCTTCACTCCCAGTAAGGTATTCGGAAGTAGTTGAGGAAGGGAGTTGAGAGGAGGGCAATGGAAACTAAGTGCACTGGCTTGTGTTGCACCCCACCCCCTACCCTCATCCTGCAGAACCCTCAGTCCTTCCTACACGGGGAAGTACCCAGCCTAAAAGAGGCATAGATAGTGACAGTCAAATCAGCACCACATGAGTGAGTTGAGGCCGTTTTTCCCTTCTGTCACTATATTAGCTACTTAGAATTTTCCAGAGAGAATCACAAGTGCCAAGTAAAATTTTACATAGTTAGCAAGGTTTTACTCCCTTGGCTGTCCTAGCAATAAAGAAAGAGCCCTGCAAGCCTCTTTGACTCTACCCCAAATGTAGAGTCAGGTGCAATTAGTAATAGATATAATAGTCTACAAGGCCTCCAGCCTGAAATGTACTGGGGTCCTGAAGCCAGAACACTCTCACTGGCCCTTGCTCATGAGGGAGGTCGCTGAAGCTGCAGCCTCATCTGACTCCCCTCTCTAGGCCAAAAGGTTAGAGTCATAGGAGCCTCTAGTTTTTTCTTTTATTTTCATTTGACCCCTAGGTTTCCAGGTCATAAAGGTAAGACCTAGACAATTTGAGGTGCTCTGAGAATCTAGATATCAGTGTATCTGCGGTCACATACCTTGAAGAGCTTGCTTGCCCCCCAAATTTTTTCTGTTCACCTTGGAGAAGTAGCTCTCTGTTCCAGTTACCACTACTATGTAAGAAAGCTTAGTGGTATAAAAAAAATTCAATCCTTTTCTTATACCCACGGATTCTCTTACTCAGAAATTTTAAATGGGCGCCGTGCAGTGCCTGACTCTGCTCCATTATGTGGAGGGCCTCAGCTGGGAAGATTTATGCTGAAGCTGACTTAATGGCTGGGAACTAGGATCATCTTAAAGCTCACTCACTCAAATGTCTGGTAGTTGAGGCAGGCCATAGGCTGGGACCTCAGTGGTGTCTGTCAGCAGAAACACCTACACGTGGCCTCTCCATGTGGCTGCTTGAGCTTCCTCACATCATGGTGCCTAGATTCCAAGAATGAGCTTCCAAAAAACAACCAAGCCTTGAAAGTCATATACCATCACTTCTACTATAGCCACAGTGCTCCTAGATTCAAGGGGAGGGAACACAAGAACACAGACTGTGACTCTTGATGGGAGAAGTGTCAGTCACATTACAGGACAAGCATGTGGGATGGGAGATGCAACTATTTTCAGAAAATAGAATTTGCCACACTCTCCTTTACCATTGGAGTCAGTGAGAAGCTGTACCTTATCAGTCTAATTACATTTTCTGCTGAGTCTCTAGACATAGTTATCTTGAGGCCACTGCTATCATGAAGAGTAAATCACTTTTATTTTCTTCCTCTTCTTATAGCTCCCATCCCCAGAATACTCTGGAACTTGTTCTGAGGGAACCAATCCAGAAATCTGAGTATCCCTGAACTGTTCCCAAGAACCATCTACACAGCATGTTAGGACATCCTGTCCCACCAGACTGCTCTTCTTCTCCACACCTACTACAATGTCTTAGGAGGACAAGGTGACCTTTTTTTTTAATAGCCAAGAGGTCTTAGTCCAAAGGCTAATTGTCAGTCCCAAAATGTTCAGTCACATAGTGTTTCTCATCAAAACAAAACAAAATAAATACCTAAATAAATTCACCTGGCCAGCATACTAAGTATATATGAGTTGACTAAAGCTTAAGCCTATACAATAAGAGTTAAGGGAGAAGAAAAAAACTCTGAGGATGTGGCAACATAAAACCTGAAAGATGGCTTATATCACTCTGAAATCCCAAATTAGAAAGGAGTTGTTTGACACATACAAGTAGGCCCCATTTTAAGAAAACTCAATTGGCAATAATCTAAAGTCTAACAACAAATTTTAAAAATGCAAGAGTACTTCTTCATTTTCTATCAAAGATGATATTTTTATTAAAAGAACTTCGTGGATGGATTTAGGTGTTGGTTTATAGACTGGCAACAACTAAGAGGCAGAAAAATACAAAACTAAAGATTGGGATCATAGCCACATGGAGACCAATCACAAATCAAGACAAACTTCTGAAGTTGTAACATCCAGAACTATGGAATCAGGATTTGCTTTATACACATGCACATAGATTTTAAATGACAAACCAGGAATTTATTCATTGTATTAAATCAAATATTCCTATGACGTGGACCTGAGGCTGCATCCCAGGCTTGAGAAGTAAGATGAACAAATGCATAGAGACAGCAAAACAAGTATGGCATGTTTATGGGATGTGGAGGAGACAGACATGCCTGGAGAAAAGGGTGTGTGTCGGGAAGCAGAAGAAAATAAAATTGGCCAGGTAGGGTGGAGCCATTTTAGCAGGCTTTGAAAGCTAATCCGAGGCGTTTGAACTTGAATTGTTAGACAATAGAGAGCTTCCAAGGGTTTTTCCTCCAAGAGTGGCATAATCAGGGGGGAGTTTTAGGATTATTAATCTAGTAAGAGCACCTGAAGATGGAGTGCAGACAGGGACAGCAGCTATGGGACTGTCACAGACTTGAAACTGAGGGAAGGAAAGCCTGATGGTCTTTTTCCATATGAAAGGCATTTTTAAAAGAAGATAACGCATATATTCATCAGAGCCCAGATTTTACCACAAGTCTTCCCATCTTTGGAATAGTGCTACTTCTAAATTATTTCTTCAGAATTATCTGTTCTTGGATCTGAAGTCCCTCTTCAATTGTTTTTCCAGCTTCTAAAAATCCATGTTATTAGATTAGGAAACAGGATGGGTTAAATCCACGGTTGTTCGAGGTGTAATCAAAGATGAATGGAGACTAGAAATATTTTAAGCAAACCTTTGGGTCCTTAAGCCTTCAAGATCAGGTTCACTTTTCAAACTTGAACCCCGAGAAGTCCATGTTTCAATGACATGCCAAATAATCAAGTCCCTATACTTCTTGGGAACTGCAATATATTCATTTTAAATTCAATAATATCTTCTTTTAACAATGTAATTAATTTCTTTTTTAAGAAATGGTTACAAGTCAAGTCTGATAGAGAATAAGATGATCACTCAAACTGGGTAATGGCTCTTTGGGTTAAAATCAACAACGACAACAACAAAACAGATGAGACTTTGAAGAAATGTATTGAGATAAAAGGAAAGTGTTTTCTTATTATCTTTTGAATCTCTGAATATCTATAGTGATGTCCCATTCTTCATTTATATTATTCATTTGTGCCTTCGGTCACTTTGTCTTGACTGATATTGCCAGTTTGTCTTATTTTGAAGTCTGCTCAAAGATCTAGCTTAGAGGTATAGGAAACAAAAAGAGAAAAAAAATGCAACTTATCTCCTTGTGTAATCTGAACTGGATGAAAAGGAAATTTCCAGAGAGAAGTTGCAATAAAGCTTTTGAATAAGGGTAGGAGCTCAATTTGGCTAACATTAAGTAAAGACTCTGCCAAGATATGTCATTGTTATCGTCAACAGAATTGAGATGCAGGTAAAGATTAACAAGAGGATCCCTGTCCTCAAGCTCATAACCCATGAGCTACTGAACATCCTTCTTTGTTGGCTACTTTTCCAGAGGTAACATTTACTTAAATGTCTAATTCATACTCTTCACTTTTCTACCCTTGCGACAGAGATGTTAAATCTTCACTAAATAGCCATGTGTTCTCCAACCTTTCTCAAATTCCCTTTTCAGTTAGACTGGAGCCATGTGACTAGTTCTGACCAATGGTATGTAGAGATTCACTCAACTCTTATTGGGAGGTTAAGGGAATGGGAGAGGTAAACCTTGATGGGTTAAGCCAATGAGCTTGGGGATTTTCTTTGTTACCACAGCTAAGGCTTCTTGCTTAAAATTCTGAAATAGCTATGCAGAGGATGGTTAAAATTGATCCAGGTATAGTGGAAAGATCAGGGGCTTTAGAGTAGCTCTAGCCTGGATGAAGTTAGTGACAGGCTTAAAGGCAGCTCGTCAGAGTCATTTGCAGTCTAGAAATCTCAGAAGAGATCAATCCTTTTCCTCTTGTGATAACAGACCTAGTGCTCCTGGAGATAGGGAGAGAGAATCAGTGGCCTCCCTGGGAGTCTCCCACAGACTGACCACAGACTGACCACAGACTGCTTGAGTTTTTGTACATCATAAAGGGTGTAGGCCTTTATCCTATCTACTCTGTCATCCATAAAGGACTTCCAAGGAAATAAATTATGCTATTTCTTCCTTTAAAATACAGATATAAGCAATGGATAAGTAAATGGTACATCCAGACAAAGGATTATTCAGCACTAAAAAGAAATGGACTATCAAGCCATGAAAAGACATGAAGGAAACTTAAATGCATATAACTAAGTGAAAGAAGCCAATCTGAGAAGCCTACATACCATATGATTTCAACTACATGCCATTCTGGGAAAGGAAAAACTATGGAGACAATAAAAAGATCAGTGGTCACAGGGTGAGGTGGAGGAGAGATGACTAAACAGCACAGAGGATTTGGGGCAGTGAAAATACTCTGTATATTACAACCATAGATACGTGTCATTATACATTTGTTCAAACCCACAGTATGTACAACACCAAGAATGAACCCTAAGGTAAACTGTGGACTTCGGTGATTATGATGTGTCAACGTAGGTTCATCATTGCAACAAATGTACCACTCTGGTGGGGGATGTTGATACTGGGGAAGGCTATGTCTGTGCGGGAGTGGGGAGTATACAGGAAATCTCTGTGCCGTCTTCTCAATTTTGTTGTAAACCTAAAACTGCTCTAAAAAAATAAAATCTTTATTTAAAAAATATACTAAATTAATATTTCCTTCTTAGAGACAGAGACAGAGATAGGCAGAGACAGAGATAGAGATAGATATAGAGATATATTTAACCAAAGAGTCAGAGGGAAAGTCCCTTGTTAAGCCCTTTCCACGGTTCCCACTCTACTTAACCACACCGACTCACTTTTTGTATTCACCCGAGCTGTGCTGTGCATTTACACATGTGTAAAGGAACACAGTTTTGCTTTGGGTCTTTAGAATAGTTTTGGTCTTAAAACACAAAGTGGCCAAACAGCGGGTATTATTCTGCCCTGTTTTTTGTTTTGTTTTGTTTTGTTTTGCCTGCGAGTTTTTTTACTTTTTTGACTTTTTGACTTTTTGACGTTTTTCTTTTTTGACTGTTCTTTTTCGACTTTTGATATTTTCAATACATTTGGCCACCTTAATGTCTTTTCAATGCTATGTAGTTCTCGGTAGTATGTAGGCACCATAATTTACATAATCATCTGCCCGCTGATGAATACATAGGGTGTTTTGCAGTTGTAGTGGACATGCTTGAAATGCTTCTTGGTTCACACAGGCCAGCGTTCTCTAGGATAGATACCTGGAAGGGGACTATGTGGGTCAAAGGGTATGCATATTTTTAGTTTCAACAGGCCCTGCCAAATTGCTCTTCAGAGAAGCCATACCACCTTATATTCACACCAATAGTACATAAGTTTCTCTCTTTTCTACACTTTTTTTCTAGTGAATATGATGACATAGATTGAAGCATTTTATGTTAATAAACATGTCATACTTACTTTTTATGAGGTCACCTCATGCAATCACCTGATTGCAGAGAAGAATGAACCTCGTCTCCTGCCCCATATTCCACCACTGTACATTGTACATTGAGCTCGCAGGCCCTGGACTCACCAGGCAGAACTCTCAATACTAACAGAAAAGCTTTTCATTTATTTTAGAAAACAGTGACCTCTAGCTCTGCACTGCATCTTTGAGAGTCATAATGCCCAGGTCATATCACCCAGAAGTGTTGGAGTCAAACAGCGGTGGTACAGAACTGGGGTAGGGGAGTGGGGCACGCACTTCAGGGGCCCCCCAAAAACTCAGCAATCGAGATAAATAGGATTGAATGCAATATTTTCAAAATCGAAATTAATGCAAAAATTCCATAATGAACAGAATATCAAAATTTCAAGTAAAGACAGGATTGGTATTATTGATCTTTTCATTTGCCTCAGTTTTCAATACATTTCAGTACAGCACAGAGCAGTAGACACTTGTCATTTTAAGCAAGTCTGGGAGACTTTTAGATACACACGCACCTTAAAATCCCTGTCTGTGTGACTTTGGGAAAATTGCTGAACCATTCTGAGACTCAGTTTTATCATGTGTGAGTTGTCAAGAATTAAAGGAAATAAAATATGTAAAATAGTGGGTTTTCAATAAACATCTACCATCGCCTGTTCCTGTAGTACTGTTATTAGACCCCAAAGCAACCTTGCTGGATGCCGGTTACTGATTCCGCTTGCATCCTTGAGCTTGGTTTGGTCTCTTACCTTGTTCCTGGTGACCAAGCGACCCCTCTATAGACCCAAGATTGCTAATAGGAGGGAACGAACATTTACTGGGCACCTATTTTGAACTACGTTCTCAGATGGGTACTTTCATGCATTATCTCACTTGTTCCGCACAATCCTTTGAGATACATTGACAAGAAAACTGAAGCTCAGAGAGGTTAAGTAACTTGCCCAAGGTCACAGAGCAAGCCAGTTGCTGAGGTGTGCTTTGGACCCAGATGGGCCTTGTGGACATATACAAATATGTGGTCCAATGTTTACATCCCTCTGGGCAGTGTCATTAGGAAAAAGGAAAGAACCTACCAGTCGTGAACACAAATCTGAGGGCAAATTCTTCCTTTAATTCCCTACCTGACAATCATCCAAACTAAAAATAGCAAGTTTGGTTCCTAACTCAGCCCAGAGCTATTGCCTTCAGAGGGATGTTGGTTCTCTCGAGCTCCAGAAAAACCGTGATTCCCTCTCCTGAAGGCAGGCCCACTGACCCTGCCTCTCCCCACTGCCTCCTACACTCCCAGTTCCCACCACCACTCGCCCACACCCAGAGGATACCCCCTTAGCCTAGCCGACATCAAGGTAGGACAATAAAACAACACAACTTTGTTCACCTTCACCCTGGCCCACTTCTGGGTCAGTCAGCCCTTTCTCTGGGCCTTTCTGCCCAGGCTGTCAGGCTGGTATGCGCCCAAGGTAGGGGGTGGCGAGGGGGAAGTGTGCAACATGAGGGTTTTCAGAAGCACTCTTGGTTCCTACACTTAGAACCTTTGGACACTTCCAGGGGCTCAACAGTCACACTCTGCTCCACTCGGTTCAGGGGGTGAAGGCCACCCTACCACATCAGGACAGGCCACTTGGCAAGCTAACTCCTGGCGAGGTCGGGGGGTGTGGGGAGGAAGGCGCTCCTTTCCCAGAGGGTCACACCATTGTCAGATTCCATTCCTGGAATCTACCCCTGCTTTCCCGGTCCTTCTCCCAGCTTAACTTCCCGAACAGTGTCTGTCATCGCTGGGAGAATCACAGCTAGCTGTCTCCATAAATTCACAAATCGCCTTCCTGTCATCACTTGGCAGGAATGGGGGTGTAGGGAGGGGCAGAAATCAATAACTCCATTTTCTGTCACCTACCCCCTCCTCTTTCCCGTCACTACCCAGGGCCAGAAGCCTTAGCGGGCTAAGCTCACACAAAATGTCATTTGTCCAACCTGCCAGAAGATCTTAGCATTGATATGCCCTCTAGTGGATTTTAAAAAACAACAAAAGCACACACGAGCGGAGTCACACCCACACCAAACAATGATCCATTAACTCTGCTATGTCCACAAGGCCCCGACGTCAAAGAGATGCCATTTAAGGAAGCCAGTCACCCAGCCAAGCACAGCTTTTACATCCTAACCAGCAGCCTGGGTGTTTAGAGCCAATCATTGCCATTAATAAGAAGTACTTCCCCAGAAACTGATTGCATTGGCCCAAGCCTTCTTTATCTGGAGAGTCTATAACACTCAAGATTCAGTTCTGAGTCTATGGCCATGCTACCCTGAACAAACTGGATCCTGTTTGATCTCAGATGCTAAGCAGGGTGGAGCCTGGTTAGTACTTGGATGGGAGATCACCTAGGAAGACCAGGTGCTTTAGGTGTAAAAAATAAAAAAATAAGGGATTGTAAGCTGCCAAGGTCCTTGCAACCAAAGGTTGCCTCGCCTTGTTGCCTCACCTAAAAAAATGAAATAAAAGATAAAAATAAAAAGAAGCTGCATTCTAGATGGTGAAGAATAGCCAAACACCTGTTACTGCTTTGTCACTGTTCTGTCACTGCTTGCCTCCATTTAGGATGATCACATCCCATAAATTGCATGTAGTTGTTTTCT
>NW_006443570.1:9892099-9925932 GCF_000325575.1 Pteropus alecto
GAGCACCCTTTTATTGTCTATCTCAGGGATTCTCACTCTCAGCACCACTAAATTTTGGTCCAGATAACCCTTTGTTGCAGGGAGGCCATCCTGTGCATTGTAGGATGTTTAGCAGCATCTCTAGCCTCTACTTACTAGATGCCGGTAGCATTCCTCCATTTATGACAACCAAAAATATCTTTAGGGGTTGGGGGACGGGGGGTAGGGGGACAGCAAAATCACCTCCAGTTAAGACTTGTTAGTCTATCTGTAGAACTTTTTATAGATCTGGGGTAAGATCTAGGGGTACAGGAAACCCTCCAGCCCACCTATGAGATCAGGGATTAGTCATTTATGTCTCTGAAGTAGAAGATCTTTTAGGCTTCCAAGTGTCCCATGAAAGTGTCCCCTTCCCCAGGCAGGATCAGTCCTACAGGCTACTGCATTTAAGCCACCTGGCAAGATAAGGTGAGGTATATGGGGTGGGAGGCTGAGGATGTAAATGAGGGCCGGGCAGAAAGAAGGATGCTGGAAGCGGGGGCTGCTGATGCTGGGGCCCAGGCGCGGGAGCAGCCACGCCATCATCTTCTGTTTCACTTCATCCTTAGAAGGTCCTGATAATAAATATCAACAATTTGGGGACCTTACTATACACAGGTTATCCCTGAGAGAAAAATGTATATCCTCATTTTACCGATGGAGAAGGTCAGTTACCTGCCCAAGGATCCAGCGCCAAGGCTCTACTTGTCCTACAACTCCCCACGATGTGTCGCCAGAACATCAAATGCGAGGGTAGGTGTATCCAAGGGTGTAAAATCAGGTAAGTCTTTGGCCTAATTACGGATTTTGCTTCAGGGCTGACCCAACTGGGGCACTGAGCTGAAGCGGCCTAGATTAATTTTTTCCCAATTACCCAGTTAACTTAGTAAATGATTTGTGGCTGTTACTTCCACACAGATCCTGTCAGCCTGGGAGAATGTCCCACCCACCCCCTGACTCCTCCATGGAGCCTGACAGACTGACCTGAGGCCAAGGAGAACGCAAGAGGCCCCACCCCACTGTTTTCCTCCTCACAGGATGCTGCCTCCCGTCAGGGCTCAGCAGACAGCAAAGTGTGAGGTGCCCAATGGCAAGCCAGGCACCCTAGGGCCCGAGGGTGGTCCCCAGTCTGCTGAGTGGCCTTGGCAAAGTCATTCCCCTGTCTGGATCTCAGCTGCCCTGTCACCCAACAGAGCAGGCCTGCCCTTGGAACTCCCCCATGGCTGCTTAAAACAAAAATCAGCCACCGCAGAGCTCCGCAGAGGCCCTGACTGGCAAAGGAGGCCAGGGATGCCGCTCCCAGCAGCTGTTCTCCTCCAGGTCAGGTTTGGATGTTAACCTTCTTCCTTCTGGAACCTTGGCCAAAAGCAAGTGGAAATAAGAAATGGCTCTGAGCAGACCTGAGAGGGAAGTTCTCTGTCTCTCCAACATGCCTACCCCACATTTGAAAAACCACACACAGGGTGTGACTGATTGCCCAGCTTGGCTCCAATAAGAATACACCAATTTCCAAAGAGGAAGAGGAAGATGCAATTGTGAGGTTTCTCATCTTCCAACCTCAGTCTAAGATACCACCCACTGCCTCAGCATGCACCAAAAAAGTTAGCATCAGGAGTTGCGGGCGGAAAGGCTGTGGAAGAGAAAGGAAGTAGGGGGAGTGGGAGAGACTGAAGGGTCTGTGTAGGCAGAGGGATGCCCAGGCAGCCTCAAGTGCTGGGTCGAGGGGACAACGGTAACTCCTTCTTCTCTCCTGTGCTTCGACAGCCAGGCCATCTGTACTGGGTGAGCAGGGCCTGGGCCGGGCCCAGTGCAAAGGTTATAAGAGAAACCAGGTACACAGCATGATTTTGCAGAGATATGAGTACGGCGTTCATTCTCTTCAGTTAGAGACGAAGACCCCAAGCACTGTATCTTCTGCATCCTTCCCACAACACCACCCACCAAGACGGGTCCCCACTGTGGGCACCTCATGCCATGTCTGATGTCCGGTCAGGCTGTGGAGGTGAGGGGCTAGGAATCTGGACACTGCAGTTGAAATCACCTTGGCTTGAATCTGGGCTCCCGTACCTAACAGATCCACCCTGTATGACCTTGGACCTGTTATTTAGTACCTTCAGTCTCCTCTGTAAAAATCCTATCACGTAAGCTGTTTAGAGAACTTGATAAGGTGGTACATGTAAAAATGTAGGGTAGCCGGCACAGGGCTAAGACGTGTCGTCTTCCCCACCAGACAGACCCCTTCTTCCTGTTCCAACCAGACCAGATAGAGGCAAGAAAGACAGCTGAGTAAAGAGGTGGGGGAGGGGGCTGAGGGGCCAGTGAAGCCCCAGCATCACAGTGTAATGTCCCAGAGGGAGAAAAATGATCACTGTAGGAAATGACGCAGGACTTACCAAAAGTAAGTGAAATTCACCACTCTTTTGATGCTGCACTGGTTAAAATCACAAAACTCCACTAAAGAGAGCATATGAAAATAATGAAGAACTGTGAGATAATAAATGCCAGCCCACGGCCAGAACCGTCATTCACAGGGCCAGATCGTCTTGGGCCTGTCCCTCCCCCTGACCATTTCTTTCCTTCTTTGCCTACATCCTGGCAAGACAAGGGTTTGTTTGAATAAGCCCTGAGCTCTGGGAAATGTGGAGGTGATTCCCAGTGTCCTAATGCTGCCAAGTGCCCTAACCCAAACCCAGTGCCAGAACCCTGCCAAGGAAGCAGACTCAGAGTTCACCTCCCTCCAGCTCCCACCTCCCACATGCAGAGGGCTCACCTGGGTCTGGAGGACACAGAGACTCGCCAACAAAGGAGTCAGGCTGTGGCAAAGAAAGAATTTAAGCAAACACTGGAATACACATGCGCGCACACACAGCATTTGAACCTCCTGGCTTTCTTGTTCCCTGCACTGCCATGGCCCCTGCCATCTGGACAGTGGGGAGTGAGTGTCCAGGAAAGGTTATTCCTGGCTGGGAGATTCTGAGAATCACTCTGTAAGGTGATCCTGGGGCTCAGTCTTTGGCGGCAGGAGAGGAGCTTCTTCAAGATAAGGCAACGTGATGGGAGTAGAGGAACTGACCAATGCCATTTGGACAGCATATCCCAGCCTCTACTAGGTGCACGGGCTGTGAGGGTTGCCCATGTGAACAAGATATCACCCTGCCCTCCAGAAACCACCACTCCAGTGAGAGATACCCAGAGTTCAACTTTAGTGTTCTCTAGGAAAAAAAAAAAAAAACAGCAGGTAGGGCAGTGATCTTCAGGGACTAGGGGACCCAGTAGTCCCTCCCAGCCCTGATCTGTGTATAACTATGTCTTGCTCCACATAATCAAGGTACGTACAAGGATACAGTTCGTAGTCATTCGTTTTATTTTATTTTGTTTTTTCAGTTGATAGCTCAAGCACCCAATGCCTCAACAACAGAGGTTCAGTATCTCTTGAGACCCCAGCCCCAATTTTTCTAAGAACATTGGGAATTTACTCAGCCCAGAGGGCCAGTCCCCATCTAAACTAGCAAGGAGAAAAACCCTAGAATTTGGCCAGTCCACTGTCACTATTAGTCCCCTCTGCCCAATGGCATGATTACTGAGGGTGGGTCCATGGTTAATGGGATGTCTACACTGGTCCAGGTCCCTGCCCACATCACTATGATGTCTGAGGTGACCTCCAATATAAATCTTTGCAATTCTCACTCCTTCTCCAGCCTACATTGCTTAGAGCCAACCACTTTTTTGGGAAAGCTGGTAAGGACCACCTTACTTTGAACTTAGGGGAGTAGGAATGACTGTTTTTCCTCTCAGAAGGCCATGGACTGCTCAGGAAATTGATCTCCCTTCTCCCAGCAATCAGATCTGCATGCAAAAAACAAAAAACAATAAACAAAAAAACAAAACTCAAGGCTTATTATTACCTTGTCCCAGAATATATGTATAGATGGGGGAAGGGACTTTCAAGTACCTGTCCCCTAAATAGCGATGAGCTGAGCCAAGGTGATTCGCAGAGCCTAGGAATAGATTTAAGACAGGTTGGCATAATTTCTAAGTACTCTCACCACTACTTTAACAGGGTTATACAACAGGATTATACTACTTTAACAGGATTATACAACTATATGATATTGTGGTTTTCGATGTCCTTAATTCTGTGAACTGCCCACTCCCCGCATATAGCTAACGCTCCCAGCCCTGTCCATACCCCTACCTAGTGCCTCCAGACCCATCACTTTAAAACCAATTCAAATGTCACCTCCACCATTGTCCTGGAAGAGGTAGTCCCAACTTACCACAAACTATCTCAACAATTGTATGAGTTTGCTAGGGTGGCCATAACAAAGTGCCACAGACTGGGTGGCTTAAACAACAAAAATATATTTCCTCACAGTTCTAGAGGCTAGAAGTCCAACATCAAAATGTCGGCAGGAGAGGTTCCCCGAGGCCTCTCTCCTTGTCTTGTAGACAGCCATCTTCTCCCTGTGCCTTCACGTGGTCTTTCCTCTCTGTGTGTCTGTGTCCTAATCTCCTCTTTTTATAAGAATATCTATCATGTTGGATTAGGATTCACCCATATGACCTCATTTTATCATAATTATTGGAATGAAAATCCAAGAGGGCATGGATTTGTGCCTGATACATGACATGGACTCAGTCAATAATTATTATTTGAATGGATGGATGGATGGATGGATGGATGGATGGATGGATGGATGGATGGATTCATCTCTTGGGGAACTTGCCACTTTGTACCACATAGTGTGGTGTAGTCATTGATGGGTATAACTCACTTCCAGCATCTGGAAGATGCTTTCACTCAAGGCTCTTGTCTGCTGCTTCTAGGTAGTCCTCACAGCCCTCATACTGGACCTCGGTCAGGTGAACTAGAAGCCCAAAACTTGAGCTCCACTTGGCTCTTTTGCTAGTTACTAGCCAACTGCCTCTGAGTCATTCACTTAATCACTGTAAGCCTTGTCTTCCCTTCTGTGAAAATGACACAATCCCAGCATCACAGGATCCTCCAGAGGTCCAGCTGAGAGGTCTTTCATCAACTCTAAAGTGTTTTACAAATGTTAGCTGTCATTCTCAAGTGTTGTAGCAGGTGCTTTATTCAGTTACCATGGCTGCATAATCAATTACTTGCAAAACTTAGTGTCTCAAAAGAATAACAACATTATTTTTCTCACAAACCTGCAATCGGTCAAGACTTGGCAGGAATAGTTCATCTCTGCGCCACCCAGTGTCCACTGGGGCAGCTCTAGGGCTGGCCACTAGAAGTGTATGAAGCCTCACTCACTCGCAGATCTGCCAGGTGATGCTAGCTGTCAGTGGAGATCTCAGTGGGGGCTGTCAGCAACAACATTCCCACATGGCATCTCCATTGGGCCTGGGCTTCTTGCAACATGGTGACTGGATTCTAATATGGAGCATCCTGAGAGAGAGCCAGGTGAAGCCATATTGCCTTTTATGACTTAGTCTTGTGGCACCACTTCTTCTGTATTCTATTAATTAAGTACTGGCAAAGGCTCAAGGGTAGGGAAAATAAACTCTGCCTTTTGATGGGAAGTGCAATGTTCTGGAAGAATAGAATGTGTGGGCCTGAAAATACTGCTGTGGCCATTTTTGGAGAATACCATCTGCCACTGTACTTGATACATTTTTTGAATGAATGAACCTTTCCTTAGTGCCTTTCAGCATTACTCAAGACTCCCATGGCAAGTCTCCTTTGGCACAACCTCAGGCTGTAGATCTTTCCTAACTTGCTTCCTCAATTAAAACTTAGCCACCCTCATCTCAATCTACTGTAGCCCTGCTTTTTGTATAAGAGTGGGGATAATAGATTAAGAGATGAACTAATTCCTGACACTGGCTTAGCCAGGAAACTCCTCTTAGGTTATAGAAGTCTAACCCTCTACTACAGCTAACATATCCAGAAGGTCAATCTCTGGGATCCTCAGAGAAAGGAGTAGTCCAGATTGGGGCTGGGGCAAGTGGCTGTGTGGGTGATTGGAAAGCTTTTCAAATGCTTCAGTCCAGGCAGCCACCTGGCCTTTGCAGAGGTAAAATCCTTTCTCCCCCACAACATCCACTCCTTCTCTCAGTACTTCGTCCCCTGCCCCTTTCCTCTGCTTAACAGTTGATGATGGATAAGCCCCTAGGTTTAGAAGGGTAACCAACCCTCTGGTCTGAATTAGTTCATTATGGACCTGGCATCGTTAGCCTGCCATGGTTCCAGAGACTGGTAAGGGGAACCTGGGAAATTCTAAGGAGTCCCCAAAGGCCACTTAAAGGTCAATTGCTCAATAAGTAATCCAGTTCACTGCAGGAACCATCCAAAGGACATTAACTCTCCTGCCCCAAACCATTTTGTTTTCCACACATCCCTTCTGATTCATCTGCGTTTGTTCTCTGACTCATTAGTTCTGTGTTGTCCTAAATTGCATCTTGCAATGATGATGAAATATCAGCCTCTTTATTTTTTTTCATCATGTTCCCGCTGGTCAAGAGTGTCCAGCTTATACCACAGAGCTCAAGGGGCAGCTACTGGGAGAGCACTGCCCACCCCACCTCCGCCCCTGTTATCTCTTCTTCCTCTCTCTCTCTCTCTCTCTCTCTCTCTCTCTCTCTCTCTCTCTCTCTCTCTCTCTCTCTCTCTCTCTCTTACACACACATGCCATCTGGTGACTTCTCATTGCCTCAGGATAAAGCCCAAACTCTGTCACCTGACTTATGAAGGGCTCTAAGGGCCAACCTGCCTGGGTGTCCAGCTTCATTTCTGGCCCCTCTCCCTTTTATATCAAGACAGGCTGAGCTTCTTTCAGTTCCTTAAATGCTCCATGATCTCTCTTACACAGACATTGTTCATACCATTCCCTCTACCCAGAATTTTCTTCCCCTTTCTCCTCAACTTGTAGCTCTCAGTTTAAAACGCACTTTCCAGGGCAGCCCTCCCTGGCTCTTAGACAATGCTAGTTATCTCTGTTTTACGTTTCCTTTGCACACTGCTCTTGCATCTGATAACTCTCTGCTGGTGTTACTGTAATTACTTGACTAATAGTTTTCTGCCCTCTTCTTGCGCTGGAAGCTCACTGAGGGAAGGACTCATGTGACTTCTTCCTTCCGGCACACGCAGGGCACAGCATCATGCTTGGCATGCAAAGCCCAGAATGAATGAATGAATGAATGAATGGAGCTGGAGGAGGAACGTCACTCCTGAGTGGGATCAGCGACTTAACTCTTCATCCCTGAACACCACCATCATGGTTCAGCAATATGCAACAATGTCCCTGGTGCTGATGGGGGTGTAAAGAAAGGTCAATCTAGGGAAAAGGAGAGGATAAATGAATAAGGAAAAAGGATATGTGCAAGGCACCCTAATTCTCAAACTGGGGTGCACGTGGCCCTGAGGTACATGCCAGTATGCCAAGATTCATTAAAGCCACGGAATAAACAGGGCACATCTTAGAGGGCCAATTTTACTTGATGGTATATCATTTAAAAATTATTTTTAAATTAAGGAGATTTATTATGGAGTCAGATGAAAACCCCACATTCATTTTTAAGGAAATAAATGAGACTTCAAAGACACTTCATGTGCTCTTGGTGAGATCTTTGCACTACCCCTCTCTCCCACCTCCCTTCAGAGAGAGTCCACATTTCAAGCTTTTACTTTCTAGTTCTTTGGCTGAAAAGTCAGAGAAAATCTGAGCTGAGGCCTGGGCTTCCTTGCAACGTGGTGACTAGATTCCAAGATGGAGAATACCAAGAGAGAGTCAGGTGAAGCCATATGACTTTTTATGACCTAGCCTCGCAGCATCGCTTCCTCTGTATTCTATTAATGAGGAATCTCTAAAGCCCTTTACAAAGTCCCTTAAGAGCCAGATATTTGCAAAAGATAAAATTAGGAAAGACCATTCTACTTTCAGATCTTACGCCATGTTTCTTAACATCCCTAGGTCTTCAGTGTACCCATCTAAAGACTAGGCATATGATAATGTCTTTTGTACAGAGTTCATGTCAAGCCTAAACTTTGCCAAGATGCTAGCAGCTAACATATGTTCAGTTATCCCTTGGTATCACAGGGGATTGGTTTCAGGCCCTTGTGGGTACCCAAATCTGCAGGTACTCAAGTTCCTTATATAAAATGGAGTAGAACAATGCATACAGTTAGCCCTATACATCCATGAATTCCCAACCACAGATCAAACACGCTGTGATTCGATCTGTGGTTGGTTAAATCTGTGAATGTGAAACCCAGGGATATGGAGGATGGACTGCGTACTAATTTTTAAAAATCCACATAAAAGTCTACTCGTGCAGTGCAAATCCTTGTTGTCTAAGAGCCAGCTGTATTCTAGACACCATGCACACGAAATGGATTATCTCCTCTAACGCTCAGTGGTAACTCCATGATTCTCACTATTTTACAGATGAAGACAAACCACAGGTTAGAGAAACCGAGTAATCTGCTCAAGGTCACAGAGAGACTAAGTGGTGACACAGAGATTCAGTCCCAAAAAATGGACCCAGGATCTGTACTCTGCCCGCAAACCCTACTGCCTGGAAGCCTGGGGGCATTTGTTGAATAGTTCCTCTAAACCTAACCACTGAGGGCTTTCACTCCCATGATCATGGCACCCCACTCCAGCTTGGAGGAACCCAGAACAACTGCCAGCAGATCTCACCTTTGCTTGTAAGCTCTGAAAGAGGGACATCGAGACAGTTTTATGATCCTTTGGCTCAGCGGATAAACATGTACCCTTCCCTCTCTCAGGAGTCACTGCAGATCACAAATACATTCAGGAATCATATGTCCCGAGTGACAAAGAAAAAGTGGAAACTCAACTCCATCTCCAGATAGTGACTTGTTTCTTACAATAAAATCATGAGATACTGCCACTGCATCAGGAACAGAAACTATACCTGTCCTCTTCCACCCAGAAACAGAAAACTCTCTCTAATATCTCTCTCTCTCTCTCTCTCTCTCTCTCCCCCCCCTTCCTTTCCCTCCTCTCTCTCTCTCTGTCTCTCTCTGTCTCTCTCTCATCATTATTACAGGCATCTTCTCCCTCTGCCGAGTTGACCAGAATAAGTTATAACTGAAACTCTAGGCTAGGTCTTTGCCACTATTGATATCTGAAGCAGATCATTCTTTGTTGGAGAGGAGGGGGTGCTGTCTTGTGTATTTGTAGGATGTTTTGCAGCATCTTTAGCCTCTACACACTCAATATCAGTAGCAGCACAACCCCCACCCCCAAAAAGCTGTGATGGTTGAAAATGTCTCCAGACAAATATTCCCTGAGGACAATTTTACTCTTGGTTAAGAACAAATGGCCACTTATACCAAGGAGCTCTCTAGGAAAGTCAAGTCCAAAAATATTTATTGTTGATGACAGTAAGACTTTCTTACCCTTGGATAGGATTTTAGCATTTACAAAGCTTTTTCCCTTTCCTCAATGTGTTCCTTACCTTCTTTGCATGTATCGAAGTTTCTAGCTGTAGCAGATGCTGCCAGTGCCCCCATCAATATGGAACAGCATTCTGACCGAGTGTATGACACAGAATTTAACTACCCTACCACCACACTTCATCCCAATAGCTCTCAACTGATGACTGACAAGAGTTGGCATATAAATATCGCAGCTCCCTCGCCCCTTAGGCACAATAACTCAGGGACATGTGCTTTACACTGTTTCCCCAGATTTCCCCCATGGGATTGAGTTAGAGCCAGTAATAATGGTAGCCAGGTCCCTACTGATGCCCTGGCACCAAACCGTGTCTGGCACATGGTGGGCATTTAATAAATATTTCTGGGATATCAAATAAATAAATCCAATCTGAGAGGCTCCTACTGGCTAGGCTAACAAGCTATCTCAGTCTCAGAGAGGGGAAGTGACTTGCTCAAATCCCTACAGCAAGCCACTATCAGAGCTGCAGCAGAATCCAACTCTCTTGAAACTTTTTACACCACTGTGCACTGCCTCCTGACTGGCATAGCTGGGAGATGGGCACCATAAATAAGAGCTTCTAATGCTATGGATGAGTCAGAGCATAAAACAACCCAACCCCTCCCCTATCTTCAGAATACAGCTTGGCAGCTCCTACACGGGAAACCTCCTCCGGCCCACTCCAGCAGGTTGCTCACTCGCTATTGGTGTCCCCACCATTGGTATGTGGGCCTCTATCACAGCAGCTACTGCATGGCGTTAAATCTCTGCTCCTCTGCCTGCCTTTCTGAAACTTGAGTTCCTTAAGAGCAAGGGACCACATGTTTGGGGGTTCTCCCTTCTCTGCATTATTCTTTAGCATAAAGCCTGGGTAGGGGCTCAATAGATGTTTATAGAATTATTACAGGAGCTAAATTGTGTAGTATAATTCTTAAGTGGTACAAGAATTATAGGACTCTGTCTGCCTTTCCAACCAAACTTTACTTCTGAAATCATCTTTAACATGTAATGCAGAGAAACTTGAAGGTGTTGCAAAAGAGGCATTGAGGAAACAGAAAAATAATATTTGCTAACATTTGTTGAGCATTTATTGCATGTGAGGTATCTTTCATGCATTATCTCATTTAATGTTCATATCAACCCTTTGAGGAGGATATAATTATTGGTCCCGATTTATGGTTGAAGGAACCGGTTTACTGAGATAAAAGTATATTGCTCAAGATCATTCAGCAACAATAGGTAATGCTGGAATATGGACCTAGATAGCCTGACTTTGGTGCTCTCAACTCTCCTAAGCCCTATCTATTCTTGAGAAATTCACAATGAGATGTGGCAAATAAAATGCAAATGTGTGAATGCAACTTGCTTCTCTGTTGACTGTCTCATTCCCAGGTCTAGGATTTGTACAAGGTAGAGACCACATTTTTCTCATCTTTGTTTCTTTCCTTCATGCCCAGCATTGTCCCTAGCATACAGTGGTACTAAATAAATGTTAGAAGACTATGTGGGTGAATCCCGACATCCTAAGCTATGAGAAATGAAGTCAGACCAGATAAGGGCTGATCATGATGACTTGCAACTAGCATAAGAGTTAATAAAGGCTCTGAGTGGGTGTTTTTATGCATATGCTGCAAGGGAGAGTTTGTATCATGAGACCCCCACCATGGGCTGCTCTGGCTCACCAGAACCAGAACATTCTCAATCAAGACTCAGGTCAGCACTCACTTCCCTGACTGATCCCACCTCATCTCTTTAAATCCCTTTACTTTGCAGAAGAATAAACTTCTGTTCCTTGGCCCCTCTGCAGTTTTATGGGAGCATATATGGCTCGTTCATTCCTTTAGTCTCACGTTCATTCATTCAACAGAAGCCCGGGATTAGACCAACTTGAGGCTTCTGAGCTGTGAAAGACGGAACAGGTAAGGTCTTTATGTTGACATTCTCAACTGGGGTAGCAGGAAAACACCACGTTCTGACCCAAAGACATCTATGTGTTAATCAGGCTTTCTAACTAGTCTGGCACTCAGTCAGTTATGTCCTGGTGTTGCCTTTCAAAAACCAGGGTGGTATTTTGGGTTTGGTTAACAGAGAAGAACCTCTGAGAGTCTTCAGAGAAAGCACACACGTCCTATCCTAGCAGGTCATTTGGGTTTGCAGCATTGGTCTGATTGCTGCATGTATAATATTCAGCACAATTTTCTAAGCAAGCTGACTCTCCATGCTTGAACATTGAATTAGACAGGTCCATAGACCTTCCAGGGCTGCTGCTAGGGCTGTTTTAAACTGGATCGCCCCTTCGTTTGGGACCCCACTGCAGCTAGTGCATACGCATTCTCAGATTTACCGCATTACAGCTTAGTCTTTGTTCTCCCCACACAGCCTTCATCTCACTTTACCCATGAGTGTGAATTCTGTAGGGTCAGGCACTGATTTTAATCATCTTTATATCCCTAGCACATAGCACAGTGCCAGCATAGCAGATGCTCAATAAATGATCAATGAATTAAGTTATCATCGCTCGGCTAAGTCGGAACCAAGGCAGTAGAATGTTTTTTCCTTTGTATGTGAAGAGGCAATGGTTTATTGAATCTGGCACTGTTTTGGGTACTAGGGTATAACAGTGAACAGGAGCTACATAGCCCCTGCCTTTGCAGAGTTAACAATTTAGTGGGGGTGTTGGACAAGTAAACAGACAAATGTGAAACAGAGAGCAGAGGGATGTAACCCAACTGGAGAGGTAGAAACAAAGAGCAAAGCATTTCTTCTGCCTTTGGGAGTTATTGTGCCTTTGTTGTTTACTAGTCATTGGACAGGTCACCTCACCTCATCCACTCTCTCCCTTGGTCCCCACCCTGGCCAGTAGCATCCACTAGCATGTGGACCACCTGAGGGTGGAGATGAAGCCAAGAAATGTGGCTCTTCCTCACCAGGATGAAGCAGGCCCTGCTAATGACCAAAATAGGGCCTAACGCCCGGGAATGCTTGTTTGTAGAATCAATCTGGGGCCCAACCCCAGCAGCGTGGCTGGATAAGGCACTGGACTGGTGATTTGTCCGTGCCCAGGCTGGTGCCTTAGGAGTTGCACTTTGTGTTTTGCACAAAGACACCTGCGCGGGAGAGTCAAGCAGGGGGAGAAATTCAACCTGCGGTTTAATTGACAAGCTGTGTGCCTCGCTCAAAGCTGTGTCAAGTTAGAGGAAAGCACCACCAGCCCGGCCACACTCTGCCTTTATCTCCAGGGGCACCTTGTTCTTAAAGATGCCCTATCGGCCAGCAGAGGCCCTGTCCAGGCCACAGCAAGCCAGCTGGTTGGCTGGGCAGTGGGGTACAAGAAAAGAACATAAAACAAACAAAGGGCACCCTTCTGAGTTTGAGAGCTTGGCAGGAGGCCTGGGTGAGGCGCCCATGCCAAATGGACTGAGTTGCAGTATCCAAAACCCAAAGTGGTTGTGTCTGGGGGTGGGGGTGTCAACCTCAAGTCCTTCTCGACACCCCCACATCACCTTGAGCTCTGAACTAAAAACGATGCCTCGGGGACGAGCCTGAACCTGACCCCACACCACCCATACCCCTTCAAACCTCTGGCTACCTTCCCCTTTTTTAAAAATAACCCCCAGTAAACGTTCCACGTGCTGCTGGTGTGAGAGCCAGGCAACCCACTAAATCATCGCCGGCATCCACATTTCAAAGGGGAGCTGGAGGAGTGCTGGTGATTTCTGGGTGCCACACAGATCACTCCCAACCTCTGATCTATGGATTGTTTTGATTTCCTCCTTTGAACTCTTCCCATCCCGCTCCAGCGGCAGACAGAGATACCGAATTAAGCGACAGACAAGTTGGAGACAATGAGCGCCAGGGGCTCCCTCCCTCCCCCTGCTCCCCTCCCCCTCCTCCCCGAAATTTGCAGACATCTGCTAGCTGGAGCCCAGTGCTGGAGTCATAAAGAAGAGCTGGCAGCAGAGTGATGTACAGCCCTGGCCCTCCGGAGTGACTGGCGTTAACCTCCAACGGAGAGACGTTCACCCCGTTTACGATGGAGCCTTTTGTTTTACACCCCTCGGCAGAGGTGCCTTAGCCATGCTGAAGATTTAACCAAATTATAATGAATGATCCTCAGCAGCGCTGTGCCCCTAATTAGAACAAGTCGCACAGACATATTGTCTCCCTGATTTCCTCTGTTCCATTTCTCGCACCCTCCTTCTCTGCTCAGGACACATGGGCCCCATTAAACATTCTAGTATTTAATGTGGTTCCCTTAAATTACTTCTCAAGTTTTCGAGTTCCATTTAGAATTGGATTTTATTCTTTGGGCTGTGTTTTTGATTTGGGGCTTTGTACATTTCGTAAACGCTCTTTTCCTCCACCTAGTGGAGGTGGTGGACACCTCGGAATAGCGCACCCAGCCCCAAGACACACGGCAAAGCCTCCGCAGAAGGGAAGGGGGTTACCCAGGACCTCCATTAAACGGAGATCTCTTTTGCCCTCGTCTTGGAGAGGAAAGAAGAACTTAACACAAACATAAGCTGATGTTGTCGATTTCTCTGGCCCTCAGCTCAATCACCTCATCCCCATCAGTAAAAGGGGAGAACTTCTAGGTATGCCACATACTGAAAGAAAGAGGAAAAGAACACTTTCTTAGTCCATCCTGGGCTTCGGTATAGAAAGAAACCATGTTTGGATTCACTTATAGTGACCAATTTCTGCAAATTCACAAATTCACATCCTGCAAATTCGCATTCTGCAGTAAAAGACTGTCCTGCAGTATCAAAGCAGGACGAGAGATTCACACGCTTTAGAGAAGTTGGCAACACATGCAGAAATCAAAAGCATACCTCAGGCAGACAGTGCGCTGAAATTCCGCATTCCCTGAGCCTTCGTATGTATACATTTTACCCTGAGTGTCTGGATATAGATGCACTAGATACACATCGGAAAGCGGAGAAAATTCCAGGGCAACGTCCCATCACCGGCCGCAGCTGGCTGGCTGTGTGTGAAGACACATTCCACATCCTGCATGTGCTCTCAAAAGCTATTTGCAGTTTGGGGGTTAAGAATATTCTGGGTGAAACCTTTAAATTGAAACGACTATTGAGGTCCTCTGCCGCCTACCCCCACCCCATCATCCTATACCGGAAAGCCCTCTAATGCACACCTGCTAATGTTCACGTGATGTCTGCTAATGTTCACGTGATGACAAGAACACTTCGACTTCCCAAAGGCAGCCCGTGGCATCTGACTGCTGCTCCAAGGCACATCATGGACTCGGGAATCCACCTGTGTGACCTCAGGAAAGGCTTTTGGCTTCTCTAATCTCACTCATCCAACGAATATTTACCAGAGAATGTTTTAGGCACTGGGGGCATAGTAATATATAATTTCTTGATTCTTTCAAACAATTACCTTATCAATAACATGGAAATGATGGCTCATCTCACAAATGAGCTCATGTTTTTGAAGCTTGTAAGTGGTATATAGCTGTCATTACTTCTCTTGATTATAGATATAAATTGGCTTCCCTGTATCATCTACTGTTTGGTTTTAGTCTTACCTCAGAGAATGGACAAACTTATTCTCAATGAAACAAATCTCTGTCACAAATTATCTTTTTTTTGCTTCTCTAGGCAGAATATTCTCTGATCTTTCAACCTCTCCTCACGACAAAGAATTTCTGGAACTTTCTCCATGTTAAACAGCCCATCTCTGAGTGTACTCTCATCTGTCAATGCCCTTCTCAAAGTCTGGTGCCCAAAACTGAACATGATACTCCAGATGTCATTTGACTGAGAATAGAGACCACTCCTTTCCAAGGGTACTGGATTTCTATTAATTCTTCTATCTCACATTCTGTTGGATTGTTAGCAATCCCGTCACACTGTTGGCTTACTCTGAGCTAGTGATCATTTAAAAGCCTCGGATATTTCTCACGTGATTTCCTGCCAAAGCAATCTCCCCCCACTCTATGTGTTTGCCATTTGTTTTTTGCACGTAAATGCCGGATGTTACATTTAGACCTGTTAAATTGTGTCTTATTATTTTTGACCCAGCATTCCAACCTGTCAGGATCACTTCGGGTCCTCACTCTGTCACCTCTGGTATTAACTCTCCCTCCCAGATTTGTGACATCTACACCTTTGATCAGTATGCCTCCTGAGTTTTCATCTAGTGATAAATTAGACAGGATCAAGGATAGAGCCCTGAGAACTCTGTAAGAAACCTCTCCGAAGGTTGACATCTATTGTCATGAGTTGGACACAGTCCCTCTAAGAAGCAAGGGAATGGAGCACAGAACAGGGCTCTATACACACCCACCCATGGGACTGTCGCTGCTCCTGTCTTATTTCTCCCTCCTGAAACCTGCCTCTTTGTCTACAACCACCTCTCTAGGTCTCCCTAATGACCCTTCTTTTCATTCCTTACCCACCTGATCCTCTCAGTTTTACCCATGGCTTCTGGGCAACAGGCCCTGGCAGTTGTCCTGCCCATCCCAGGGCTGTCTCACCCAGAGAGTCAGACTTTCACTCCCAGCCAAGCTCAGGCCAATGTGTGACTTCTCTTCCCACCCCCCTGACTGAATTTCGCACATGGGCTGTGACATCCATCTAATACTCAACACTCATTGGATTCAGCTGTTGAGCCAGCTGCAAATACATAAAACCACTGCTCTCATCCAACCCACATTTCACCATCTTAGCCACAAAGAAACCATGAGAGGAACTGTTAACCCTAAGCTGAAATCAAGACTTGCAATGTTTATGGCATACACCTGACTTGCAAACATAGTAACCTTATCAGAAGAGGAAATGAGGTTAGTTTGAAATAACTTGTACTCGGTAAAGTCATTTTGCTTTCAACTGACCACCGCATTCCTTCCTAAATGCTCATGCACCATCTGCTTCTTAGTCCATTCTGCTTCCCTGTTGTCAAGGATCTACCTCAAACTTGCTTGTCTGGAGTTTCCAGGAACAATTATTTTCCCCTTTATGAAAGTCAGAATAATCTCTGCCCAATTTCTACTTCTGGCACCACCTTCTATTCTTCACAATTACTTAAAAGTTACTGACTGTGGCTCCCCAATCCCACCGGAAAGTTCTTTCCACACCTCGGGATGTGAGTCATTGGGTCAGATACTTGGACCCATTTGAATCAGCTTCTTGCCCACTTCCCATCTAATCTCCTCATCTTTCTCAAGCTCTGAGCCAGTCAGGATGCCTTGGGCTGCAGGGAACAGAAACCCCAGGTTCAACTGGCTTAAACAATAAGGAAAATTGATTATCTCAAAGAATTAGAAGTGCTAGGTAGTGGGACTTCAGGATTGGTTACTTCGGTAGTCTAATCGCATCTTCAAGGATACCTCCCTTTCCTTAAACTCTGCCATCCTCAGATTGTCAATTTAATTCCCTCATGGTCTCAAGATGTCGTTGCATTTCCAACAATCTCATGCAAACACAATATTGTCCAGCAGTAAAAGAACAACTGCTGGTTCCATATATCTCTTTTTAGAAGCAAGGATGCATTTTCAGAAACACTGGCAGATCAGTCCTCACATCTTATTGGTCAGAAATAAGTCTCTAGCCTATCCACAGACCAGTCAACAATGAGGAGAATGGAACCACAATGATTATCTTGGACTGCACAGAATTTATCCCTCAGACGTGGTAGAGGAGTGTTGACACTTAAAAAATCAGCCATCTGCCAACAAAGAGGAAGGAAGTGATCGTCAAATGGGTTATCGCTGTTCCTTTCTGGTTTGACATCCTTGATGGAAAAACTATATTTCCAACTTACATTTTACTTTCTCTGTGCTTTTACCTAACATTATTTCCTTTCATCGAACATTATTGCCCAAGCAATGGGTATACACTTGCACTATTCTTTCACTAAACAGAGCCCCAAAAACCTCTTATTGTTCTCAGAATGTCTCCCTCTTTGAATATGAGTTTATTTTGAGCCTTAGCCTTGTTGTCACTATTCCCGCGGGCCCATTCTACTCTTTAGTGCTCATCCTCAGGGTCCTGCAGGCTGCATTTCTTTATAAAGTCAGAGCTCGTCACAGAGCAACCTGTGTGGCTCCATTGTGGCTTTCATCACTTTTCTCGACACTTTTTCTGCTCCTTGGGATCAGCTCTGAGTGTAGTGTTGTAATGTTGTTTCTAGGCACATTCTATCTTCCTTTATGAGGTCATTGGCTACTGCACCAGGCTTCTGTATGAACATTTAAAATGTGTTATGCTATCCAAGACAAGGAAAAGCTACAGGAGTTCATCACCACCAAGCTAGTATTATAAGAAATGTTAAAGGGACTTCTTTAAGAAGAAGGAGAGGGAGAAAGATAAAAAATATGAATAATAAGATGTCAATAACTACATACCTAGCAATAATTACTTTAAAAATGTAAATGAGTTAAATGCTCTAACCCAAAGACAAAAGGTGACTGAATGAAGAAGAAAACAAGAATCATATATATGCTGCCTACAAGAGACCCACTTCAGATCAAAAGGCACACACAGACTGAAAGTAAAGAGATGGAAAAAGATATTGCATGCAAATAAAATGAAAAAATAAGCTGGGGTAGCGATTCTTACATCAGACAAAATAGACTTTAAAACAAAGGCTATAACAAGAAACAAAGAAGGACATTTCATATAAAATGGCCAAGATATGGAAGCAACCTAACTGTCCATCCGTAGATGACTAAATAAAGAAGTTAAGGTACGTATGTACAATGGAATATTAGCCATAAAAAAGAATGAAATCTTGCCATTTACAATAACATGCATGGACCTAGAGGGTATTATGCTAAGTGAAATAAGTCAGTCAGAGAAAGACAAATACTATACAATTTCACTAATATGTGGAGACTAAAGAACAGAATAAACAAAGAAAACAGAGAACAAACTGGTGGTTGCCAGATGACAGGAAGTAGAGGGCTAGTGAGAAAGGTGAAGGGACTAAGAAGCACAGATCGGCAGTTACAAAACAGTCACAGAGATGTAAATTATAGCATAGGGAATATAATCAATAATTTGGTAATACTATGTATGGTGCCAGGTGGGTACTAGACTTACCAGGGGATCATTTTGTAAGTTATAAAAATATCTAACCACTGCGTTGTCCACCTGAAACAAATATAATATTGAGTGTCAACTGTGATTGAAAAAAATTTTTAAATGTGTTATGATAGACATCACTATGTTGCCCCAGGGACCCTATTTACTTTGTGAAACTTCTCCTCATCCATCATCTCCAACCCAACCTCCACCTCTGGGAGCAACAGTGACCCAGAGTAGGTCATCACAATATGCGATCCATCTTGCCACAGTGATTAGTTCAGAGGTGGACATAAGCTCCAGCAAGGGCAACTAGAGATCTGGCTTGGGTTGAAAAAAGAGATTGAGAGAGATAAAGGGTATTTTTCCACCTAGGTTATAAATCTGAAATTATAGGCAATTGCCTTTCCCATCTGTCTGTAGATGCCAATACGCAGAACAGAACCAAGGAATGAGGCAAGAGAGATAAAAGTAGCCCTAATTGCTTTGTTTGAGCTCCTAACGACAGCAGTACCTAAAGCCAATCACCCTTGGGCTTCACAGCCACAGAGGCCAATTTACTTCCTTCTTTCAAATGCCGGCATAAGTACGACGACTAATATGTTTACCTTGATAACCTCCAGGACACATGTTAACTGTGGACAGGATCCTCCTTCTTCACTACCACAGCCTCCAAGACACCAACATCTCTCTCTCAAGCTTCCTATAATTTTCATAGGGACAGCAAGTTCATTCCTCAGTGAACAAAATGCAAAAGGACAGTTTTTCTCCCTTGTCTCTCTCCTTTGTCTTTTCATAGACGATATTGTTAGCTATGCAAGCAAAAGGCTTTTGCAAAACACTGCACTTTTAAGATAATAAGACTCCCACCTCAGCAAATGACTGGAAAGTTGGAAGTTCTCATGATTTCTTTCCCTCGTGCCTATGTTAAAGAACCAGAATTTTTTGAAAAACCACCTATATCTTTTGTTAGTCCAAGTTAGTCGCACATCCATGAGAGCTTAGACTTTGCAGACTTCTTGGGTCTGGATTTTCACTCCATTTTCTGTCTGGGTAGCCTTGGACAACTTGCTTAGCCTTTCTGATCACTGCTTTCCCCACTCACCATATGGGAGTAATAATAGTCTTATTGTTTTAAGATTGCAGTGAAAATGAGATATTCCATGCAAAGTGCTTTGGTGGTGCCTGCCAATAGAAAAAAAATGCACTAATATTACAAGAAATCATTATCATTTTTATTTCTTCACCACCCAAATTTTCTACTCTGTATACCCTTAAGTTAATCATTTTTCACACTTCGTGTATATACTGGGTTACTCTTCCCTGCCTTTGTTAAAATTCTCATTTAAACCAGCCACATCCTTCCACTTCCAGACAAGCACCATCCCACTAGGTGTTCAACTTTCTAATATCAAATTTGCCCCTTCATGTTACATGTCAAGTTTGCCTTGTTTCTCTACTGCATGTGTTGGTGCACAAACGCTTGAGAATCTCTGCACCTCTTTGCAGCTCTGCTTCCTGTTATTTTTGCCTGAATGACTGGCTCTGAGCTTTTGCTCATGTCTCATGCATTTCGTTTATGGATCATCTTGCCTTCTCGTTTGCATTTTTCTTGCCATATCACATTGACCCAAGTTTAAAGCCAAGTTCTTACCCTTGGTTTCTATAAGAAAGCACAGCATGGCTCATCTCTTCTTTATCTACATGCCATAAAGCTCTACCTTGCCTTTTCTCTACCTTCTGCTCTCTTCCCAACTCTCTCCCATTTGCTCCATATTTTTGTTCTTTAATAACACACATATTTTTACCAATTCTTTTTTTCCTTCGCTCATGCTATATTATTTCCACGGGGCTCTATCTTCAGTCCCAAACTGCTTATCTAGGCATTTTTCTCAATAAAATAATGTCTTAAGAGGATTTCTGGTTCGAGTCCTAAGAATTATTTCCTTCATTAATATAATTCATATCAATTTATCTGAGTTCTTTTTCTTCTTCAATTTAAAGTATTTTGATAAGGTAGGCAAGCCTTCTTCATATACATTCTTCTTGGTTTTTATGGTAGGCACTCCCCACCCAGATCATCTTTCTGTTATCATAAGCCATGGTCCCAAATACCAAATCTTATTTTATTTTGCTAAATGTAAAGGGCCCCTATTTCTTCTAGTTGAAAGCTCTAATTTCAGGAGAGAAAAGAAAATGAGAAAAATAGATAGATATACTTTCTATTCCTTTAAGTTGTTCAGCTTCTTATCTACAGTATTAAAAATCCAAACAGTTATGGTGGCCCAGACATCTGCTCACTCCATCAGAAATTTCCAGGAGACTCAATAAAAGTAGGTAGTGACAAGTACTTCTGATGACTGTTGGTGTTCTTCATTACACTTGATACAAATGTCCTAGACAGACTACTTACCACTTAAGTCATGTCAGCAATACTCATAACATTCTGTATCACTTCTCAAGAAAATAGTACCCATCTCTCCCCTCTTGGAGAGATGAGTAGATGCCTTCTACTTTCTTATACCTGTTTGTGTGATAGTGGGTGAATTTTGAGTTGGAATTTCTTCGGAACATCTAGAATTACACTTTTTGATGCTGTATGGGCACTGGTAGAGAGGCAAGCTGAGACCGAACTGGTAGAATGTAATCAGATTTTATCATGGTAGGTAGTAAAATTGGGTCGAGATCCAAAAAACAGCACCAGAGGTGGGCTGTATGTTCATTAACAGGTGTATTTATTCACAAAGAGTACCTAGGGTTATTCCAGAAAGAGATGATTGGGCTGGGAAAGAAATCAGAAACCTTAAGCCTGGAGGAGGAGGTCAAAAAGAAATGAGGACCCAAGGATTGAATACAGGTGCAGGGGATCAGTATGGGGCCACCCAGAGAATCTTATCAAACTCTTTGCTGCTGCTAGAGTGGCTTCTTATTGACTAACTGTGGATATCACGTCTTCTGTACCCACAGGATGTATGTCAGAGCCCGTGGCAACAGAGGGATCATGGATCTGTCTAAGAGCACTTTCTGCTTCTCTTTCTCCCTTAGGTCACTTTCTTACACTATCCTGATTCTTGACCTTTTTAACAAAGTCCCAGCCTGAGCCTAAGCTCTGTCTGTTAGCTAGGAACTCAGATGTGTCTCCAGGATGTTCTGGAGTCCCACCAAAAGTTTATTTATACACATGAGAAGCTTAGGGGGACTCCTAAGAAATAACTCACCCTGGGATAACAGGGAGTTGGGCAGCAGAGCAGAGCTTAAATAAATCCTCATGTTCGGAGGAAGGGCGGTTCTCACTAGCTTAGCATCTGCCTCTTGGATGTGTCTCCTGGCTAGCCTCCCTCATAGCCTCATGCCTAGATCCTGGGAAATGACAGGCTATGAGTAAAAATAAAAAGAATTAATGTTGCCGAAATTCTATATGAAATCAGGGTTTCTGTCACAAAACATAACAAAAATAGATGTTCTCCCCTTCTCATAGTGCAACACACAGCATTTCGCATACCCAGAGAGATGATTCAATAGAGGCATATGGTAGCCAGCTTCAAGATGGCTCCCGATGAGTCCCCCACTTCCTGATATTCACACCTTTGAATAGTTCCCTCCCACAATGTATCAGGGTTGGTCTGTGTGACCAATAGAATGTGGCAGAAGTATGGCATGTCACTTCCAAGGCTAAAGGCACTACATTTTCTTCTTTGTTCTCTCTCTCTCTCTCTGGTAACTTAATTTGGAGGAAGCCAGCTGTCGTGTTATGAGGACATTTTTGACCCTGTAGAGAAGTCCATGTGATGAGGAACTGAGGCCTCCAACAAAGAGCCGTGTGAACAAGCCATCTTGGAAGCCCTGACAGACTGCAGCCCCCTGAGAGGCCCTGGGCCAGAACCATGCAGCTAAGCCATTTCTGGATTCCTGGTCCTAGTTAATTCCAACATTAACTAGGAGATAATGTTGTTTTCAACTGTAAAGTTTTGGAGTAATTTGTTAATACAGCAAAAGATAACTAATATAGATTTTGGTACCAGAAGTGAGATGTTTTCATAATAAATATCTAAAAATGTAGGAGAGCCTTAAAAATCAAGCAGAATTTTGATGAAAGTGTTAGCAAAACTTTGAAGAGCTTTGACAAACCTATTTGGAGTTGCATGGTGACCTTCGAGGAGACTACAGATGAGGGATAAAGGAGAGTGAGAAAAGTCTTATTGAAAAGAGGAGGGGGGACGGGGGAGGTAGGCCGGGTAAAAGGGGTCAAATATGTGGTGACAGAAAGAAATCTAACTATGGGCAGTGAACACACAATGCAACATATATATGACTTACTGTTAAATTGTACACCTAAACTTACTGGATTTTGTCAACCAATGTCACCATAACAAAAATTAATTTAAAAAAAAAGAAAAAAGTAAAAGAAGTGAAAAAAGGAGGGATCCTTGTTATACGGCGGTAGAAAGTTTAGCAACACCGTCACCTAAAGTTATGTGGGAAGAAAATGTACCTAATTCACTGGGTTTAGCTCAGGAGAATTCTAAGCTATGTGTTAAAGGTTTATTCTTATTGTTTGTAATAAAATGTTAAAGGAGACAGGTTAAAAAGTTTATTTTTATTGTTTGTAATAAAATGTAAAAGGAGACAGGTTAAAAAGAAGGACTTTTAAGCATGGAAGAAATAGTACTTGATAGTACTGAAATTTTTTAACCTCTCAAGATGGCAAACAAGGCTAAAATTAAGAAATGTCTTCCATACAGTAATTCCAAAGCACTGCAAGGAAAACATGCAGAAGATGAAGCCAAGGTGTGGGAATAAAGCCCCTTGTTAAGACTTCAGAAAGCTCTAAGGCAGTATCTCAGAGGGCTGTCCAATCAGATAAAATTCATTCTAAGTCTAAGTATGTACATCGAAGATACTCTCAATTGAACAATAAAGTTTCAAAGGAACTTAAAGATGTCATCCCTCAATCATTTCAGCAGACACCCATGGGCTTATCTCAAAGAGATTTCTGGGTGTGGCCTTTATCTAATGGCGTAAAAGTATTGTTCACAGGAGACTCAGAAAGTTTTTAAGAAAATTATATTTGCAAGAACACAACCAGCTTAGACCGAAAGGGACAAAGACAGTACAAAATGAAAATGATCTTTGAATCTCTCTCCCAAAATTCTGGCAGGAAACAGGCTGAGGAAACTACACAGCTGCAAACAAGACAACTTTTCATGGAAAAGGAAAGATGACTCAGAGGAAGAACCAAGACCCCAGAGGGCAGGGCAAAGAGCCACGGAGAATTAGTCCCAGTCAGGAGTAAAACCAAATTTTAATCAAAGGACATTCAGCACTTGTCCAGCTATATTTCAGACTTGCCGCGGACCAGTAGGTCCTTTGTGTCTTCCATTTCCTTCAATTTTGAACAGAAATATCTATAGTGGTTAGTTATCCTGTACCTGTTCCATCACTATATGTTGAGTGTGTGTATTTACGGGTCTTCTTATTTGAGAGGAACTATATGCTTAAGGAGCTATTTAAGAAATTACATCTGAGGATCATCATTGGCTCCTGATTTGGTGACAAAATTCTGGAATTCAAACCGACGTTCTGACGGAATGATACCTTGGGGGCCTTGGACAGGAGTAAGTGTATTTTGCATGTGAGAAGAATATAAATCATTGCAGTCAGAGGGTGCAATGTGCTGGGTTTTAAATGTCCACAAATTGTTTATACTCTTCTCTTCGATAATGAGAAATTAATTTCCCTCCCCTTGAGTGAAGGCCGGACTCAGTGACTCAATTTTAACGAATAGAATAAAGTGGAGGTGACGATGCACAACTTTGAATACTAGGTCATGAAAGGCACCACGGCTTCCTATTTGCTCATCTCCCTTTAGATCCTTTGCCCTGTGGGAAGCCTGATAGAATATCATGAGGACACTCAGACAGTCCATGGAGATGTCCACATGATAAGGAACTAAGACCTCTTACCAACACCCATATGAGTGTGCCATTTGGAAGTGTATGCCACAACCCTAGTCAAGCCTTCAGATTACTGCGTCTCCTACTGATACCTTGACTGCAACCTCATGAGAGACCCTGGGCCAGAGTTACCCAACTAAGTCACTCCTGAACTCCTCATCCACAGAAACTGAGATAATAAATGTTAAGTACAGCCCCTCATCTCTCACCCTAGGGGCCCACATTGGGCATGTAGCATGAGAAAGAAAGAAATCTTAATTGTTTTAAACAACTGATATTTGGGGGTTGCTTGAAATGAAGCATAACTTAGTCTTGGCTAACTGAAACACTAGGCTTTACCTCATGCTAAAGCACAAATCCAGAAAACCACTGCAAAGTACCTATATTTTATAGGTGTCTCAGTAAGGTAATAATAATTACTCGCTTAGCTCTCTGCTGGAAACTTTCACAACACCCTGGATCTCCTATGCTCATGGAAAATTTGTTGAATGAAAGTAAGACCTATTCATTCCCTAGTTGAGTGGTTCTCAAACTTTAATGAGCACAAGACTCTCTGGAGAGTTTGATATTATACAATCCCAAGTCCTACCCCCAGAGAGTCAGTCAGCTCCAGGAGGTCTGGAGAGAGGTTTAGGAATCTGAGATTTTAATAAGGTCACCAGGAGATTCTGATGCAATTGGGCTTCAGACCATACTTTGAAAAACTGGGCAGATACATGGTGGACAAACTGCTAAGGGACATTAGCTATCAGTAAGGCAAAGTGGAGGCAACATAACCCAGTGCTTAAGAGCATGGGTGTTGCAGTTGAGCAGAACTAGGTGAGAATTCAGGCTCTGCCACTTATCAACTGTGTGACCCTGAGCAAGTGACTTTGTTTTTCTGTGCCTCCATTTCCACATCCATAGGATGGGGGTCTATTATTAACTTCCTTAGGATTGTCGTGAGGATTCAATTAGACATTATATTTAAATGACTGGGAGTGGCATCTGACACATCATAAATGCTCGATAAGTAAAAGGTGCCATTAGTAGCAGTGTGGTGTTATAGAAAGACTACGAAATGAGTAGAGAGAGCCAGGACCAAGTTGCACCACATGAGGTTAATGTGAGGATTAAATAAGATAAAGGAGTGTCACATGCCCGGCACAGAGAAGCACTCCGGAACTGGTAGTTTCCTTGGCGTCCGCTCTCTCTGACAATGCTGATCATATACACAGGGTGCACCTCGTAGATCCTTCTGTGCCCCCGGGTTTCCAGACTACATGGAAGCAAACAACATATAATGTTCTGCTCCTGATTCCATGTATGTCTGTGCCATTTCTATGTTAAATAGCATCGCAAAGACGTACTAAGCATACTAAGGATAGAACGAATCCTTCGAGGGCATCCGGTGCCTGCTACACTCATTTTATAGAAGGGAACATGAGACCTTGAAAGATGCAAGGAAGTGAGAAAACTCCACAACTCGTGAGTGGCCATGCCAGGCCTCGAACCCTTTTCTCTCAACTCCCAGCCTTTTGTTCTTTCCTTCACAGCAATAGAGCACTATACTCGGTGTTTGCCCATGCATTTGGAGGTAAAAAAAAAAAAAAAAAAAAAACACAGGCACTGAGAATGAGATCTCTTTAATTAACACAGAAGAGGCACAGATGGGGTAGACGGGTGAGGGAGTTTCATGCCAGCTCCAAGTTCCAGATGTCCTTTGTCACAGGGGCCCATCCACACGACATCTGTCACCACGGCATTGGCTGGAGAACATACCCAGCCTGGCTAACATTTTAGGGGATGGGTGAGGGTTGAAAACTTCCTGGACAGAAACTGGATTCTATGCCCAGGTCCACTGGGAGTTCATGGGGAAACTGACATGAAAGGCAGGATGGCGTAATGGAAAGCCCATCAGACGGAGATTCAGTTCTGCTCGACTGCTATTGACTTGCTGTGTGAACTTGAGCCTCTCCCTTAACGTCTCAGAGCCTCAGTTTCTTCATTTATATTAAAAATAGTAACACTGACTAGTCTTCCTAGTTAATATTGAAAGAAACCTCAAGAGAGTCTAATCTAACCCCTAATTTGATAGATAAGGATCTCATAAATTCGTTTGTATGAAACCCTAGACACGAGTGAGATAATAGTGGAAGGCAGTTTGCACATTCTGGTGTCCAAGAATCAAGTTAAATGAAATCAGCCAACCACACACTGTTTACTCAGAGTCCAGAGGTTGGAGACATTTTAATAGCATCTACCTTGGGGTCGATGGGTTTCTTGAAATCAGAGGGAAATTGCTCTCAATCTCTTCATCAAAAGAATTACATCAACAGACATCCTGGATGAAGAAACCCAGAATGCAGAATGGGAAAGAGCCCAGACGAGTGGAGCTCTGGGTCCCAGCTCTGAACACCAAGCGTCAGGAGGAGGACGGGAGGAAGGCCGAGTCCAGTGCAGAAGTGTGTGGAGAGAGGAAAAGCAGATTAGCAGGCCCTGGAGAGACATCTCAAACATCCGGACCTCATTGCTCGAGCAGGGCACCAGGCTCCAGAGACATGCTGAGCAGAAGATGCGGGGTGGAGGAGAGCTTTTATTTTTGGATTTCGCCAAATCAAAAGAATTTGGGAAATTATGAGAACTGTTCTGCTGAAACACAGACTCTGCCAGGTTGGCATAGGCTTGTTTATAAGTAATTCAATCTGAGTCAGGGAGGAGCTGCAAGTGTGCATACACGCACACACTCACACACTGGCGTGCGTGTGCGTGCACACACACATACACATGCACGCGTGCACACACACACTGTCTTCCCAGACCGGTGGTGGGAGGAGGCCTGATCTTTCTATGTTGATTCCTGAGAGAGTGCCCAAGGCATGTGGGCTCCTGGCCAGTATTCATTCATCCATTCACTCCCCTATTTACTGAGCGCCTACAATGCATCAGGCATGTGATAAGCTCTGGGGATAATATGGGAGCACAGCAGAAGTGGTCCCTCCCTTCACAGTACTTACATCCCGGTAGGCTACACAGCTGATGGGAATGGAGGCCCTGCACCCTCTGTTCCAAGCCTACGTGTAGAGTGGGAAGTGGATTAGGGAAGAGATTGCTAGAGGAGGAAAGTAAGAGGAAGGGAGATATGTGGCAGACACTGGCAGCTGCCTACCCACCTGCCATCCATACTTCCAAATTTTGTTCTTGCTCAGGTAGTAATCAGGGATCCTTTGATCTTGGGGAGGGAAAATACCTTCCCCAGTCCCAGAGGATATATCATTACACGTCTAAACCAGTTGCGGTCATCTCGTCACCCTTGGCCAGTAATTGGCCTAAGCGTATAGACCTGTGACCCAACTGTGGCTAAATAGCTATAAGAACTCTCCTGGAGAGGACTTCCTTTACCCAATGAAAAGACAAAGCCCTTCTGCCCTTTTCCCGTCTCCCTACTGGAACATGGACAAAGTGCCTAGAGGTGTAGACACCCTTTTAAAACCGTAAGGCAGCGTGTCGACAAGCTAAGATGACAGAACTGAAAGAACTTGAGTAGTAGTTGGCATCACTGAGCCACTGCACCAGAGCTGGACCGCCTTCCTCTCTGGGCACTCATCAGGTGAGGGAGGAAAAGCCATACTTGTTGAAGCTGCTTTTAATTGGGTTTTCTGTTACTGGCAGCTGAGGGCATTCTAAAAGGGTCTGAGAGAGGACGTTGTCTGTACCATTGTGAGAAAGCCATGTTGCGAAAGGTAAACGGGTCCCAGCCTCAGGGAAGGCCACTGGAAAGAGCCAGGAAATGAAGAGTTCAACGAAACTATTTAAAATAAAAGTTGTTGCCTGGGCAGCCTGTACTCTGTTAGGTACTGAGAGTATGTATAGTGGGGGACCACCTGATCTCCCTAGAGGGACTTTAACGCCACAACTCCTTTCTGAAGAGGACTCACCAGATCATTCCAAGCCCAATTTCTTGCTCTTCAGTGTAAGTTGGTATTACAATTGCATTTGGAGGAACCAGTAAGGTAGGACTTTAAATCCCGTGTGTGTGTGTGAGAGAGAGACAGACTGACAGAGACAGAGAGAGGGTTCTTATTTTAAAGTTGCTATTTCATATCTAGTAGGAGGGGCATTTAACTGCCTGAGCTTGAATCCAGCTCCTCCCTTTGTGACATAAAGTTACATAACCTACATGTGCCTCATTTTTCTTATCCATAAAGTGGGGGTTATTATAATAGTTTCTCGTTTATAGAACTATTTTGAGGATTAAATGAATTAATTCATTTAAAACTCTTACAGCAAGTGCCTACCACATGGTAAATATTTAAGAAATATTAGCTAATATTATTAATAATTTAACTGATTCTGAGATGCATGTGATTTCGCATTTTTAACATCTCTGAAATCATGATGTGTCTTTCAGGAGATGGCATGGCATAGGTAATTGGAAGCATTTTTTTTCTTTCTTGATGATGCATTAACTAAGGATTTTTTAAAAATCCATAGCATCTTAGATTCAATTATATGTGAAATTATTATTGTTATTGGAGCAGATCTTATTGTGAAAAAGATCACTTGAGTAGTCTATGGACTTAAAGCAAGTAGGTGTCTCATGTCACTGGGGAAGTTTTGGAGGCTTGTCAAGGGCCACCCTGCCTAATACTCCTTGTTTACAGAACTCAAAGGCTTCTGATGAAGAGGGGAAATTTGCATAGGCAACCAGCAGATCCAGACAGAGATCAATTTTTTTTTTTTTTGTAGTCGAGATTATTCAAACATCTGAAGAATTGAAACTGAGCAGTGCTGTCACCTGAGCAGAAAGGACACGAAGGGCCCCCCAGCAAGGAGCTCTCCGGGGGGAAAAAAGGGCTGTTACTCCAACTAGAGGCAGAGCTGAGATTGTCACAGGAAGACAAGTTGCTCCAGCACCTTAAGTGACAGAGGTGGGCTGAGGGCAGCTGGGGCTGCCACTAGCCTCCAGGTGGCACACCTGCATCTGATAGAATGCCCAACAGGGCTGTGTCTGATACAAAGAAGCATTTGGGGAATTGTGGCTTATTATGGAAGGGCAGACACAAGGAAGGAGAGAAGTATGTTCTGATAGGGGAGACAGGGCCTACAGTCAGTTTCAATTCAAACAACAAGAAAAGCATGGCCTTATTTTAGCTCAAGCAGATGAAGCAAGTCGTATGAGCAAAATTGTTATTAATTAATCATAATTATTGGTAACATGACATTATTACTAGCAGCAGCCAACATGCAATAAGTGCCTACTCTGTGCAAAGCACTGGGCTGTGTACCTTGTCTACTTTTCACATTTTCTCTACACTGCTGGGAAGTGGCAGTAGGATTCATTTGACAGGTAAGTAAATGAGACGAGAGGTCAATTCATTTTTATACGGTCTCACAGCTGGCATGCAGCAGAGCCCAGGTTCAAACTCAACTTGTCTAACTCCGGAGCTTCAGTTAACCACTATTCGTGATAGAAAATAGAACTTCTTTTAATGTCAGCGTTCCAGTTGATTTCAGACTACAAAGTCCTCTGGGTGGCTGTGACTTCTCCCTCTGCCAGCAGAAAGTCATCACTCCTCCACAGCTCAATAAACTTTATTTAAGGGCTTGCTGTGGACTCTGTTCTCTGCCTCAGTGCTCCTCTCTCAGACGCTAGTGTCTTAGTTAGCTCAGGCTGCCATAACAAAACACAATATACATTGTGGCTCAAACAACAGAAATGTATTTTCTCACAGTTCTGGAGACGGGAAAGTCCAAAACCAAGGTACCAACAGAGTTTGGTTTCTGGCGAGATCTCTCTTCCTGGCTTGCAGATAGATGGCTGTCTTCTTGTGTCTTCACATGAATGGAGGAAGAGAGAGAGAAAGAGAAGAGAGAGAAAAGGAGAGCTATTATTCTCTCCCCCTTCTTTTAAGGCCACAGCCCTATCAGATTAGGGCCCCACCCTTATAACTTCATTTAACCTTAATTACCTCCTAAAGACCCCATCTCCAGACACAGTCACACTGAAGGTTTGGGCTTCAACAATTCAGTCCATAACAAGCAATTACGTTCTTCCTGTGTTCTTTAAAGAATGAAATTTTTCATGAACATCTACCCCCAGGTATCTCCAAGACCCTGGAATTTTAGATCTGAGAAGAATCCCAAAGGAAACCAAGCCCAAACTCCTCACTTTACAAGTGAGCACGTGTGACTCAGAGATGATGGAGAACCACTCAGCTAGTTAATGGCAGAGCTAAAATTAGATCTAGGTCTTCCGATTCCAGTGGTGTGGTGGCAGTTGTTGCTGGGTCTTGAAGGCATGATGATGATGATGAGGAGGATGATGATGGCAATGATTCAAGCCCCGACTGCCTGACAGGCATTGCACAATTCACTTTATCTATGCCATCTTATTAACCTTCACGATAGACTAGTATAGTGGGTATGACACTCCACTAATACAGATGAGGAAACTGAGACTCACATAACCAGTTGCTGGTTGGTGCCAAAGTTTAAAACCGGAGTCTGGAGCCCAAGAGCATGCTGCTCCTCTGGTTTCGTTACCCTCTATTTCCACCGAGCAGGTGGACATCCTGGTGGGGCCGAGGGATGTGGTTCTCTGGCTATGAGCCATGGTTTGGAACCAAGTCAAGGTCATGAACACTCAGGATCAGCCCTGAGGACCAAGAGGTTGCCAGGAGTGACAAAATATAGAAAAGAAAGGAAGGAGAGAAACAAGAGACAAACCTTGATGGCTTCCCAACAGTGCCATTGTCCCACTTGGGGAGTTCCAGTTCTGTGTGTTTTCCCTAGGGAGGCAGGACTGCTTTTCTGCCCTTTCCCTTCAAGCTCTACATCCCTTGCAGACAAGTACATTCCAGCCCACCCTTCCCTCAGGCTGCAAAGGAAATAAACCTGGCATTTTTTAGTCTTCACCTGGCAGGAATCTCAAAGCCAAAGGACTGGGCGAAGGCTGGGTGTCAGGCTGACGGGCTATTGTCTGGAGCCTTGAGAGAGGAAAAAAAGGAAGCCAGCCTGCAGGAGAAAGGTGAACGGGTTGGCCCTGGCCCAAGAATGACAGAGGCCCCTTGCTCATGCTGCTCCATCTCCGTTTCCCTGGCCCAGGAACAATAAGGAGGCGCTGTCAGGAAGTGGCATTGAAACGCCATTCCCCTTATACCTCCTCCAGCCTCTGGCAAAAGGAGGTTCCCGGAGGGAATATTTTTAGTTTGACAAATGAAAGCCTGGGACCGAGGACAGGAGGGATTAAGGGAGCTCTTCTCTGACACTCCTGGAGACGGGGAGATGATGAGTCAGATACAGAGGGCTTAGGCACGACTTCTCAAGACATTCCTCAAGCATGAGCACAAGCCAGCCGCTTGAATTCCTCCTGCCCGGCTGCCGGCCGGCCTTTGGAGGAGGGGCCACGGGGGAGCAGCTCTTCTTCTGTCTTCCCTTCCCGTTGGCACATTGTTGGACAGCAGCTTTGGAAGATCAAAGTAGCCGGCTGTGCTGCTTTCCGGAACTGGGAGTCAGGAGACCTGGGTTCGAGTCCAGACTTCTCCACTTGCTGGCTGTGCCATTGGGTGTCCTCATTTCTCCTTCTAAGCCTCAATTTCTTCACCTATAATTGGGAGTACTGCAACGCCTCAGAATAATTATTATGAGGCTGTACCTTTGAAGAAAGCATTGAGAACACACAGTACTATAGAGACAGGGTTTTTATGCATTTCTTACTCCTAGCACCCCACATACAGATGTACACAAAATCTCACACTATAATAACAATAAAACCAGCATGTAACCCTTTCCACTCCTCTATGAGGTAGATCTCATCACCCTTATTTTACAGACAAGGAAATTGAGGTTCAGAAAGGTGACATGGCTTGCCTAAGGTCACAGAGCTAAGGTCACAGAGCTAATGGTAAGCTGGCATTAGAACCCTGCTCACCCTGACTCTGAAGCTCACGTCCTGAATCCCCTTACCGGGGGCTCTCTGGCTGGACCTGTACCAGGCGGGAGCACGTCTCTTATCAGAAGCCACAGTGACGGTAAGATCAAGGCAATGCTCAGGGCCAGGAGCCAATCGGGGAGCCAGAAGGGAAGGCATGGGCTGCCAGCAGGAGGAAGAGGGCCAAAGCAGACACAGAGACTGGAGCCCAGAGCCAGGGCTCAGACGCCGAGAACAGGTTGGAGGAACACGGAAGCCACCCAGGCTAGAGCCCCGGCCCTGGGCAGCTGTCCACAATTGGCTCCAAGAGCTCATGGTGATGTATGTGGTGGGCAGAGGGAGGGGAGGTGCACTTAAAAGTCAGAATCTGCTCATTTGGTTGAAAGAGAGAACGAAGCCACCAATGGTCTATAGATAGTTTTATGTCTTACTTTCCAAACAGCTGGGTTGGGCGAGTGCTTCCAGGGACTCGGCGCCAAGTCACTACGGGAATTCTATCCAAAATATGTTACGGCCGTGATGAGCAACCCACCCACATGACCCACCTATCTGAATTTCATTGGCTCGAAACTGAATTTCAGGATGAATAGTGAAAGGCTGAGTGCTGCTCCTCAAAAATGCCGATAGTGATAATCGCATTGTTAAAATTAGGTTTTTTTCCACTCATTAACATTTTTCTCTTAAGTAGGTGATCTGAATCCCAAGAATAATTCACATTTTATCCCCTCAAAGAACTAGGTAGAGCTATTTTGTTTTAAACAGAAAACAAAAGGTGGCCCATAAGTTTGATTTGCCCTCAGGACGAAAGGAGGGAGAGAGGGAAGAATCAAGGAAGGGAGAGGGGCCACCACTCACACCACAAACTTCATCCTCCGTGTACTCACAGGAACAGCGCCCCACTGCTAGCACTGCCAAGCTAAGGGCCAGAGGCTTCTTACAGCTCTTCTCCTGGGGCCCAGGGCGGTGCGAACACAACAGATCACATCTTCATTTTTGCATTAGCCACTAAAAAATGCTCAGGGCTACAAATTAGTTGATACATGATCACAGGGATAGGGAGCACAGCATAGGAAATGCAGTTAGTGTTAATATATTGGCCAGGTGGAGGGTCAGGAGAGGGAGGGAGCAATTAGGGGGATCATTTTATAAACTACATAAATGTCTAACCAATGCACTGTATACTTGAAACTAATTAAAATAGATAAATAAATTCAAAAATAAAAAAATGCTCAGGACTAATTTTACACCTTTCCTTCAGGCCATGGGACCTTGAGCAAGTCACTTAAACTCCATGAGCCTCAATTTCATCATCTGTAAAATGGGATTAATTACCACCTTGCCTCATAGGGAAGTTGTGGAAACAAAATAATATATATGTCAGGATAGATAGATAGATAGATAGATAGATAGATAGATAGATAGATAGATAGATACATAGATACATAGATACATAGATACATAGATACACAGA
>NW_006443570.1:9925971-9930260 GCF_000325575.1 Pteropus alecto
CGGGGGTGGTTGAGAGTTTTTGGTGGGTAAAATTCGTAATCCACCTCAATACCATAGAGGATAGCACATCAGGGGGGGGTGGTTGAGAGTTTTTAGTGGGTAAAATTTGTAATCCACCTCAATACCATAGAGGATAGCACATCAAAAACCAAACAAGTATAATCCTGAAAAGAGGACTCTAGTTTGTTCTTTTCAGACTCCACAGCTGGGCTGACCTGTGTTTTTGTCAAACTTCTTTGACTGCAGGATCAGAAAAATCTCTTAAATATTAGGAACGCAAGAAGTGGGCGTGGGAGGTGTAGACGCAAAAAAAGAAAGAGGGGTCTTATTAGGGATGCAAGAATCAGGCCTTACGGGCACTGGAGGTGGAAAACCATTCCCAAGCCAGGGTGCTTTCCAAGAACAGACCGTTTGTCTTCCTTTCGACAGCCACTGACCGTTTTTCTCTCATAGGGACATGGTCACACAGGGACCCAGCTTTTCCTGCATGTGCTGTTCCCTTGCTCTCAGCTGGCCTGCCCTCTCTTTCTGTGTGCCTGTTCTCCATCTGGTAGCTTCTGCTTCTAGAAGGCCCAGTGGGCTTTGCCACCTTCTCTGTAGGTCACAAACTTTCAGCTTCAGCTTCCTCTGCCAGCTGCCTCATTCACTCATCATTTCCAAGGTCAAATTCCCTAAGGAGGAAATCTGATTGAGCCAACTCATCATTTGCCTGTAAGCCACTTCCTAGGCCCTGGCAGATTCTATATTGGATGTCACCCTCTAGTCTAATTCTGTGGGGTTGAAGTGTTAGGATGGGGGTGGGCAGGATACAGAACACATCAGCCACCTATTTAGCTGCCCCTTGAGCAGGGGCTATGAGGCATACAGCTTTCCCTAAAAGGCAGGCCCCACAGTTAACATGTGGAGACACTCTGACACTTTCCAATTAGTTTCTTCCTGTGTTCTCAGAGCGTAATTATTCTCCGCCCGTAGGCTCTAGAGTTAGAAGAACTGGGGCATGAATATCAGTCTTACCACTGACTAGCCGCTCTATCTTGAGCAAGGAGCCTCTTGGACCCTTGGGTTCCTTGTATATAAATCATGATCTTAATAGTACCAACTTCATTCGGTTGTAATGCAGAGTCAATAAGATAATTAGAACAGAGCCTGAAACATAGTAAACACTCAGCACCCACAGTTATTATGGCTATTGCTGCTATTGCTATTCAGCGTTGAGTAGATTGGCTCCTATCCCATTTCTTTCACCTGAGAAATCTCTTAACTCTCCAAGCCTCAGTTTCTCCATTTATACCAAGGGGCTTCTAACACCCACCTCATAGGGCACTAGTGTCCTTGTTCTCCTTCTCTCCCTCATGCCTTATGGAGTGTTCCTTGAGTCTTTTCCTAAGAGCCAGTTTCCTCCCTATATTATACCTCTAGAAGCGTCCAATAAAGGGCCCAGCCCTTAGAGTCCAAATCCAATCATTAGCTAAAAAGAAGCCGTAAGATGGTAAAACAGACCAGAATCTTGGAGCAGGTGATCTCATAGTTTACAGATGGGGGAAACCGAGACCCAAAGACAAGAGGTAGCAGACCCAAGTGAAAGAGTGACGAACCCAGAAATAAGACTCTGCCTTTCCTGACTCCCAGTCCAATTCTTATGCCACTCCTGATCTGCTCTCGGTAGATTTTGCCACTTAAGGTTCCCTTTTTTCCTAGTCATCAAGCATGCGTGCACACGTGCGTGCGTGCACACGCACACACACTCACAGAGGCCTGTGCTCCCAAAACTATCCCTGTGAAGACTTCAAGGCAAAGGCCTTGAGACAAACTGGAAAGGGCAATACTCCCAGAGGCAGTGGGAAAGCAGCAACAAGCAGACCCGCAACTTGGCTGCCTGGCAGAGCCCAGCCCAGGCTTAGCCATAACAAGAGTCGTTAGGGAAGGGAGCCTCTGAACTATGACATCATGTGACTGGCGGGTGTCTGTGGGCCTCGAAAATGAAAGGGGATTAGACCAGCGTTCTGGGGCTAGGCCACCCGGCCCCGGGGGCCCAAAAGCAGACCCCTTGCCCTGCCTGAGAAATGTTTGCTGAAGCACCAACATGAGAAATGAATTTTAAAATTTGACATTATTAAAAACAATCAGCTCTGATTTCAAAGGCTAGCGGGCCCGCCCCTGAGCCGGCACCCACCCAGGCCTAGCCCCCCACCACCACCAGGACCACTAACCCAGGACATCAGAGCCTGCCCCAGGGAGGGGGTTAGATGAATTAGCACTTTCTACAGAGGAGGAGGATGGAGTTACAACCTCTCCAACCGGGGAGAATTCGGGACTCATTCCTGGCTTAGCTCACGTTCCTCACTGCTTGTCAAAATGCACTGCCCACAACTGCTGAGTCTTGACAGCAGACAGCCAGCCCTCTGCATCCGAGGGGGACCCCAGGCCCCAGAGATGAGGCCGATGGTTCCCAGAGGGAAGACAGACAGGTTCCCAGCCACCACCACCACCTCTCAATCTTTATCTCTGTCTCTCTCTCTATCTCCATCTCTATCTCTGTCTCTGTCTCTGGTTCAGGTCACGTCACCTCTAAGTTGTATTAAGACGTTGATATGGCCTCCGGCTGCTCTCCCGCTCGTCCAGGGATCCGACTTGGGCTGAACAACGGGATCTCGCTCCCATCTCATTTAGTCGGTCAGGAACAGAACTTTGGTGTTGGTATGTTTTTAAAGCACCCGGGAGACATGAATGAGCAGCCAGGATGGAGATTCCCGACTGCAACGCACCCTTCAAGCCGCAGCCCTGCTGCTCTCTCCAAAACACAGATCTGCTGCCATCTCCAAGAAAGGGAATCCCAAGCCCTTCCCTTGGGATACCAGCTCCTTCACCATCCTACCCCATCCTCCCCCTCGTGCCCCATCTACTTTCACTCTCCCTTACACTCTAGTCATTGGCTGAGATCTTCATGTTCCAAACAAGCCACTTCTTTCAACTTTCGGGCTCAGACTCTTCCCTTTGCCTGGAATGCCTCACCCACCTGGAGTGCCTCCCACTCATACCTGGAAATTTTTTTAACCATCAAAGCCCAACACCACTGGTACCCCTACTTGAAAGGTCTCCCTCATGCCCCACACAGCATTAATTGCTTTCTGATGATAGTTGAAGCCAATACTTCAATAGTGCTAAGCACGGGGTAGGCACCGTACATCGTAATGGTTTTACATATTCTAATTCATTTCATCCTCACCCCAACCCTTCAAGGTAGATATTATTATCATCTACATTATACAGATAAGAAAACAGAGGCCAGGAGATGGGAACTAACTTACGCAAGATCACAGAGCTACTGAGTGACAAAGAGGCATTGAACTCAGGCTGTCTGACTCCAGCATCCACTGAGGTAGAAACTGCTGTTTGGTGCTTTCTTCTGTTTCTCTATTTACAGGCAGTTACCCACTTAACACTGAGCCCCTTGAATGCAGGAATTGTGTCTTATTATTATAAGTATTGTACTATTGTAAGTATTATTATTATCACTAGTAGAGTAATAGAAATAATCACAAGGACTCTAATGTGTAGCGTATTCTCTGTGTGACCTGAGCTTTCTATACTTTATCTTCTCCACAACTCAGCAAGCCACATTGAGATATGTATCATCTTCACTTTGTAGATAAATAATCTGATTTATTCGTAAGGCTCTGTGAGATTGAAGTCCAAGGTCACCCCTGCCTCTACCCTTGATTGCCCCCTCCTCCACAGGCACATAGTCGAAGTATAAAGACTCAGCGATCTGTTGAATTAAACTGAGTAGCTCACTTGTAGGCACCTATCTTTGAGTTCAAAGATTAAAATTACTACTAATGACCAATAGCTATTATGTCCCTAAGATGTGCCAGGAATGGTACGAGAGCCTCCACAGACACCAATTCATTTATGCCCCAAACCCCACAAGTTAAGTCTCACTGCTTGCCTAATTTTTTAGATGTCTCATGAGAGACTCAGAAGGGTTGTATGTTGTGCCCAAGTCACAGAGCTGGTTAGGACAGGGCCAGTGAGGAGCCGAGGCTGGCTCAAAGTGCTGTGCTCCCGGCCCCTCTCCTAGATGCCTCTTGAGAACAGAAGCCCCCCACGCAGAGGAGTGAGCCAGGCGGGCATTGAGGAGGGAGGAGCTGTGAGGCACATTCCATCGGTGGCAATTTTCTCAGACATTTCTGCGGAGTCCTCAGTCTCGGTAAGACCAGACTGCTTCTGAAGCACATGATGAAACAGACCATCCGGTTGCTCGCAGTGACATCTTATTTCCACTCTTT
>NW_006443570.1:9931754-9977159 GCF_000325575.1 Pteropus alecto
ATGTGGAGAGAGTTGGTAGGGGGTGGAGGGGACATGGGATGGGGGGGCAGGGGGTGGGCAGGACAGGGAGGACTGAGGTTCTGAAAAGATTTAATTGGTGATAGGGCCCTAAGAATATGTAAATAGTCTCTTGGTTTCTGTCCTGAAAGGAGAAACAGATGCCAAGGACTCCAAGTTAAGTTTTCATATGAAAATCACTAAGACCCTGAGAATGCCATTTAAAATGTATGCATTGCGATTGTTATCTCCTATGGGGGAGGGCCCCTGTTCAAAGTTTCCTCTTTCATCAGCCTCCCACCACCATTTTAAGGGCCATTTCGTATCCCCCTTCCCCATTCTTTTCTTCCAAAGCCCTGTGGTTAGACAGCACGAGATGAATGAGAGAGGACTGGGGAGTTCAGTGGCCCTTTAATGCAAAGATTATCTAAATAAGGTTAACAATTTCCAAGTCCAGCCCCTGCTAAGAATCGTCCAGTGACAAAGAATCCGTTCCTGTTTCTCCTTAGGCAGCCAATACTATTAGTTTGGACGGTACTGATTCTTAGACTGTACCCCCATGTGTTGAACTACATTTTGTCTCTGTAAAGCTTTTCACTTCTGCTCCTTGGCAGGACACAAAGCACGATGGAGCGTTCTTCCTTACAGCCAGCCCTTCTAGAAGCCCTCTGGGGTTACAAATGCATTGGACCCTTAAAAATGAAAGAGAAGCTGCGACATCTAATGGAAGGAGTTTGGAGTGAGGAGAAGTCAGGACACCAGTGGTCCAGGCTCATCTGTAAAATGGGAAGATTGGTGGCTGCCTTTTACCAGTGGGGTAAAGATAAAATGAGAAAAGGAAGACAAGTATTTTGAAGGTAAAGCAATTCTACAAAAGTGGGTCATAATTTAAGACACGTAACGAAGTCATAGAAGTGAAGGGGTTGGGATGATTTTCCTCCCCTGCTAATCGGGAGGCTTGAACCTGTGATCTCTAGAGTTCTCAACTCGAATGTGCATGAAGTCCGGTGTGAACGGGATCAGAACAGAGCAGGAGTTTCCAGCCCCGCACAAACCAACAAGCACTGGCCCATTTGCCTCTGGCCCGGGTGGCTCCTGTGAGCAGATATATTTCCAAAAGAGCAGAGAAGGAGGGGCAGGGAGGCAGGAGGAAAATGAGGAAGGGAGGGGCTCTTCTCATTTTTTTAACCATTTGGCAAACAAGCACCAGGCTCCCAGGGTATGCAGCACATTGGACAAAGCACCGTGCCGGAGCATTTTTTTAACAGTGGCGAGTTCACCAGTTGTCCACACAAGATGATTTTACATGGTGTGGTAGCCTGAATAATGTCCCCCACCTCCAAAGTTGTCACGTCCTAATCCCCAGAACCTGTGACTACGTTACCTTACAAGGCAAAGGGGACTCTGTAGGTGTGATTAAAGTTCATAAGCAGTTGTCCTGGATTATCCTGGTGGGACCAACGTGATCACAGGGTCCTTATAAAAGGGAGGCAGGAGAGTCGGAATCAGAGAAGGAGCTGTGAAGAAAGAAGCAGAGGTTGGCACGATCGGGAGCCACAAAGCAAGGCATGCAGACAGGTGCTGGAAAAGTCAAGGAAAAGAGCCTCCCATCGAGCCTCTAGCGGAGCACAGCCCTACCAACCCATTTTGGACTTCTGACCAACACAGAGAATCAATCTGTGTTGTTTTAAGCTATTAAGTTTGTGGCGATTTGTCGCAGAAGCAATAGATAACTAATACAAAGGAAACTTTCCATGTAGATTCTTATACGGTTATTTCCATCCGTACAGTATATATGGACTATATAAAATACACACACCTACAAACACACACACACACACACGCAGTGCAAGCACATCTAACTCAATCCCACCTCGAGGTCTCTGCCCTCTGCCTGGAATGCTTTCCCCTAGATCTTCACATAGCTCCCTCCTTCTGAGCTTTGTTGCCTCGGCTCAAGCTTCACTAACTCAGAGTCTCTTTCTCTGGCCACCTTTTCTAAAACAGTGCCACGCATACCACCACCAGTACCCTGCAGACTGCAAAACATTTATAGATCAAAAGATCAATCTTTAGTAGCTCATCATCAGCATATTTAAAAACAAAATGGAAAAGAAGAGAAAATAGCAGAACATGTCGCATGTAGTAAAAGTAAGTACTGTTTCTCAACATTTTTCTCAAAATATTTTCTGTTTTGTGTACGTTTGTATGTATATTGGGCTGCAATGTAATCAATTCCTTACTATGGGGTCAAGACTTTCGCTCTAATACATCACTTTGCCAAATTTTCTCTCGAATCATTATCTGAAATTCTTTTATATATGTATAGTCAGCTCTTTGTCTCTGCGGGTTTGACATTCGCGAATTCAACAAACTACCAGCCAAAAATATTTGAAGGAAAAAAAAAAGTTATGTTGCTGCTGACCTGTGCTATGTAATTAGGCCAACCATGCCTGCAGCTCTACTAAACATGTACAGACTTTTTTTCTTGTCGTTATTCCCCAAACAATACAGCATAATAACTACTTACATAGCATTTACATTGTATTAGGTATTATAAGTAATCTAGAGATGATTTAAAGTATACGGGAGGATATGCGTAGGTTATATGCAGATGCAATGCATTTTATACGTGGGACTTGAGCAGCCGCCGAGGTCCTGGAACAATCCCCTGCAGATACCCAGGGCCGACTGCATTTACTCTCCGTCTCCTTTAAGAGAATAAGATCTCATGAGGTAGAGACATCGCCTGTTCTTTTCTGTGCTATGTCCCCGGCATCTAGAAGAACCTGCCACCCCATGGGTTCAATCAAGGTTCAATCAAGATTTGTTGAAGGAATGAATGAATGAACTGAGCCCATGATTTCATGAATATTATCATTTACAGGACGGGAGTCACGTTTTTTCAAAGTAAGTTAACGTAAAGGCTCATATTAAGTAACAAGGGGTACCCAGTGAGGCAAAAATCATGAAGAGGATACGGAGGACATAAAATAATAGATTTATTCCCTGCTCTTGAGGGGCTTCTAAGCTAGCCTGGGAGACAAGCTGCAGAAGGGCTGAGGAACGGATGAATCCTGTCCCGAAATGTTGAAGAGCACGTCCACCTCCGCTGTTTCACCCACCAGAATGCCGCAGCGCGGAGTGCGGAAGCGCCTTCTCCCAGGCCACGGAGCGGCCAGCTGCAGAAGCAACAGGAGAGCCCCGTGTCTGCCTCCCAGGGTTGCGGTCTCTCCCTTTGCAGCCTGAATGAGGGCTTTGGGCATGCTGACCTCCCAGTCAGTTTCCTTTCAATCCAACCACACTTGGGCCCTGGAGTCTAAAAATCCAGGATGAGGAGCTTCACCCCAACTCTAGCCCCACCCACCCCACCACCTACTCCCATCCTGTGTGTTTTTTTTTTTTTTTTTTTCTCTTTTGCAACATACTGTCCAGGAACTTGGAGGCAGCGCCATGCAGTGGAAAGATACTCAGCTTGGGAATCAAACAGAGCTGGCTTCCAACAGAACTGTGTCTATTGCTTATTTACCAGGAAACTTGAGTAAGTTTCTTAACTTCTCCGACCCTCAATTTCCTCATCTGTAAAATGTGGAAATAAAAGAATTCTGTAAAAGTGTCAAGAAGGAAGTAGATTCTCAGATAATGTTGGGTCCCTTCCCTTCTCTTCCAAGGGATTTATGCATGATTGCTGTGGCTTAACCTTTAACAAATGCCCGCAAACAATGGGCGCTGTTCAGATGCCATCAATGGCAAGCTGCCAGGGGGGGGTCTCAATCTCAAGTGTCAGCCCCAAGCATTCCCAAATAGGTGTCTTTGCAAGAGGACTTTGTCCTGTGAGGTGAGGGTGCTCCTTTCAGGGTGATGAGACCCTAAAGCAAGTGTCAGAGCATGAATGAAGGTGCTGGGAACGGTGACAGCCCAGTTCCAGTCCTCAGGGTCCCCACCTTTTCCCTAATAAGTCATAGTCTAGCCAGGGCCACAGGATGACTTTCATGGGCTGTAGGCATTTTTGCTTTCATGAACCTCTTCCTCCATCAAACAAATATTAAAAATGATATTTGTCCACTGCACTGGTATAAAGATATATATATGACTATTATATAATAAAACATTTTCTTCCACCTGAAATCTCTCTTTTTCTGATTTTAAAAGGAATTAAAACATGTCCATGGGCCCCTCGAGCTTTCAGAGGGAGTGCAGCCCTGATGACACCCTGATTTCAGACCTCTGGCCTTAACTGTTGTAAGCCACTCTGTTTGTGGTAATTTGTTATAGAAGGAAACTAACACGCTGTCTGTTCCACGATGGTTCTGTGCCCCCCACCCACCCTAGGCTCCTACTTGTGGATTAATAGAAAGAACAGGGCTTTAAAGTCAAGGTTCTGGTTCTGACTCTGTCAGTTAGTATCTAAGTAAACTGGACACGTCGCTAGCCTCTCTGCACCCTGTTATCTTGTCTGTAAAATGGAGACAAAAATATCTACTTTGCAGGGTTGCTGTGAGGATCAAAAATAATAACTAGAAAAGGCTTAGCTCACGCTTAACAACAGAGGGAATAGTCCATTCCTTTTGGGCTCCAGTGATGGCCACAGAGCCCAGCACAAGCCTCAGTCTTGCTCAGATTCCTAAGCAGATTGGTCCCGGTCCTTGCAGAGAAGATAGGTTGCCCGGAGTTCTGAGGATGAGGAGCCAGCTAGCTCTACAGGGAGCAAACCCCGAAAATATTCCCAACTAGGAGGCAGTGTTTGTCGTGGCCTAAGGGCCTGGAGCATCCAGCTCCATTCTCATACTTTGAAGAAACTTGGGTTCCATCGTCTTCCACAAAACCAAGAAAACATTTGATTCTTTCAAGATATTTCCCATTCGATTATTTAGAAGAAAAGAATGTGGAGAGGTGGATGGAGGAGGATAAAGAGCATCTTCATGAATAAGAGTAAGTCTTAGCGGAAGATCTGGGGCTGCGAGGAGGCCACAGATGGACAAGGTGATGCAAAGTGACACTTATGTGAGGTACCGGAGAAGGGTATAAGAGCAAAGAACCGTGAGGATTCTGGGTGGTTGGAGAAAAGAGTGGGGATTATCTGTTCGGGCAAAAGCCATAGGAAGGGTAAGGACTGAGGAGTCCTGCGGTGGGAAGTGTGACAGATCCCAAAGGCACCCTAAAACACTTGACTCAAGGCTGATTTTTGTCAGGCCTGCCCCCTCCCACCTGGGCCTCCCATTCCAAGTATCTTCCTCAGGGATCCCACGGGTCCAAAGCAAGTGGCTGCAGAAGTGGTAGGCAGCATGCGTCACCTGAAAGTGCATAGATGTGTCAGGCAGACCTGGGTCCGTCGTTTGGTGGAAGAAGTAGGTTTAAATCTAGGTACTGGACTCCGGAGCCCACACTCTGAACCATGAAGCCATGCGCTCCCTCTTCCTCTGCAAAATGAGGGCAAAAATACCTTCCTCAAAGACTGTTTTGAGGATTAGAAATAATGAACACACAGTCCCTAGCACATCCAAGGCCATTCACAAAAGTGTGCCTAGTGGCCAATGTGGCTGTTCCTGGGCCAGCTTCTCATCAGTCTCCCAGGACATCGATGGCTGAGCAATCATTTTGTTAATGAGGCACTAATACTCTCATTCAGATAAATGGCATATGCCTCTCTTATATCTCCCCTTGTTTATGCAGCCCTGTCCTTTATCGAATTTATCTCTGTTTATGCAATTACAACCGTCCGTTTAGATCAACATGTATCTCCTTGAAAAATGAGGAAAATAAAAAGGAATGCTGACTTGTAAGTTCAGAAACAAGAAGACCCAAATGGTATTTTGCAAAAGCCACATAAACCATCCCTTAACTCTAAGGCAAACTTGTTATTTCCACCAAGAGAATCCACCAGGATGAGGAAAGGGCCATTAATACATCGCTTCTCAAAACAAGAAATGGCACAGTGCTCCGCAGTGTTACGGAGATGTCTCCACCCCAAGAACCCTCGCTGGACCCTGGTTCTCTAACACTTGGCCATGGGGTCTGACATTACACAGGCATTTTCCAGACAATCCATCTCTAGCTGTTCCAGGTAAGCCAGGAACAGGAAGGTTGCTGTGCAACTCACGAGCCAGATTTTACTTCTTCTGTAACCCAAGAATCTGAAGATTTGGAATCAAACAGACCAGGTTTCAAATCCAGGCTCTTTGATTTGTTACTCTGGGAACTTAATTTAATTACTCAAATTCTCTGAAGCTACAATGAATGGGAATGACTACTTTCTTGGGCAGTTTCGAGGCTCGACTGAGGTGACTTATGGAAACGGTTTAGGCAAATGGCAGAATTCAAGGACTGGTAGCATTTATTACAACAGGGCAAGCTTTTTTTTTTTTTTTTTTAGGAACTTTAGCACTCCCCAAAAGACCAATATTGTTAAGACTATATGTTGGGCCAACAGCACCACCTGGTGGTCAGCTATGAGATCTGGCGAACCTCTCCTCTGTCTTCCTTAGCTTGGTCCCAGGGAGGCTCGCATCACAAAAAAAGATGACTTTCAAAAAGGGACTTGGTTGAAAGAGGCCCCGGAGTCAGGAAGGGAACATAACCTGATCTATTTGTAATTCTTTTCTGACGGAAGAAAAACTGGTTCAGTCCACTTTATAAGACAAGACAAGACAGGCAAGACATGTAGCTTCTCTGAGTCCCTGTATCTTCACCTGTTTAATGAAAACAATACCTTATTTGTAGCTATCAAAAAGAAAACAAACACAGGTTCAGCGACTGGTATCTAGTAGACACTCAAGGCAATTTTTGACATTTAGGAAGCAACCGCATGTGTCTGTACCTGGTCTTTTAGACATCATCTAGGGTATATGCCCTCAGAGTTCCAAGAAACGGCCAGCAGGGAGCCTTCTCCTGGGCCAGGCCCACTGCTCTCCACTTGCTTTTTCACCTCCCCGCCTCTGGGAGGCACTGCCCCAAAGTCAGACCTACCTGGGAAGCACCCATCAGAGAAGACTTGGAGACTTGGAGACTGGAGAAAGATCATTTGTTCATCCGTTCATTTGTTTGACGAAAGTGCTGAGCATTCAAGATAAGGACGATTTTAACATGACTCTGGTTTCAAGAAGCTTGCATTCTAACCATGGAAGCAAAAGAATAAAGAAATACATGAGTGCCGTGGACCAGGTACTGTGATAGAGGCGTGTATTGTTTAGGAAGGTAACACAGAGAAAGGAGCCAACTTAGCTAGAGGAGTTGAATGGATTCGACAGTTACCAACTGAGTGCCAAGCACAATGTGAGGACCTGGGGATACAGAATGAATAAGTCCCAAACCCTGCCCCCAAAGAGACTGTGGTCGGCTGGGGTAAGGAAAGGATGCAGAGAGAATGCGACATGTGGTTTGGTACTGCAGGGAGTGTGGGTTCAGGGAACTTGAAACGAAGGGAACAGCCTGAGCAAAGAAAGGCAGGATAGAGCAGGATCAGCCAGTGGCTTCTCCACACCCACCTACTGCATCTTCTGAGCTTCTTTCCTTGCTTTGGGATTCAGGAAATGTAAACATCATTTTTTTCTTTCGTTGCCATATTTTAAACCTGCTTATCCTCCACTATGGTATCTTTTCCAAGGGTCCCAGATAGGCGAGCACTGTGCCATATCATCTCACACATGCCCAAGCAAGCCCCCTCCCTGCTCATTCTACATTAGCATTGAGGATGCTCTTGTCTCCGGGGCAACCTTCTCGACATGGCCTGGCCCACCTTCCCTGCTGTCCTGAAGCCCTGAGCCTCCCCCAACCCCCTACCTTCCTGAGGCTCCAGCATCCCTCTGACCTACCAACTGGAGGAGGCTGGGTGGGAGGTACGACAGGGGTGCCACGGGGCGGGATGAGGAGTGCCCGCAAGTTCCAAGTTCCCCTTGTCTCCAGTCCCAAGAGAAATAAGTGGAAACCACCACCCAGGCAGCTCCATTTCCTGAGTGCCCACTGTGCTCATTCACTCTTCAATGGTGGCAGAGCAAGGCAATAAAGAACTTGGGGCCTGAAGCTCACATCCAAGTTACACTACTTCTTTGCTGGGTGGCTTTGGACAAGTTACTTAAGTTCTCTGTGCTTCCATTTCTTTATCGATAAAGTAAAGAATAGTATCTACCTCACATGGCTATTGCGAGGATTAAATAAAATAATACAGCAAAGTGCTTAGAAGACTGCCTGACACAGAGGAAGAGCTCATTAACTATTAACTATTATTCAACAATAATTATTTATTGAGTTTCTACTGTGTCAGGGTTGCAGCTGCAGCTGTGAAACAAAATGACCTGGTCCTCGACTCACAGAATTTACAGTCTGCTGGGGAGGCAAACTGTTAATACTAAGTAAGGAACAGTAATTATATAATCACCAACTGTGATGAGTACTAGGAAGAAAATGGATAGTATGAATGAAGAGAAAAAACGAACTAAGAGGAGGCATTGGAATTAGATTGGGGGTAGTGACATTTAAGCTGAGACCGAAAGGATGTGCAGGAATGAGGTGATGAGCTGAGAATAGCGTGCCAAGGCCCAGAGGCCGCCAAGAATGCTATGCCATCAGGATCTGGAAGAAGAGGGCCAGGGTGGCTGCAGTGTAGTGAACACGGGAGAAAGGACCCTGAGCTAAGGTTGGAAAAACAGGCAGAAACCAGCTCCTAAAGGGCCCTAGAGAATTGAGCACTTTATTCTAGGTCAGTGGGAAGCCACTGAAGTGTTTTGGGAGCAGTTTTACTGTTCAGATATTATTTAATTTACATTTTCAAAAGATCACTCTGCTGATAACCTTAAGAGTAGAACTGAGGACATCAGAAAGGAAGTGATTATAAATAGAGAGGCGGTTGGGCCTAGTGTGGAGACATCGAATATCTACCCACAAATATAATCGACAGGACTTGATGAGGGAATGGATGTGAGAGGTGAAAGAGAAAGAGGATGAAGATAACATTTAACTGAGGTGGAGAAAAAAAATCGAAGAAGGAACAGATGTCAAGTAAAAGGTCCTCTTTGGAGATGTCAGGCAGGCAATTCCATACGGAAATCTGGAATTCTAAAGAAATATACTTTCAGGAGCTATACGTTTGGGAGTAAGAACATAGAGATGTCATATCAAGTCACGGAGATGAATGAAATCACTCGGAAAGAGATTGTAGAGAGAGAAGAAAAGCAGGCTCAGAACCAGGGATCCCAACATTCAGAAGGCAAGTAGAGGAACAAGAGCTGCCCAAAGACATGGAGTAGGAACCAGCCGAGGTAGGAGAAAGGCCAGGAGAAACCCATGGTCTTAAAAAGAAGGAGTGGTCCACATGTGGCTACTTCAGTGCTGAGTGAGATGAGGACAGAAAAGGGGCCATTGTGGTTGGCATCACAGCGGTCACTGGTGACCTTGGCAAGAGCAGCCTCACGGTGTAGTGGGGTAGGTGTCATATCGGACTGGGCAGGTGCAGGGGCAGCATGTAGGGCAGTTATTTTTATCAGCTTGAATCTGGGGTGGATGGGGAGTAGAAGAAAAGCAGTAGCTGAAACAGGATGGAGGGGAGGGGGCCAACGGATGTTTTTCATTTCCTTAAAAAGTTGAAAAAAAAAATTGAGCAGTTGCTAGAGTGCTGATTGGAATGATCCAAAAAGAGAGGCAAGAGGACAACGGAGTCAAGAGATGGGATAAAGATCGAGAGAGGTCCCTGAGAAGTCATGGGGGCCGGGGTCCAGAGCATCTGTGGGAGGATGAGACTCTAAGGAGACAAAGGAGAAGATGCAGACAGATGGAGAAGGGTCGGTGCGTTGACTGTAAAGAAGTGGGGACCCAGCAAGGCCCTTCCACGTTTAACCCTCAACACAAATCCTGGGAAGTTTATTTCCCCCACTTTTGAAATGAGGAGGGTGAAGCCCAGGATAGTTAAGTCGCTTGGCCCCTCATCCTGTTCTTGAGTGGCCATGCCAGAATTCAGACTCCAATTTGTCTAAATCAAAGACTACGTTCTCTTTGGCCTATCACCCCGAAAAGCTCACGAAACAGTACTCATTACAAAGGGCTTATTCAATAAGTGTTAGTTGAACGAAGTGTTCGTTATAAACATAAGATGACCCCCAACCCAGCTTAGATATTGATTTGAATCTCTTAGCAGCAGCAGAGCATGGAGCTCTGTGGAGCATGAGGAGTTGATAAAGAGAGGGGTTGCTTAGAAAGGAGTAGGCAGCCTAAGATGAAATTGGGGTGGAAGAGCAGGTACGAGACGAAAGGGAGGAACGATAACATCAGCATAAATCCACTGGGAGGCACATCCCCACATAAGGCTCCTGAAAGTTCTCTAATCTCTGAGCTCATCTGTTTCATCCCTACTAATGAGTATACCTAACTGTCTTTGGTCCAGACACCACACACCAGAATATAGATGCACTGGGGTTCTCTTAGATTCTTGGCTTGCCAGATTTCGTGGTTTGGGGATCTCCAACAAAGGAGTTAAAGCTCTAGATTCTGGATCAAGCCCCAGCTCTGTCACTTACTAGCTGTGCAGTTGTCAACAAGTCACTTTCTCTCTAAGGTTGTGAATCATTTGTTGACATGTTTTCCTCTGGTATTTTCTGTTTCTAAGTCCTTTTTCCCATTAGGTGACTGGACTTTGTAGCATCTATTTCTTCTGGGAAAGAAAGCTACATCAGAAGCAAAGAAAAGGCTTTTGAATTTTAAAAATAGATAGACCCACCCTGGGGTCTCAGGACACAGCAATTACATGATGAATCAGAATTAGGTTGTTTGATCTAAGATTGATTAAAGGGCCCCTGTATAAAGAAGTAATGATGTGGCAGAGACAGGTTAGCTGTTTACCAAGCCCATCCCGCTTTGGCCCTGGGCACTGGCCAGACACCTCTGCAGGTAAGCACAGCCACACAAGTGAGTTCTAGCAAACTGCATGAGAGCAGCAGCGATGCGTGTGGCACTTCCAGACCCAGCTCAAGAACACCTTCCAAGCTCAATTCTTCAACACTCTTGCTTTGTCCGTTGGTCTAAGGCCGACACACCAAGCAACTTTGGGAGCCACATGTTGAGGATGAGGGAGCTACAGATGGTAGGTGCTTGGAGAGCTCCCTAACGATGAGGAACGCCCGTTCTGGATTTCATGTGCCCGACAGATAAACTTCTACAGCGTTCAACCAATCACACATTTTGGGGATTAGCATCTAATGCTGCCTTCGTTAACACCATTGGAAAAGGAGGTAATGATGAATAAACCGTTGGCTGTGGTGGGGGTGGGATGGGGAATGACAGGCTCTTTCTATTTAGGTTTGTGGGATCTGAGAATAGAGGAGACCTGCGCCTCATTTCCTAGATGGAGCCCTGGGGGCAAACTCACAGAGGAGTGGCCGTGTGGCCTGTCCAGTATAGCCCCGCTGAATTCAAAATCACCGGAGTGGCAAGGGAGGAGACATCTGTTCCCTGTGTAGCTGAGAGAGCCCCAGAAGTTAGCTGAGAGAGAGCCAGACTTCTTGCAATTGAGAATAAGGAATGACAGTTACAACTGTATTGACCAAGGGCCAGACAGGAGAAGGGAAATCTCAGGGGAGACCTTCAAAGACTGGTCTGCCCTTGGGACTTAGACAAAACCCAAGAGAAATTCTGCAGGGCCGTGCAGGAGGCCACGGGGAAATGAAATTGATCAAAAATTAAACCGTAGTCCTCCCAACACAATGGGAGCTTGAAATAGAAATTTAAGCAGATTATTTACACATTGGAGTTTGCAGACTGAGACTCTTACTTGCTGCTTCTCTAGCCGTAGGGCTGAAAATCCCACCCTGCCTTCCCCATAGAGCTGTGAGAGCCAAAACCAAATAATGTGCTTCGTAGGAAACTACAATGCTCTGAAATCTGGCTCATCATTGTCATCATCGTCATCATCATTAGCCTTGGCAGAAGCTAATGGGGAAGGAGCCCCGAGAGTCCAGTTCCGGGAGCTTTTGTAGCATGATCAGGTCTTCGATATCAGGCCCTAATCCTAAAGAAACGGCTTCTTCTCTGTTTCTAAACCCTCGTCCCCTCCTTCAAGCAAAGAGCCCTGTTTCCTAGAGGTTCTTCTGTGGCGGCGGAGCTCACCCTGCAGCAAGTAACAAGGGCTTTTGATGGAGGAATAGAACTTGAGAAGGCTGAGGGGGTGTCATCATGTCACAGGTGATGGAGCTAAGCCCACTGCCTGCAGCCTTTGTCCCCAGGTAGGGACAAGATGACCTTCCCCTCAGAGAAGGCTCCCAGCAAATGGACCCTATGTCTCTCCACAGCCACTTACATCCTTCACTCTGTTTGGCCCTTAATGGAGACATTGCTTTATGGAAGCAAACATTTCCCATCCAGAACAATAGCTAACAATGATTAGTAAGTATATTTATTGAGCACTTACCAGATAGCAGACACTCTACTAAACATATTAATACCATGTTTCATGTCACTCCCACAAAAGATATTAGATCCTTGTTTCAAAGCACCCAAGTCTCAGAGAGGCTAAATAACTTGTCTTAGGCCACAAAGCTCAAAGGTGACAAAGTCTCAATTCAATTCGAAGACGACCTGACTTCAGAGGCCCAGCTCTTACTCATTAAGCTCCATGGCACCCTGTTTATGTCAGCATCTGGTTTTCTACACATTTAGGGGATCTGAAGCTTTTAAAAAAGAAAAAATGTATCAGTATAAATTACTGCAGGCCACCCTCCCTTCGCATGGTACTACGTGAACTGAAACTCGTGAATATCAGAACCATGGCCTCACTTGTGTATCTCAGCTCCCGTGGAATTGCGTAAAGGGAGGACTGCCTGTATTATTCTTACTGCTATTATCAGCGTATCAATAATGCCGCATAACAAACCTGCCCAAATCTCAGTGACCTACGACCGCATTTATTTGTGTCGCTCTCAGGTCTGTGAGTTGGCTGGGGCAGCTCTGCGTGAGGCTGCAGGTCAGCTGTGCTTCGTTCTTGGCTCTGGGTTGCATACAGATCTATCCACGTGCCTACACATTCTTTTTGAACTAGCCGCTATTGGTGTATGTTCTTCTCAAGGTAGATCTTTGATGCACAAGAGGCCAAGTTATACAAGCACATTTAAGGCCTCTGAACACTTTTTCAGCATCTTATTGGGCAAAAGAAGCCAAATGGCCACGCTAACATTAATGGGTGGGGAAGTGACCCCCACCCACAGGGCAAAGAGTGGGGATGTACAATCCTTTTCCAGGGGGTGAAAAATGAAAACCCGGCTCCAGCCGGCCACAGTCAGCATCTTCATCCTTGCCGCCAGCTGGCTCGTGGCTTGGGTGTGAGGACAGGTTGGCAGAGTGCTGTCCTGAGACCCTCCAAAGCCCTGCGTGGGGCACATTAGCCAGCAGACGGCTGGTGGTCTCCCCATCCCTCTGCCCGCTCCTGACTCCCAGTGACCTCTCGGCTCCTCCTACAGCCTCCAGGCTCCCTCCCCGCACTCTTCCTCTCTCCCTGGCCCTGACGGTTGCAAAGACAGTCAGGTTCTCAGCAAAATCCAGCTGAAGCAAAAATCAGAATCAAATGCTTTATAACACATAAAACTCTTCAAATCTGCAGTCATTTCCCGATTTGAACTTCACAGCTCTCCGAAGTACACAGGGCTCAGAGTGATATGCAGGTTCCCACCGTATAGATGGGGAAATTGAGGCTCAGAGAAATGATGTGATTTGCTAAAAGTCTCACTGTAGCCTAAGGGCAGCCCGGCACAGACTTGAACACGGGTCTTCTCTCTCCAAACCCCGGTAATGGGAGGGAGAGAAAGTCACCAAACTCAGATCCCAAAAACAGCTGGGGTTTGGAACAGTTACATTGGGAAAATGTCTGGGGAGAGGTGTGTCGTGCACAGATTCCCTGCACACACTCCCCTCCGGAAGCTTGGTCTGCACGGCCATCTACACAGCCCAGCTCACAGCCACCCTCCTTTTGGACGTGGCCGGAGACCTCCAAGCCACAAGAATTCAGTGTCCTTCAGAGTGCCATAAGAAGAGCAGATTTTCATCTTAATTCTAGGAACTGTATGAGTTTATTCATATCCGTCACTGCGCACCGAAGAGACATAGTATTCTATTTCTCCAAGGATTTTTCCTCCCGCCACCCATCTTCCCCCTCTCGCCCCCTCCACCAGCCCTATTCCTGCCCCCGCCTTCTCCAGGCATGATTATCTCTCACCCGGTTTGGTTGGTTTTTAAACGGGATGAGACATTTAAACAAAATCCATTCTGCAGTCTTTTTAGCTACAAAGTGGTGTGGCGATGTTTTGGGAATGATAGTAAAATAAGAACCTTTTTTTTTTTTTTTTAAGCTAATGAATTGGCTGACATTATGATGTCAGAAGGACTGGAGCCAAAGGTGTTTTGCTAAAGGGAGTCTCCCCACAGCCCCCCCTCCAGACGACACGGCACCCCTGGAGCCCATAGAACCTGCGACTGTTCACGCTGTTTACACACCCAGCTCCCCTGACTGCCTCTTTGTGGGAAGTTGAACTTTTTTTTTTTTTTTAAGCTAATGAATTGGCTGACATTATGATGTCAGAAGGACTGGAGCCAAAGGTGTTTTGCTAAAGGGAGTCTCCCCACAGCCCCCCCTCCAGACGACACGGCACCCCTGGAGCCCATAGAACCTGCGACTGTTCACGCTGTTTACACACCCAGCTCCCCTGACTGCCTCTTTGTGGGAAGTTGTTTACACGAATTTATTTTGGGAAAATTCCATTAGACGAGACCAGGATTTCTTCACAAATCATTGCCTCTCACTTGTGTCTTGATCAAATCTGGGCAGGCCACGCTTTCTTCAGAGCCTGACTCCCCGTGTTTCTATTAGAGGTTGGGGGAGAGGGAGGAGGGGGAGAGGACGTGAAAGATAATGAAGTGGCCAAGGATGGGCTTAGAAAAAAAAGGCCTGTCTGCTGGGATAGGAAGCAACAGCTCTGGCAGAACAAAGGGGTCCTCACTGGCTTGGAGACTGCTGACTCCCATCAGCAGCTTTCCAGACTACAGCTGTGTACGAACTTGCCCATCGTGTGCCTGGCCTTGTGCTATGCTGCTATGACACGGAGACAAACTGGTGATGCTCCCTGACCTCAAAAAGTTCCAAACCTAGAGAAAAAGAGAGCGACAGAAACAAACAATTAAATTGAATGGTCTCACAAGGACCCACAAGGACCTATCAGAGGTGAGGCTTTTGCGGGTCGTTGTTAACTCAGCCGGGTCTTTGACAAGTGCGGGATATAGCCCCGGACCACAGGGTCTTTGTAGGGTCTCCACACCCTTGTCCCACCTCAGTTGGTCATTGAGCATGTTGATTCTTTCTGACCACTCACTCTGGCCATTCACTCTGTTGAAGGAGAATCCCAAATATGAGATGCACCCCAATTTGTTCCCATTGGTTCGCTCTTACACTGGCATCACATGTGCATAGGCCACATATTTGCTTCATTAGTGCCTAAGCAACTCCCTCTTACTCCCCAAGAAGAGACTTACTGGAGACCTACTAAGAGCCAGACCCTGTGGATTCAAAGATGCTGAGACATTCTCCTTGTTCTGCAGGAGCTCAGCCTGGGCTAGGTGGAGTGGGGAAGGGAATGAGGACCACAGCTAAGCCACGAAGTATCCAGGATACCTTCTCTTGGATAAGGGGAGCTGGCTGATGTTCAAAGTGTCATTCCGAAGAGAGTCAGAAGGAAGGCGGTAGCTCCCGGCAGTAACTCAGTACCACCCTCTGCCATTATCTGCCCAGCAAGCCTGGCTTCTCTGGTCAGGAACACTTCCAACACTGCAGACTGCTGAGGCCCATGGTCAAGAGCACACTGAGCAACTCTGGGAGGGGTCTGCCTCTCAAGGTGGGTTTCCTCAACTCTAATGAGGAGGGGCTGCACCATCAGTTTTGCTACATGGAAACCTTAGTGGAAACACAATCTTGGGCAGTGCTCATGGCTCATACTTCATTGAGCACTTACTATGACCAGGCACAGGTCTAAGTGTGTCACATGTGTCAATGCACTTAATCCTCACAGCAACCCTCTAAGTTAGTACTTACCACAGATAAGCAAATATATAAAATATTAAATTATTTGCTTAAAAATCCAATATGTGAACTAGATAAAACTACAATTCCTTTCATTGATGAGAGGGTGGGTTTTCTTTGCTCCCACAGATCTGACTGTAGACCCTCAGGGTTGGAAATAAAAAGAATCTGCTTTGCAGACACTGATCCATGCCCCCTAGGAATTTAAAAGCCACCACCAGGTCCCATGAGTAGAGAGGTGGTGGGGCAGGGTAAAGTGAGCATGCCTTTCGGAGTCGGATCTCAGTTCATATCCCAGCTCCAGCTCTCACTAACTCAGCAAGCAATTTCAGCAGAATCCTTAAGCTTTCCAGATATTGCTTCACTCACAGTTGTCATGAACATTACATGAGATATAACATGTGCAAAACATCTACTACAGCATCTATGGTAGATAGTTGAAAATATAGCAACTGCTCATCTTACCCAGATGGGCACAAGAGGCAGCATGTTGTAAGGTAGTAATGCAAAATGTAGTGCCATTATAGGCTATTCCTTGAGCTCCAAACTAGATGTATTTTAGAGATAGAGATCATGAGAGGGACTGGCCTTATATTACTTATATCCTCCATGGCTCTCAGCACATTTCCACGCACATTATAAGTGCTATTGAATGAATGAATGGTTTACGGATGGAAGGATGGAAGGATGGATGGATGGATGGATGGATGGATGGATGGATGGATGGTCCAAACAGGTCAGTTCCTTATGAAAAGCTCCACTACACCCCAAAACATGTCTCATTTCAACACATCAGGGAACAGTGCAGCCTTTGACTCCTCCCCACTCCTCCAAAACCTGTGAATCATCTTGCCAGATACCTCCTTGTTGCCTCTCTGCTCAGCCCCTTCACAGTAATGCATTGTTCCACTATCTGATAGGTCTTGACTCTGGCTTTGCATTTGAGTGGTGTCTTTTGCAGCCACGCTCTACAGCCCATGGGCTAACTCCATCCCAACTCCCAGATGTACCCTCCACAACCAGAGCCTGTGCACCGTGCTTTCAGGTTGTTGGGGAGGAGTTAATGTGCAGGCATTCATTCCCTGGAGCCCCCGTCCCTGGAGACCTGGGCTGGAACAGTGAGGCCTGTGTATCTTGGCATTCCATGGCCAGACTCCAGCCACGCACTGAGGTTGTTTCATGCACAATCTTAAGTGCTCTGTGCTTTGCCTACTCAGGAGCCAGGAGCAAGCCTGAGGCTCTGTCGCCCTCCCTTGGTGGTGGCTAGAGGTGAAGAGAGAGCACAGCCTCCAGCAGAGTAAAGGAGCCATAGCTTGCTGTATTTTCCTGGGGGCCAAGGCAGCCCTCCAGCTACAATCGATCCAGGTGCAGCTGGCTTCCCCAAGGTCAGGGCTGCCAGCCCAACACACTCGTGTACCACTAACACCATGGCAGCTCCTGCTGTCTCCATTACCAGTCCCAGAAAAATTACCTGATACCTCGGAAAATCTGTCTCATCTCCTTACAGATGCAGTGGTACCAAGAGAACCTCAGGTCCAGGTTCTCAGATGCATGTCATCTTCCTAGTTCCATACCTGGTAGGGAAGGTAGAAACATGGGCATGACTTGACTGGGGAGAATGATGAGGGCATGTTTAGGTTACAGGGGCATTAACTGGCTTTTGTCTTTTTTTTACACCCCAGGCCTCGGTTTCAGGGAAGAATGACCCATATTACAGCAGGGTTCTGGGAGGTTGGATACAATTATACATTAGCAATTATAGAGTCAGTGGAAGGGCACCAGCTCTCCACCTGCCTGAAGCTCAGGTCTGTGCAGATGGACACTGATGACAAGAATTCTGGCTGAGGGGTGAGTAGCTTGTGACCTATGGGTTCTCACTGCAGAGTGCATGGGAAGCACATCCAGAGGTTGATGATACCTGTCACTTGAAGCTCACTTTACCCTTTGGTCACTGGCCTCTTCTGCCCAGCGGCCCTGATCCAACCTGTCCCTGGGAAATCCATATCCTGTGCCTCAGTGCTGCCCTCTCCTGGATACTGGTTCCAGAAAAAAGATGTGTGGGGTGGGGCAGACATGGAGGTAGAGGTCCTTCTCTGGAATCACTTCCATCAGGTTTGGCCCGGAGCCTACCTCTTTGATAAGCACAGCCGCTCCCTTAGCGAAGATGTCAATACCAGGCTCTCCACCTTCCCAGCAGGATCCTCATCCAGAGCCACCTTGGAGAGGACTAAGGAGAGGCAGAGGCATCCTGAAAGACACAGCAGGTACCTGAATAATCCAAGTTGAAAGCTCGTTCCCTAAGAGACTGTTAGCTACTGGTTTGGACTAAGATTACCTAATCGAACCAAAATTTAAGGGGTGTTTTTTTCCTCCCCACCTTCCTAGAGAAGAGAAAACTCTGAAGGAAGGCCAAATCCATAATCAAGAATTGTCTTTGATCTATAATTCCACCACATATATGATTAGAGTGTGAGAACAGTTATACCCCCACTGAACACATATAAGTAGCAACCTCAGAGGGTGGATGGGAGGGTTAAAGGTTGTGAGCGAGTGCTCATTAAGCAACTACAATTATTAATATTTTTATCAAAACAAAGTTAACAATTATTGTGCTTCAGATGCCATAGAGATTAAAAGAGACCTTCTCAGGGCTCTCATTTATCCCACTCAGGCAGGCTCTAGTGTTGCAGAGACCTGGCCTGACATCCACAGGCCAATCAATGACTTGTCACTCAGTTTCACGATTGAGGCCTTTGGACACTGAAAAAAGGAGGGTTCTCAAATTGTGGGAGAGGGTGGGGACAGAGGAAGACAAGGGAGGGGAGCCTACTCCCGTTCATGACTGCCAGCCCCGCCTAGACCCCTGGGCCAGGAGTTTGGACTTTGCCCCAGGCCAGGCTTGAGGGCAAGACCATTAGCTCTGAACTTCCATCCAAAGGAAGGAAGGCCAGGGGCTCTCAACCTTTAGCCAAGGCAGGGAACGAGGTCACCATGTTGGCTTCTGCCACAGCCATCAAAGAGTCAGTTCCCAAGGTGCTGGCAATATCCTGCCCTCCATCCAGATGCTGTTACAAAGGTGTGATACTCTTGTGAAAAACTCCTCAGGCTGCACGTTTAGCATTTGTGTAGTTTTCTGCACTTATATATACTTCAATTAAAAGTTTATTTTTAAAAGTCACCAAGAAAATAAATTCCCTCCCCTACAAACCGCTGGGCAGAGAGGAGCATCCTTGTACCTGTACCTGGGCAGAGAGGAGCATCCTTGTACCTGTACCTGGGCAGAGAGGAGCATCCTTGTACCTGTTGGTGTGAATTGTCCAGCTTAATCCAAGTCACTGGAGTTTGGATCAGGCCAGGAATCGCCTCCCTGGGATATTGCACTCTTGCCACGGCGCCCAGAATCTAACCTCGATTCCTTCTTTCACTCATTCAACAAGTTGATGTGTGCCACACGTGTACACGCAGCATGTCTTAAAATGGACACCTCATATCTTATCCCAAAATCATCTGGCCCCCATTAACCTATACATCACCATTTACCCTGAGACGAAGTCCAAACATTATGCTGCCTCTTGTTCCCCCACTTCGGTGGTTTACAACAACCAGTCAAATACGTTACAAATTCTGCTTTGGAAAATGCACCAGACTCCATCTCTTTCTTTCTTCCACACAGTCAGTCCCTGTCCTCTACCTTCATCCTCTTGCACTTGGGCCATTCCAGCGTCTGCCTACCCTGTATCCTTGCCTGCAGCCTCCATGCTATCATCAGAGACCATGTCATTCACTAGCAAAAACCTTCAGTGGCTCCCTACAATCTATGAGAAAAAAGCCTAAACTCCTCACTTGGCCGAAAGGCCCTGCATGATGCAGGCCCACCTCCCACTGCACCCCTCCGTTCAGCCACCACCGACTGCAATGGACCACTCTCCACTCCCCGCGTTCACCTAATACGTTTTCACTTTCACTGCTCACATTATTGTCTCAATTCCAAATACTCTCCCCACTACTCTATCTTTTGCCAGTTCCCTTAGCTTCTACTCAGAAATGACCTCTGAGAAGTCTGCCCTAATCCTCTGATCAGATTTCATTGCCTCCTCACTTGGCAGCTACCACATGCTACTAGTACTTTAAGAACATTCTGCCTCATCTTGTCATGATCATTATGCAATCAGAAAAACCAGTTGGCTCTCTTCCTTCAAAATGTTTCCAGAATCTGGGCATTTCCCACTACCCCTGAGGCTACACCCTGGTGCAAGCCACCATATCTCTTGTTGAGATGTTTGCAATTGTTTCCTAACTGCTCTCCCTACTTCCACCCTGGCCTTTTTCCCCTACAAGATCTGCTCTTTACAGAGTGATGCTCTTACATATTCCTCAAGTTATGTCCCTCTTTAACTCGAGAAAAGCAATTAGTTACCTACAAGGAGCTCCCATAAGAATGTCAGTTGAGACATCAGCAGAGACTTTGCAGGTCAGAAGGGTTGGCACGAAATATTCAAAGTGGTGAAGAGCCGAGACCTACAATCAAGATTACTCTACTGAGCAAAGTTACCATTTAGAATCGAAGGACAAATAAAGAGCTTCCCAGACAAGAAGAAGTTAAAAGAGTTCATCACTACTAAGCCAGTATTATCAGAAATGCTGGAGAGACTTCTTTAAGAAGAAGAAATAGATATATACCAAACATATAAATAAAGAATGGCAATAAATACATATCTATCATCAAATATCTCAAATGAAAAAGAATTAAATGCTCCAATCAAAAGATAGGGTGGCTGAATGGATAAGAAAACAAGACCCTTACATATGCTGCCTATAAGAGACTCACTTCAGATTAAAAGACATACAAGTACTAAAAATAAAGAGGTGGAAAAAGATATTTCATGATGGACCTAGAGGGTATTGCGCTGAGTGGAATAGATCAGATAGATGAAGACAAAGGCCATATGATTTCACATACATGCAGAATCTAAAGAACAAAAACAAACGAACAAAAATAGAAACAAACTCATAGAGAAAGAGAACATTTTTGAGGGTTACCAGATAGGAGAGGGCTAGTGGGATAGGTAAATTAGGGGCAAGGGATTAATAAGTACAAAATGGTAGTCACAAAATAGTCATGGACATATAAAGTATAGCATAAGGAATATAGTCAATAATATTGTAATAACTGTACAGTGTCAGACGGGTACTAGATTTTTTGGGGTGACCACTTTGTGAGTTATATAAATGTCTAATCGCTATGTTGTACCCCTGAAATTTATATAATATTATATGACAACTATAATTTTAAAAAATAAAAAATATTATTATTTTTTTTTAAATCAGGTGTCAGGGTCCATTTGGCCCATAGGCTGTTGTTTGCCTATCCCAGTCTTAAAAGATGAGTTGATGAAGACGGAGGAATGGATTAGGGATGAAAGTAAAGGTGACTCAACAGTGTAACAGCCTTCACAAAGGTCTTTAAAACACAACATATAGTCTATTTGCTAAATGGAAAGATTTTTGGTGTGAGGGTGGGGGCTGGGGTCGTGATGGATACTGGAGAAGTCAGTGGGGTAAGATGAAGAAGGACCTTATCTTTCAAATTACAAAATTTACCATAAGCTTTAAGTTGGGCAAAGGCATAGTCAGGTTTGCAGTTCCCGAACATAACTCAGGAACGAAGAGAGACCGGGATAGGCAGTCTGGCTAAGAGACCGCAGCTTTACCGCAGGCATTATTATTCTGAATCGAACTGATGACACCTGCAAAAGCCCATTGTTAAATATTGAAGAATTTTTGTAAGCCAGCTGTCGAACACAGTCATTACTTAAAAATTAGATTATATGAAATTACGATGAAATAAATTTAAAACAAAGATAATAAACATAAAAAAAACTCATCATTTTCTCATTTCTCTATGATATTTTACTTTTGTCTTTGCTCTTGAGATTTGTTAACGCGAGTGTATCCATGCAGTGGAAATGCTACGGAATGCCCTGCTACTGGGCATCTCTTCAGAGCTCTGCGTTCAGAGGTCTCACATTGGTCGCTTGAAATTGACCACAGAAATGGACACATGCAACAAAATCAGGCCATTTTTTTTCCCCCCAGAAAATCAGTTGTTAAACATTTAGGAGCACACTTCTGAGTGCAGGTGAAGGAAGATGGGCCAGGGCTTGCTGCGGTGATGGCATAAATGGAGAGGTGGGGATGGCCGGATTAGATTCTACTCAACCAGGTAGCTTTGGAGAAATGAGGAAGAAGGACAAGGAAGAGAAGGATGCCTTCCAGCCAGAGAGAGCGAGCTATTTATAAAGAACTGCTTCGAACCCAAGACTTGGCTCTGCACTGCCCCCGCATGCCTTCTCACCAAAGACCTCTGTTAACAACCCAGGGTAAGTATGTGAGGCTGAGACCAGAGCCCTGGCAGCCCTGTGCAGCGGGAAGAACGGAAGCACTTGCTAAGATCACCCAAGGAGGTCGGCCGAGCCCCCAGCTTCCATTCAGCCACAGTCCCTGCACCACAGGCCCGTCTGTGTGTTTACATCTCATATATAGCTGCGTGCAGAGCTATTTGGGCACCCGCAGCGCTCCACGAGCGGGTCTGTGTGTATTTATAACCACACAGCTATGTGTGGACAGCCCCCCATATAGATCTCACCTACATCATTTCACACATCCCCCAGGTGCCCGGGGCCTGCTTCCTGACCTCACGTCAGGGGCCGGCCGCAGTAATTGACTCTGATGGGAACCGTGCTCTCCCAGCCGAAGGCACGCAGCCCACCTCCCACAGCCAGCGCCTGCCTCCCTCCCAGGGACCTGGGGGGCCAGACCTTCCTGGTAAAGCTCTGCAGAGAGGAGAGCTATAAACATACCACAGGCTGACCCGCATATGGAAATGAGGCTCGCGGTTGGGCCTGGTGCCCAGCCACGGGCCTGTGGCCTCGCTGCCGCCAAGTATCTTTAGCGTGAACTTCGTCAACATCGGCCCCCCTCTGCCCCCTCCAATCTCTCTCCTCCCCTGCCCTGTCTTACACTCACAGTTTGTGGTGTCTCTTTCAAGGTCTTTTCCTCAAGCCTGCAGGGAGGGCTGGGCTCCATCATCCCCCTGTCTGACAATAATAATAACAACCATATACTCATACCTTCCACGTACTGTTCTAGGCACTGAGCTAGGCGCTTCATGTCTACGACCTCACCGAATCTGCATGGAAGCCCGATTTTACAAATAAGAAACCTAAGCCTGTAAGGGCATGGGTCACTCAGGGAAGAAACCAGAAGCAAAAGAGATCAAAGTTGTCCTAAGTGTCTGAGGCTCCAGGCACACAGCGAGTCCCAGGCCCACAGGCTGGAGTCCCACGCTGGAAGGGGCCACTGCATGCAGAAGAAGATAAGTCCAGGATGGGGGCAGTGATGTCACAAGTAGAGAGAGGAGGAGATGGTTGGGATAGAATCAGAATCAACCACGTAGTTTTGGAGAGATGAGGAAAAGGGAAGGAAGAAAAGGATGCCTCTAAACTAGAGACAAATAGAGAAAGAGCAATTTGTTAAGAGAACAATCAGTCTTCTTCCATGTGAGAGTGGGGCAAAGGTCATCCAGGAAGCTGTGGAAAGAAGACACTCCTTGCCTTCTCAGGCTTCTTCTGGGCACTCTCTTGCAGGCAGTGCCAAGCTGTTTCCAAAGGGATCTGGGCTGAGAGCCCCGCCTTGAAGACATAGGCCAACAGCTCCCCAGAACCATCCTTCAAGAATGTCAAGCCTTTATTCCTTCGCCAGCTTTCCAGGCCAGCCTTGGGGTGGGGTTCAATCACCTTGAGGAGAGGGGAGTGGAAGGAGGTAATAAGACTTGTCTCTCTCAATGAGTGGTGGCCTGCAGAGGCTCTCCCGGTCTTTGTTCTCTCTGATGCCCTTGACAGGGGTTAACTCTAGGCTCTTCTGCCTTCACTGCCATGACTGTCCATGGCAGATTTGTCCACTAAAGCCTACTTGTGTAAGCTCTATTCCACCATCCTTATCTCTGTCCTTCCACCTTTATTCCCCACTTCTCTTCTTCCTAGTCCCTTTCTCTACAATTCTAACAGTTAGACTGTTCTTTCTTGAGCTAAACCACACGACAACAATGATAATGATGCCAACGATGATGTCAAATGTTATTCAGCTCTTATTTTGTACTAAGAACTTTGCATGCATTATTTCATTTAATCCTCAGAGCAACCCCACGGAATAGATCCTTTTATTATTCCCATTCCAGAGACAGAGAAACTGAGGCTTAATGGGATTAGGTAACTCATCCCATATTTCATAGCCAACAGGTGGCATTATTAAGATTATGACCCAGGCACCGGGATGCATTGGCTTCTCTCTGTCTTCCATTTGCAAATCTTCAAATACTAGAGGATTCTCCACGTCTTCATGGGGCAGGATGCTTTGGTTTTGTGGCTACATGCCTGCCAAGCAACCCATCACTCAATCTCGTTTCCCACACTGCAGTGAAGCCATGTCTCCCTGGCCTCAACTTTATAGAGCTGAGTACAGATAGGCCTTTACTCACATGCCCATCAACCTTCCCCAGGTTGTCTCATCCAGCCCCCTGCTTCTGAGAAGGAATGCATTAGCCCTGCATATCCAGCTTACATCTTTCAGAGACCTGAGAGATTGGACTACAAAACAGAGATAATGAAATAAACTGTGCTGAGCATCCATGAGGAATCACACCTGCCATCTCTGTTATGTCACTTGCAGCTACCCATTTGGGGATCCTCCCTAAATCAACCAACATCCCTCCTGCTCCTCCTTGAACACGTCTCTTCTGTGTGGGGGTCCTCGCTGCCTTACTCAGGTTAGAAGTGTCCTCTGTCTGCCATTCTCATGCCTCCGCCCATAACAAACCCAAGCCCAAGCCAGCCCATTGTCACTGCAATAAACAGCCCGGACTCGAAGCCTGCCTTCCTCACTCCCCAGAAGATTAATAAATCAGATTCAGACGCCTATTGTTCTGGACACAGTCAGAATCAATTGCAGGATTTTAAATCTCTCAGCACAGAGCAGCTGGCTGGCTATGAGAGGCCCCACTTTGTCTCTGGGAAAGCTGGCCAGGGATGGAAATAAGGAAGAAAGAAAAGGAGACCAAATTATCAAGAGTTACCATGAGCTCTTGGCCATCTTCACACAGTATCCTTCAGAAGGCAAGTCCCCAACTTATGATTCTCACTTAGAATAGGAAGGGGGAGAGGGCAGAAAGTCAGCCTGAGAAGAGAAGGGGCTAAAATGAGGCAGGTCAGCAGGCCCCAGGGTCAGCCCTCAGATGGGTGGGGTGCTCCACACCCACCTCTTGACCTCACCAATAGCTAATTTCATCTGCAAATGTTTGAATCTTTCCAAAGTGAGCACTCACCGCCTGAAGCCACAAGGTGAATTCTAGATGATTATCCCAGAATTCCCAAGAAGAATTCATAGAAATCCTTGTATCTCAGACTAATTACCACTCCCTTGCCACCCTCATCCCTTGGCATTGGTCCTGTGTTTTTTTTTTTAATCCCTTACTCTCCTGGGAGACATAGTGTGCCTGCCACTGCCGCCTGAGTGGCTGCTAGCATTTTCCCTAGCTGTTTATGTGGAAAATCATTAAAATATTTGGTGGCCAAAAAAAGAGAGGGGAAATGCTTTGGTGGTCTGATGCAACAGAAATGCTTTGGGGATGGGGGGAGGGGGAGGGGAGGGAGAGCTGGATGTCTTATCCTAATCCAAAAGCATGCATAAACGCTGTATTGATTGAAAAATACTAGGTGGAAGGCACATTTTTCTCGGAGACCTGCCCCACCCAACTCCCTCCAAGCAGACAAAAGCACTGTTGGCAGCTGGCAGAGGGTAAGTCACTTCTAATCCAGCCACAGGGGTTGGGAAGAGCTGAAAGCAGAAATTCTTGTGGGCTGTGTTCAACCCTGGATCTGGTATGATGCTCCTGCCCTGGTGGCCTAATTCTCTTGGCTGAAAGAGGAGGCATTGCTGATGGTGATGATGGTGATGATGGTGATGGTGGTGGTGGTGGTGGTGTTGAGGGTGGTGGTGGCGGTGATGCAGATGTTGCTATTGCTGCTGCCGCTGATACTGATCAAAACACATTTGTGCGGCATTTTACAGTCATGAAGGGTCTCCACATACATTCTGTCTTTTGATACTCAGTGATTCCCAGAGGGAGGTGGGACAGGAATAATTATCACACGACACCCATTGCATAGAGGAGGAAAACGAAGCCCAGAGAGACAGTGTCCCATCCGAGAGCAGACAATTTGTCAGTAGCAAAACCAAGACTCAAACCCTGAAGACAAGCTTTAGATTGTGTTGCTTTGAATTTTAAACAGCGCTGCCCAACAGAAAGGTAATGTGAGTCACATATATCCCTTGAAATTTTCTAGTGGCTGCATTTTTTTTAAAAATAAAAAGGAATAGTTGAAATAATAAATATTATATAACTGACATCCAGAGTATTATTAATTCAACATGTAATCAATGCAAAAATTATTAAGGTGATATTTTGCATTCTTTGTTTTCATACTAAATATTTAAAATCTGGTGTGCGTTCTACCTACACTTTGAGCACATTCTCATTTCACTATGGCTAGTGGCTACGTTATCGATTAGCATAAGTCTAGAAGAATTAAACGATGGCTTTGATACTGAGTGTGGTATTGAAAGAATCTCAGACAGAAGAAAGCACAGTCACTGCTTAACTCATTCTTATTTCCACAGAGGAAAAACTCTCATCTTAACTCGAGCTCTCCATAAGCATTCGAACAAGTTGCAAAGACTCTTTCAGTTCACAAACCCGAATTTTTCCTCTTCTTATCCTCCTCTTCTTTCTCATCCTTCTTCTTGAGCATCAGCTGCTAACACATCTCACTCAGATATTAGCACGGAATGATCTGCAAGTCATCTTCAAGGCGCAACTGGGCCTCCGCCTTCGGAAGGTTTTCTAACCTTCAACCAAATTATACATGGTGCATTCCCGGGGACAGTGCAAAAACAAAGACGCCTCTAAAAACAATGGGCGCTCATCTTTGTGTTTCCAAGAGGAAGATGTGGATGAAGGGGGTGGAGTGGGGGAAGGAGGAGGAAGAAGGAAGAAATGAAGAGAAGGAGGGGTGGGGGAGAGAAGAAGGAAGCAAAATATACTAGGTTGAATGGTGTTCCCCAAAAGTTCATCTTCACCTGGAACCTCAGAACGTGACCTTATTTGGCAGTAGGGCCTTTGCACATATAATCAGTTGAGATGAGGTCACACTGCTTTAGGGTGGCCCTTAATCCAATGACTGGAGTCCTTAGATGAAGAGGGAAATTTAGACGTAGACACAGAAGACACAGAGAAGAATATCATGTGACGACAGAGGTGGAGATCGAGTGATGCATCGGCAAGCCAAATGCACCAAGGTTACTGGCAACCACCAGAAAGTAGAGAGAGGCACAGAACAGATTCTCCCTCAGGACATCCGGAAAGAACCAACCCTACCAACACCTCGATTTCGGACTTTTGGCCTCTAGAATTGTTAGAGAATAATTTCCGCTGTTTTAAACCATCCAGTTTGTGGTAATTTGTTATGGCAGGCCTATAAAATTAATACGGAAAGGGAAGGCCAAGCCAGGTATGCTTTCTTGTGAAAATCAGTATAAGACAGACATGTGATCAAAAAGAACTTGCAGTTGAGAAAGTAAATTCGGTGCTGGCTTCCCCGTTCACACCTGTTCAATTACTGGTGAAATCAAATCAGCTTTGCTCCTTCTCTTCCCCACTCTAGTCACCCATTCTGGTAATTACACCTGAGTCCCCTGTTTGTTATGAAAAGATAAAGCCTTAAAATGAGTTCAAGGTTTTCAAGTATTGCCTGCTAAAAGAGGGAATCACTCACTCTTGCATGACTGCTGAGGACAGGATGAAGAACAAAAAGTAAAGATAGAGGAAAGCAAATTTCAGTGCCACCTGTAGAAATCTTGAACACGCAGAGTGACTGATAGCAAATAGGCTAGCTCATGTGCAAGCCCTGGAGAACACTGGTCCCGGAGTTACTAAAAAGAAGCGATGAGGATTCACCTTTCTGTTATCCACAAAGGAATTCCTGGTAGGATAAGAGAAGAAACTGAATGATCACAGGATCCTATGCCATTGCAAAGCTGACTATGTGATTCTGGGTTGGGATAGTCTCCACTGATACTGGAGCAGCTCTGAAGGGGATGAGGTTTGACAAAGCCACTGTCTCATCAGCCAGACTCAGATGGGACATTGAAGTGGACACTGTATAGGTGAGTCACTGGGTCTGCTAGGTCCCAGCCTCCAGGAAACATGGCCCATTCTCCATAACCCATGGCCTTGCCCTTGACCTTGACTGATCAGATTCCCAAGTATTCTAACTAATATGGAGACTCTAATCAGAGAGATGTGGTTGGATAACTGGGACCACAGCACCTCATAGCCATGTGCAGATTAAATTTATGGGGGAGCAGGAAATATGAGTAAATAAAAAACCAATAGTTTTTCTCCAAAAAGCAGAAAGAAATAGACTTCCGGTGTTCTGCTTATTTATTTCTGCATGTCAAACTATTTCAAAACTTAGTGACTCAAAATGACAACCATTTTAATTTATATCATGAATTGTAGGTTAAGAATTCAGGCAGAACTCCACTAGGTGATTCTTCTGTTCTATGTGATATTGGCAGAAGTCACAGCGTTGTAATCAACCAGCAGGTGGGCTGATGCAGGAGTGTCCAAGCTGGTTTCACTCGGGTGTCTGGCACTTTAGCAGAGACAGCTGGAAGCCAGGCTCAGAGACAGCTGTAAACCAGAGTGCCTACCTGTAGTTTCTCCAGCATGGCCCTGCAAGGTCCTGAGGGTCAAAGAATTTTGGCCATGGTTTAAGAGTACCTCCCAAGAGAGATGGATGAGCTGCTTTCCAGTTCACAATTCTCATGAGATAGCTTCATCCTTAGCAATAAACCTTCTTTTCTCTTGGCTAACATGAGTAGGGTTCTGTGCCTTGCACCAAAATAGTCGTGTTTGGGGCTGAATTTTGTCCCTCAAAATTGAATGTTGAAGTCCTAACCCCAACTATCTCAGAATGTGATCGTAAAGATGGGGTTTTTAAAGAGATGACTAAGTTAAAATGAGGTCATTTGAATGCACCCTAATCCAATACAACTAGTCTCTTCATAAAACGAGATTAGGACAGACACACAAAGGAAAGACTGCAAGAAGACATAGGGAAAATACAGCCATCTACAAGCCAAAGAGAGGCCTCAGAAGAAACCAACCTACCAACACCTTAATCTCAAATATCTAGCCTCCAGAACTGTGAGAAAATAAATTTCCGTTGTTCAAGCCACCCAATTTGTGGTACTTTATGATGGCCATCCTCGCAGACTAATACAAGCCCTGACTAAACAAATGTGCCCAGTGTAGGCATCTGGGTGCTAATACAAGCAATGGGGAGTCTGGGTCTGCAGCCTAATGGTTAGAGCAGGGTGTGGCCCATGCCCTGGGAGCTCCTGTGGGCTGCAAAATCAGAAAGCATGCTCGTGGCACAGGGTGGCTGCCTCCCCAGAGTGCATCCACTGGAAGCAGGAGATATGGAATCGGTGAGTCATCTCTCCAGTCTCCACTCCTTTATTTATTGTCACCCTTTACAAAGGCAACAGCATGTTTTTCTTCAGCAAGAGAAACACTGTCTTGGTCCAGCTTTCTTACAAATACAGACACATGAGTGTGAATTCACATATGCACGCATGCATGCATACACACTCACTCCTGTACATTCATCCACTGGACACATCTGTGTTCCCTTTCTAACACACTTCCTTCCCTATCCCACCACCGATGCCCAGCAATAAAGCAAGAGTCAAGAAACCTGGGTTTGGTCCCAGCTCTACGAAACTCCACTTAATTGTCCCAGTTTTCTCTTTGCTCAGCTTTAGAATGAAAAGATTTCTAAGATGACTTTTAGCACTAAAGGCTCGTGGGTCTATAACCTCGGTACAGTGAAGAAGCACTAGCCTAGTATTAGGGTGGCATGATTTCTGCTACTAAGTAGCCATGAGTATCTCACATCACCTCTCCCAGCCTCAATTTCTCCAGCTATGAAGCATACTTAGCGATCTCTAGGCCCCCCTCTGACATTCTGGAACCCAGGACCTGCTCTTTCTCCTACACATTTTCTTTCTAGACTTCATTTGTTCTTGCGTTGAACAAAAATATCTTCTCCTTGCCACCTTGAGCCTCCCTATCTCTGCTCCTACTTTGACGTCGCCACCACCCAGTCCCTCCCCGACACTTATTCACTGAGGGTTCTTAGGCTCCCACATTTCCTTTTCCATCCCATGTTCCACCTCACCACGGGCATGACCTATCGACCACCCTGGCTTCAATCTAATGACCTTCACTCCCGTCCACTTTAAAACCCCTCCCCCATGATCACAACAGGAACCTTCCCAGCCCACCCCTGAAGTCCCACCCTCAACATCTCACCCCTGGCCATGGTGCCAGCCTCCTCTTGTTCATTCAGTCCTGCAACGCCCGCTCCTTGTTCTCATTATGACCTCCCTCTCCCGTGTGCTGACTTCCCTCCCTTCCTAGTGGATCCCTCATGTAACCCATTCCCCTGATGTCACTGCCAACCCCTTGCCACCTTGTCCCTCGGTCACATTTCACCCATAAAGCCTTGCAACTTTGTAGTCAACCCAAAAATGTGCCATCTCTATCCCCAGCTCTGGACACCAGAATTCCACAAAAAGAAGACATTCAGCTGCATGGACAGATGCCAAACGAAAGGCCTCGAATAGCAGCTGACCTCAACAGAGATTGACCGACTTTCTACTTGTCCTCACCGGTCCTTCTTCTATCCTCTGCAGAGCCTTTCAAATCCTCCCCGGCCCCTGGAGCCCCCAGCCTGAGAAGCTGACCTCTCACTCTCATGGGATGACCTCGCCTCCTACTGTGCAGAGAAAATAGAGGTGATCAGGAAAGGACGCCCTCATCTTCCTGCCGCCCCACCTACAAGCTCTGCACATTTGCACTGCCCTTCCTGAGGCATGGAAGGGGTGCTCCTCCACCTGTCCATGGCTAATCCCGCCCCCCGGGCCAAGTTTCCACCCCACCCCCACCCCCCTAAGGCCTGGTCCCATCAAGGAGCACATCTCTCCTGCTAGCTCTGTTCTTTCCCCCGACCGTGGGGGAAACGCTTGAGTATGTCTTTTGAAAAAAAAAAAAAAGTGAAGTCCTTGTCTTTAGTGGCAACATATGCCCCCCACACTCCCACCTTCCTGGTTGAGAAACCTAAAAGCAAGCCCAAGTCTACGACTTCTTCCTTATTTTCTACTCATGAATTTTAAAAGTGAAATATTTTAGGGTATTTCTTCCTGTGTATAGAAGGGTACAGTCTCACTGTTTATTTACAAAAGAGTCAAATCATGTAGGAACATTGAAAAACCGAAGTCGAAATCTCTTCTGCCAGGGAGAAATCTCTAGTCTGTTGCTGCACTGCTCCCCGGCGTCTGTCTATTCACAGACATGGATACGTGCCAAGCTCTGCACAGATAGGGTCATGGTCAGTGTATGGACCTCTAACCCGCTTTCCTCATTATACACCAGGCTATGGGTGTCTTTCCAAGTCAGCAAATATGGACGTAAATCCTTATTGGTGGCTGCTAGGATTCTGTTGTATGGACTTACTACAGTTTACTCGACCAGTCTCTATGATAGTACATTTCATTTGTCATCTACTCTCCCCCTCTCAACTCTGCCCCTATTAAGTAAAAGAAACACTTCCTTCTAGTTTCTCCTTCTAAGTACATCACCCTCCTGTACCCCCACTCAGGGAGGGGCACCCTCCACAAACCCATAGACTCTAGGTTGAGTGTCAGTATTGCCCTGACTATGTAGAGTAGCAAAGGTCACATCAGTTCCAGCAGGACCCAGGGACACTCATTAATCACGGAAAAACACACACACACACACACACACACACACACACCCCTGGCTACTAAAACCAGCAGCATCGAGAGAGAAACTCAACAAGAGAGCCCGAGAACACGATGCAGCCTCCCTCTGACTTATGGAAAATGTGGCTGCGTTAGCCCAGCTTCGTAGCTCACAGACCTGGGTTTGAATCTTCTTTCCACTCTCTGACCTCGAGCAAGCAGCACAATGACAGTGAGCCTGTTTGCCCATCCGTACGATGGGAGTGACGACTGCTGCCTTGAAGGTTCTTCTGAGGGGCAGACAGCGGGGTAATTCGCTGGCGTTGGTGCTTAGGCGAGGAGAGGCAAATTGCAGTTGCCAGTTTCATTACTACTATGGATGTGGAGTGTCCCACCCCAGATGGAAAAAGCCACAGTGGAAAGTGAGACTCTGGAACCTGGGATCGGGCTGGACAACCTAGGGCCTCAGTGATGACAAGAATAGAAGCACACACGACTGAGGGCTTAGGTGTTGATTAACTTATTTAATTCTCACATAACCCCCATGAGGTACCAATTAGGAAAAGAAAAATCGCTCTTGTGTCCTTCGAATAGAGGGGATTTAATGCAGAAAACCGGCTTTCTCGGTGATGGACAGAAAAGTCAAACAAGGCTAGTAAGACAGCCCGGAGATTAGCATAGGAAGGAGCTGCCACCACCACCCCCAACCGAGGCTGGGCAGACAAAGCGGGTGGGTATGTTATGGCTTCTGGGGTGACGGTGGCCCTGTCCAGCAGGAAGGAGCAAAAGCCATGAATGAGAAGGAGCTGCTTCCAGAGACCAGGCCCAAGGCAGAGAAATACTCCAGCTTCTCTGCTGGAAACCAGATGCCACAGGAGTCTGGCACACACAGCCTGCAAGGGTCAGCCCCACTCAGATGCAGAGCAGGGGAAACACCTAAAGTGGGTGTCAAGGTAAATAAGCCCAGGCCAGCATGGGCACTATTATTATCTACACTTATACACGAAGGAATGAGGCATAGAAAAGTTAAGCAACTTGCAGGTAGGAAGTAGAGAGGTGGGGATTTGAACCTGGGCAGCCTGTCTCCTACGATGAGGTCCCTGAGGGTCTGGTACAGTATTACATTTGCTCCAAAAAAATGCTAATGATCCCCCTCCTCCCTCACTCTCACTTTCTTGTCTCTGTCAAAGCTTTAGGTCTTCCTTGCCGGCATCACTGTTCACTGTAGCTAGGAGCTCAGGTAGCAGACATTGTTGACCACATTGGGCTAAGCCCCCAGAACTGCCACACCCCCAAGTTACCTGCTGCCCTCCAGGCCAGCTCTGCGTCTCTGGGAGCCTCAGCGTCCACATCTGAATGGGTTGGGACATAGGGCCCAGCTATCACCCAGCTTAGCCACAAGGAAGAGAAGAGGAGGATGAGGGACAGAGGAGAATGAGAAAGCTCTTCGTAAATGCGAAGCATTGCACAAAAACATTTAATAACATGTTCAATAACGGTAATGGCTTCGGGCAGCAAAACGTGGTGTTTGTTCACTCTCCCTGCTCCCTCTAGTCCTTCTGCTTCATGTAGAAAGGGAATAAATAGCTGCTGGACCCAGTCATGCAGGAATCCATAGGTCAGGCAGAGTGATCTGTTCTCAGGCCAGGCCATGCACGGTGAGGATGCACGGTAGGAATGCACGCCAGTCCGGCTGACCTCACACTCCATGTGCTCCCCAGTCTTCCCTCCCTGCCCCGGGAGTCTGCTTCAGAGGCAACCTATGGGATCCCATGCAGGTCCAGGTCAGTCTATCCTGCTTGCCAGGCCCTCTGGGTGGTGAATTTGGAGAGACTTGAGTTTGGCCTCGGCAAGATCTGTAATCCTGGGCCCTGGCCTCCTCCTCTGTGAAATGGAGGAAGAAATACTTGGCAGTATCCATACAGGGGCCTGCAGGCGTACTCGACAGGGAGATTTGAAAAGAACTTAGTGAAGGAAGGAAGCCGTTACCTCCTCTACGACTGAGACCCAGGTAAGAGCTGGAGACACAGGAGGTGCTCACCATAAGAGGCATCACTGCCGAGGGACACCGAGCTGTGGCATGGAGGGCTGGGGAGGAAATACACCAACCTCTCTCTTCTTGGCCTCTGATGTCCTGCCAACAACTCAAACAAGCTCAGGTGATGCTGTCTGCAGGAGTCCAGACTCCCAGGTAAAGAAAGAAGGGCAAAGAATGGACCTGGAGGGGAAACGGTCACCACACTCTCCACAGCAGCCTGTTACATCGGAAGAAGCGAATGGCTGTGAAACGCTTGGCACAGCTCCTGCCCAGAGCAAGCACTGCATGTACTCCAATTCTTGCTGTCATCACTCACGAGGCGTTGTTTTTCTGGCATGAACACTGCCCCCTGCTCTGTTCTCCTGTCCCTTCTTCCTCCAGGCCAGGGAAAGAATTTGATTATCCCTTGTCTTCTTAGGGAGGAAATAATTGATAACAATGACAACATTTAGCTCCATTCCGATGACCAGATTTCACCCCAGGTCTCATTTTACAAGGGGTGGCGAAGCTCTAAAACCTGTCTTGTCTTCACCAAAGCTTTAGACCCTCTGCTCAAGCCTGCCGAAGGGTGGCAGCTGGGCTTCCATCTTTAATGTGCTCTTTGTCCCTTGGAGACAAGGTATCAAGGCAATGAATCAAATCGATTGAGCCCATACGATATGGCTAGTAAATTCTAGTCACATACCCCCATGTAGCTGAGCAGTTTGGTGAAGAACATTCACTTGGGAACCAGGCCAACTCCAGGCAAGCTGGTGAACTGCTCTGAGCCTCACTTTTCTCATTGTAAAATAATAATGCAGCTCCTCTGTAGGCTGCCTTAAGGTTAAAAAGAAGATGGAGCACAGAGAAGTCCTCCCTAATCTCTTCCCCACCCTTGTGGTGCAGGTGTGGCAGATGAAGGAATGAGGATCATAACCAGGAAAAGGTTTCCCATGGACCCACGCCAGCAAGCTGGTCTCACATCCAGGTCTGCCTTCACCCAAAGCCAGAAGCCTTCCTCTCCCCACCCACATCACCTCTCCCAGCTGATTTATCCCCATCAGGGGACAGTCACTATATTTCAAAGAAGCTAAAAATATTTTCTTTCTGTTTGGTTCGAGAACACATTCTGTGGCTTTATTTTTCTGGTAGTTGTGTCTTTGTTGTTACGGACACATGGAAACATGTGTGTGTAGCTGTCAGCCTCCTTGAATGCCAGCTGTGGACAGAACGTCAAAAGATGGAAGAGCGATGGGAGGGAATCACAGAGTCGAGCCTCCGTGTGAGGACATGAAGTGCTGCCTGCATCTTGTTCTTTGGGTGTTTCTTTTATGGAAACTACCAGCATTGGGTATTTGACCCAGGACCCTGGGAACCTCAGCCCTATTCCTGACCTCACCGATAACCCAGAGCAGCTCATCCCTCCAGATCTTGCCCCCAGATATAGAAAAGGATCCTTTCCTCTCTTGCAAGACTATAGGGTGAGGTTAAGTCCTTCAAAAAGCTGGGATCCAGGAAGCCAACGGGCGTGGTTCAGGAATAAACTTTAGAGTCTAGGCTTTGAGTCCCGATAGGAACTTTTATCTGTGTGACCTTGGACAAATTACTTCATCCTCTGAACCTCAGTTTCTTCATCTGCGAAACAGGGTAATCAAGGATACTTCTGGGTGTCCTTAGGAAGCCAGGGTGTATCAGAGTGAAAGTCATCTTCTCCCGCCCACTCTGGCCAGGGGTGCCGGGGAGCAGCCTCCCGGTGTCCTGTCTGTCGGCCTCAGGCCTCCCCGCCCCTCTCAGCCAAGGTTTCCTGTTGTCCTCTTTTACTCTTGCAAAGAAAAGAAAAGAAGCATCCCTCCTCTGGAGACCTTTGTCCTGAAACTAGCTGGGGAATGCAAGAGACACTCACTCCACGCTGAGTATGTTAGCCACTTTCTGGGCTTAAAAAAATAGATTACTGTTTACCTAACGGTTTTTCTGTGAGAAATGGGTGTCTGTTCCTTTAAACAGAGCACAGCGAGGCAGACAGAGCGGCTCCGGGTTGTTTGCAGCAGGGGAGGGAGAGAAGGAGGACATCCTGTTGTTGAGTAGAAACACAGAGACAGACAGACAGACAGAAAGGAGAGAGGGAAAGGTCAGCACAGAGTTGTGCAGGGGAATCCAGCTCCTGTCTTTTCCTGTGGGGAATTTTCTTTTTCAAAAAGGATATACGCACTTTTTTGGGGGGGTGGGGAGGGTGGCAATATTCTGTCTGTTTAACCCAAGATACTGCTGGCTTAAGACCAGGGAATCCTCTCCGAGTAGAGTGGCATTTCAAGATAAAGTCCTGACAGTCTCAAGTCTTTGAACTTTGTGCAGAAGGTGGTGTGTTGTGAGCGTTTCCTGGGTTCAGGATTTGGGAATAATAAGAATCAGGAAAAACACATCTCGTTTACTGAATGGCCATGCTTACTGCGCATTATCTTCGATCCTCCCAACCGCTCTGCCTGCTGAGAAGGTTTATGCATCTCCATGTTACAGATGTGGCAACTGAGGCTCAGGATGATTGAGGCCATGCCCAAGGTCAGAAGGATACCCAGATGGCAGGTAGTGGGGCTGAGCTTTCCCCTGAGTCTTCAGGCTCCTCTTTTCAGCACAGGACACCGCCTCCTTTGTAAACACAGCAGCAAATCTGAGGGTGAGCGGCGGGGAAACCAGCGGCAGGATGGACTTCTGGCTGCATGGTTTACTGGCCACTATTTTAAACACATCTAGCAATCCCTTGGTTCTTAGAGTTCTCCGGCATCAAGGAACAAGTCTAGGATCGTAAATTCCCAAGCATGCGTCTGATTCAACCATTTACCATCCTCAACAATGTTACAGAGCATTAAAAAAAATTTAAGAAGCATCAATTGCCATATCAGACTGCGTGACTCTCCCCCATACATTTAGAAAGTGGCCCCCAAGATCCTGCCTGAGCTGGTCTCAGTCCCATCTCCTCACCCTCGTCCTTTCTCACCATGCTCTGTCATACATTCAAAAATCTCTGTTCCTCTAACACAGTGCTACCCTAAATGAGAGCCGTAGCTTCAAACCAGCAGTACCTGGGAGCTGGATGGAAATTCTGGAGGTCAGCCCAATCCCAGACCTACTGAGTCAGAATCTGCCTTTTAATAATATCCCCAGGTGCATGCACATAAAGCGTGAGAAGCACCACTATTGCACATCTAGTTTTTTCCACCTCAGGACCTTTGCACATGCCGTTCCCGCTGTCCAGAACAATCTTCTTTTATCTTGGCCTGACTTGGTTCTCCTCGTTCTGAACTCATATGTCACTTCCTCAGAAAGGGCTCCTTTGACCCTCCAATAACGTCATTCTCTCTTTAAGAGTCCAGTTTTCTTTTTTATAGCACTTTTGCAGTGTGTAATTACATACCAACTTATTGAATGTCTGTCTCCGTGAAGGCTGAGGCCATGTCTCGCTGGTTTACCAGGAACGTAGTAGGAACTGCACAAACACATGTCGAATGAATAAACACGGTGCTATTTCTGGAGCCGCAGGGAGAGAAGTTCACAGACAGACCCTGCTTGGGGTGTTTGGTCTCTCTAGGCATTTTCATTCTGTTTCAGCAAATATTTGCCGAGTGCTATTATGTGTCTGGAACTGGGGTCATACGTATAAGGAAACTACTTGTGACAAAGTGGATCCCAGAATTCAGTACAGCAATTCCGTTGTCTCGTTTAGGGCACAAGGTCAGGGGATGAATGAGACTAAGCCAAGAAGTGTACATTTCTGGTGGTAAAACAAGGAACTCTCAGAAGGACGGATAGGAAATTATTATTTCCTGGGCCTTGCTTCTGGGCCAGGCACCTACACAGCTTGCATGTGGCACAATCAGTGCGGTATTGAGACAGAAACTAACAAATAGACCAGTAGAACAGAATGGACAGCCTAGAAAAAGACCCACAAATGAATGGAAACTAACTACATGCAATGGTGACATTATAGATCAATAGGGAGAATGATGGGTTGTTCAATAATTGGTGCTGAGCCAACTAGCTACCCACATGGAAAAATGAAAATGAGATTTCTGACCCACTCTACAAGTGGAAATAAATTCCAGATGGATTAAAGACTAGATATTTTTAAAAGCTTTAGATTTTTTTAAAAAACCTAGAGGAGAGTATCTTTATTATATTGGCATACGGAAAAATCCATAAAACAGGATGAAAAAGAAATAATCCAAAAAGAAAAAGATGAATACATTTTACCACAGTAAAAATTTTAAGTTCTGTACAATAAATGACACCATAAACAAAGTTAAACAGCAAATCACAGATGTTCGGTTCACATGACTGATAATAGACTGGTGTCCAGGATATATAACACCCACAAATCACTAAGAAATTAAACAAGCAAGAAAAAAAAACCAGCAAAATAAAAAGAAGAGGGACAAAGAACGTGAAGCAGGATCTTCAAAAAGAAAAACCCAAGTGAGCAATAAAATATGGTCAACAACACTCGTGATCAGGGAAATGCAGATTAAAATGAGTCACCCAACAGATTGCAAAAATTAATACATCTGTCTACACCGAGTGCTGATGAGGATCTGGGGAGATATTGACACACCTCTGGTGGGAGAATGAATTGACAAAAACCATCTTGGAGAGCAGTTTATCAATACTCAGTAAAAGTGAAGTTATCCAAATGTCATGACCTAGCGATCTCACTTCGGATCATGAACCTCAGAGAAACTCTTACGTACAAGTACAAGCATTTATGTATGAGTGTTTTATTGTGGCATTGTTGATAGCGGGAGAAAAAAGAAAAACTAGAAATGATCTAAATGCTCAAGAATAGCAGAATGGATAAACAAATTACGGTATATATTTAAAATGGAATAGTATACAGAGTTAAGTGAAGGGAAGAGGGCCATCGGAGGAAAGGAAGCAAGTTCATGTGGTTTATTTGTCATTCTAACCCAGAAACCAGCCCAGGCTCTTCCCTAACACCAGCCTGACCCCTCTAAAATAGTTAAATCTCATTGGATCTTTCTTTGCAAGCAACAAAAACTGACTCTAAGTAAAAGAAGAAAGAACGTTTGGAAGGATACTGGGGTGTCCCACAGACTCGATGGGAGAGCTTGGAGCGAGGCAGGGACCGGGCATCCCTGGGACCTCAGCACGGAAGCACTTAGCCCGTTCATTTATAGCAAGGTTTCTCAGCCTTGGCACTATTGACATTTGGGGCTGGATAATTCCTTGTTGTGAGGGCCGTCTTGTGTGATGTAAGATGTTTAGCAGCATCCTTGACCTCTACTGACTAAATGCAAGTAGCGGCCCTCCAGTAGTGAAAATCAAAAAAGTCTCTAGACATTACCATATGTCCCCGGGGCATCAAAATCACCCCTGGTGGAGAAGCTCTGACTGTGGTCCCCTGAGCAGCAAGCAGCCTTTCCTGGAAACTTGTTAGCAATGCAAATTATTGGGGCCCATACCCAGACTTTCAGAATCAGATATTCTGAAGGCAGGCTCAGCATTCTGGGTTTAACAAGTCTTCTGGGGTGATTCTGAGAACTGCTGTACTAGGCCTGGCCTAGGGACGACCCAGCAGCTACAACGTCCTTCCACCCCCGTATGTAATTTTCCAAGATTCGAATGCTCGGGAGCATGTATCTCATTGTTCTAGATTAAATCACATGCCCCTTTTTAGCATGGAGAGGCAGCTTCACACAGAATGACACTGAATAGAGAAGGAGGCGGCCCCCCTAAAGCTGGAAGTAGAGGCTGCTGTTCCCAGAAGATGGAGAGAAGGGATTCTGGGCTGGAGCCTCCGCTCGCCGGACACTCAGTGATCCCCTCCTGAGTCCTGAGCATTGCCCAGGAGTCTTTGCTATCACTGATGGTGCTGCTGAGCTCCACGTTGGCCTCTAATCATCCCAGGAAAATATTAGGAAGCACTGTGAACTAGAATTTCCACAATGGGAAGAGCTGGATTCACTCCCTAACTGGGCTCCTTACCAGTCATGTAAACTGTGGGTCTCTGAGCCTCAGTTTCCTCACCAGCAAATGGAAACGATAACCGATACCCCATGTGACTGTTGTGAGGGTCAAATAAAATAATGTTAAGGTGTCATACAAATATTTACTATTGTGAGAAAGGCACGGGTTTACGGCAGTAGGCAGTGTGGGTAGCCTGGGAAAGCAGTGAGTTGCAAAACCTTTTTATCAGCATTTTGACAATATCAAGTGGCCTGCTCCATGCCCAGTTCCCCCTTCTCTGGCTCAATCATCAGCAACATGAATTCTCATGTCTCAGCAGCTGCATTAATGATACCTTATGTTTACATAGTGTTGTCAGAGCTTGCAAAGTGCTTCCCCACATGTCATCTCGTTGGACGTGACCCTTACAGTGTCCCTGGGAGGCAAGAAGTATCAGCATCCAAATTCCCATTTTATAGACGAAAAAGTTGAGGGTCAGCATGATAAAAAGACGACCAAAATCACAGAGCTGATACACTCTGAGACCAAGCTCTAGTACAACTGAGACCAAATGCAAACCATCTAGAAAAAGGAGATTTTTGTCTACGGCCATGCCACCCTGAATGTGACTGATCTCGTCTGATCTTGGAAATTAAGCAGGGTCAGGCCTGGTTAGTACTTGGATGGGAGACCACCTAGGAAGACCAGTTTGCTGTAGGTGTTAAAAAAAATAAAAGAAAAGAAAAAAGAGATTTTCCCTGCCCTCTGCTGTGATGCCTACTGTGGTAAAACACAATTTAGGGGAACTTCAAGAAGCAGAAAGCTACACTCATGCAGAAGTTACTAAGAACAGGTGAGAACACTCATAATCCCCCTTTTGTACTTGGAGGAAGTAATCCAGAAGGGGCTAGCCGGAGACCAGATGGCTCATCAGCATGCCAGAGAGTTTTGTTTGGCAACTCAGTGTTTTCAAAAGTGCTGTATCAATCGCCATTTAAACATACCTAAACACAGCTGATGCCACCCCATGTGACCTCTTCATCTCTGTACTATTATCACTCACACAAGATGCCTGTGTCTGGGCTGCCAGGGGCAGGGGTAAAGAGGAATTCCACAGTGGGAGTGGGGTCCTCCATTCTCCACCCAGTATGACTGTGTGCTACACAAAGGGCATGAGTGGGAGCTGAAATCCAGCCCACCTCTGCTCCCCAAGTCATGTGCCCCGGCCCCGGGGCTCGGTAAGTGCTTCAGCCTGCGCTGGACTGTGCTCCGGTCTCCAGTTGTTCTATCAGCTGAGCACCCTTCTGCAACGTACAACTTGCACAGGCACACGTGGCAGCTCTGCTTCTCAGGAGAACTCAGAAGACTTGGCGACACAAGACTCCATTCCCACATGGCAGCGATCGGAGGAAACCAAGTCACACCTGCCCTGCTTGGACAGGGCACACACTCTCCACATCACCGCAGTCCCCAACCAGTCTGCTTCACTTGTTTATGTCACCTGCCTAGCCCCTAAGATATTTGAGTTTATGACCCCTGTCTTAAACAATAAATTTTTTTTTACGTAGGTTTATCCAGGTAATTAGTTTCCTGGTCTATTTCTGAATGGCTTTTTTTCTTTCCTACCCAACCCCCTTTCCCAGCACTTCTGGTTAATCTATTTATTTTTACTCTACTTCCTGCTAAAAATATATACAATACAACAAGATTTAAAAAAAAAAAAAAAAATCAGACTCCTGGTAATCTCTGGAATGTGGGAAAAGCACTTTTACCACAAAGTTATATTAAGAAGTTTAATTATCAGAAAATTACTGTATAACAAATATATCAAACATTAAGTATGTACACTGTATATATACACTGAGAATTCCTGGGCAACCTCAGTCTATAAACCCATTCACCTCACCCACAACCTCAACCGACTCTTTATTCCTTCTCTGTGACCAGCATGGGAGACTTTGAGGTACACTTGCTCTGTATGGCTCCCCACCTTTCCCAGGACCCACCATTCACGCTGAGTTTTCAAGGCAGTCAGGCGAACCTTCTCGGCTTATCCCAAGGATATCATCATTTTTTTTCTTTCTGTTGGCACTGACGTACTCCCAATGTTTTAGGCAATTATTTGTTCACTTCTAACTTTCGGGAAGCCACGAGGCTCCAGGCTGCTATTGTGGGTCATCTCAGTCAACTACTGCTGTGTCACAACCACAAATATCACAGTGGCATACAACAATAAGTATTTCTCACCATATGCTCGAGGGTCATTCAGGGTGGCTTTGCTTCAGGCTACAGGCCTACAGATCACCCGGGGCAGCGCCACATATCTCTCACTCTCTTGAGCCCATGTCACATTTTTCTCAGGGCAATGACAGAAGTGCAAGACAGCAAACTCACTAGCACAGGCATCAAGCCCCTGCTCATGTCATATCCATTAATATCTCATTTGCCAAAACGAGTAAAATAGCAAAGCCCAAAGTCAAGAGCAGGGAGGAATTCTTGCCCCACAGAGATGGACAGAATGGGGAGAGAGAGAACATTTGCAGATAATGCTCGCCCTCGGCCCTTTTGGTCACAAATATTCACTCCTTTCCTTACATGCAAAATACACTCGCTTCGTTCCAAGGATCCTCCGAATACCTTATCCTGACACTGAGCTGGAAATTGGGAAACTCACGACCTGTATCAGATCTCGCCGAGATTCCTCTTGATCCAGGGACCTAAAAATCAAAAAGATAAGTTGTTTTCCCCCATGTAGCCCCAAAATACAATGGTGGAACAGGGGCAGAATCACTGCAAAAACGTACCCATTTCAAAAGGGAGCCATCTGGGACTAACGACTGTCCCTTGACGTGGCCCCTGCTGTACACCCTCAGAATAGCTCCCTGTCCTTTCTTCTCCAGGGACCCTGGCTCTGTCCTCTGGAGGGTCGCCTTTTCCATCAGCTTTGGCCACTTTTTAAGTGTCCATTGGGGAATATGCCCTTCTTAATGGCGAGCAGCACTGTCAGTCTGCTTCCTGCTTAAAGAAAGGTGGGGACCCAGAAATCGCACATCTCCAACAGTCTCCTTTTTTTTAAAGCAGTCTGGCGGCAGTTTTGACAATAAACTCTCCCCAAAACTCTGCAAGTTGTCCATGCATTTTATTCTATTAAACTCTAGGCAACAAATACCATATCCACAATTCCTTTAGAGATTCATTTTCTCTCTCTCTCTCTCTCTCTCTCTCTCTCTCTCTCTCTCTCTCTCATTCTCTCTCTCTCTCTCTCTCCACCCTCCCCCACTCTTCACATCCTTAATTTTTTCTAGGAGACCTTGTGTCCAGCTGAAAGGATGCACAGACCCTCTCTTCGCTCAGAAAATCTGCAGCTTAGTGCAGGAGACAGAGAAGATAGAAAATAATTTCCAAGTGGTTACAAACTCTGATGATAGTTTAAGGTAGATGTGGCAACCTCCTTATAGTAGTTGTTATTTCTGTACTATCCTTTCTACTTCCAGACGTGACTGACTAGACCATCTCAACTCCTGGGGCTCATGCCTGGTACCATGTAAATGATCTTCCCTGGCATGTATTTTTCAATTTACTTCAATGATCCCATTGTCCCAGGCTACTCTATGTGAAATTGATACCCTTTTACTCTATCAATCCTCCTGTCTTATTTGTCTCCCATGATATATTTCACATATTTTTTGTCTATTATTTGTTTCTTGTCTATCTACAACAGAATGTAAGCTCCATGACGGCAGAGATTTTTATCAGATTTGTTCACTGTGTTTCCAGTGACTAGAAAAGACCCTTGCATGGCATATGCTCTTAATAAATATTTATTGGGTGGTTGAATGGATAGATGGAAGGAGGAATGAATGAATGAACTTATAAGCAAAATCCTGAACACCTCATCTGAACAAAATCTTATATCCTGGGCTCTAATCAGGCTCCAGCCTTGCTAAAAGAGAAAACATTGACTTATCTTCCTAGTTCTGACTTGATCTTCTCTCTTTTATGATTTTACCCAACACTGTGTGGCTTCTTCAAACTTCCTCAGTTAACAGCTTTCACCAAGAATCCTCCCAGGTCTCCACCCCTAAGCTGTCCGAACATCCCCTGGATTTCAGTGGACTTGAAGGCAGAACTTCAATAAATAAAAGAGAATGATTAAAACTCAGGCAGAAGAACCAGAATCAAAGTCAGAATCAAAAAGCTTAAACTAAGGAAAACTAGTATAATTGAGCGAGAGGTATCGCTGAGTTTCCTGGCGACCACGGCACAAAGGAAAAGATGATGAGGTGAGCCATTAAAAGATGCAAGCTTTGTTTGGGAAGGCAACCTTTTTCCTAAGGACCATCAAGTACAGCAAGCAGGGTAAAATTCAGATGAAGAAAACTTCAGACAGTGAGGACAACTTCCCAGAAGCCTGAGCTCAGTAATGACCTTGAGATTTAAAAGGAGGGCCTGTAGGAGCTCACGTGAACTTCAAGAAAGGGCATCACATCCTAAGGGCAGCATCCTGTTTCCTGGGAGAGATAGGAAGTCAGGGTGGGGAAAAACGATGGAATTTAAAGCACCTCCCAAGAGAGAAACTCAAGATTTACCTAATCGTATTTTATTTTGTTTTTCAAGCTGCGAAAAGCTGAGGAGAATCACAAATTAATTAGAGAGCAAGAAGGAAGATGTATTGTTTCACTAGTTCCTTGACTTGTTAATTTGCTGGTTCACTGTACTCTAATGACTCTGGGGGTGTTATTTGGTCTGAGAGCCAAGGACTGATGTGGAGGGGTTTTTTTGAGGTGTTGGGGAGCTGAGATCCCTGGTGCTCCCACGTGAGACTTGGGGAGAGCCACACACTTCAGCCCACGGACTTATGAGCAAGATGCCATAGAGCTCCTCTGGTCTGGAAGGCACGGTGTGTGCTGGACAAGGAGAATTACTATGTTAATAATAGAAAGTATTAAAGAGACAAGCTTCTTCTGTTGAAATTCCCTTTTACCATATGGAGTGGGATTTGGTTCCCGTGAGGATCAGCTACCAAACTCATTGCTTATTCATGGCCTTTGTGAAACAATGTCAGCCCCTCCAGTCCAATAGTTTACATTATTACACTTTATTTTAGGAGCCAGGCTTCCAAGCTCCCAAAGCTGTTTTGCCAGGGGAGGACAGGGAGATGCAGAAATCATATTTATGGCAAATCCTTCATTAGGAATTCCAGGAAAGTGACTGACCTCTTACTTCAGAGAACCTTGAACTCGACACTACCCTCCTCAGTTCGGCTCTGTTCGGTTTGAGGCAGAGGTGGGGGCTCAGAGAAGGGTAGACAGACGAGTTTACTGGATCCCAAAGGTGGTATCGTAAAAGCACCTTGGAGCGGATGCCACCGATACAAGGGGAGGTTCTGTCTTCTTGGATCTGTGTCCTGCTTGGTTCATGGCTGAGCGCCGAAGCCAAAATTTGGTCA
>NW_006443570.1:9977177-9982512 GCF_000325575.1 Pteropus alecto
TCCCCTGTCCTGGGTTGCTGGCATATTCTCTGCTTACTAAATGTGCTTTGTGATCTCAGTTAGTGGGAGGCAGAAAACCCACTGCTAAACAGGGAAGCAACTGAAAACCCAAAATGCCATCATGTCTAGTCTGGTACATGGTAATGCACTATCCCATTCATTCATTAATATCTCCATTCACAAATACCTATTGCTTGTCCACTGCATGCAGCTGCAATGCAAGGGCTTTCAGATCTAGAAGTTTTATTCAAAACTGGAAAGGAACACCAATGGTGGTCAAAGAGAAAGTGCCTTCGGTCTATGGCGTTGAGGACAGCCTGGAGTCAGGGTCTCTTTTGAGACTCCTCTCCAGCTGCGGTACCCTAAAGACGGCGTGAAGAATGAGATGGAGCCAGTGGGCTAGTAAAGCAATTAAAGAACAAAATTAAGGACACTCTCAGCACTGGTCTCCGAGGAGCATTAAGGATTGGAATAAATCACAGCAAGCTTCATCTGAACCTTGCCTCAGAGCCCATCCCCAGGACACTGCGGAACTTGGGGTAGCCTGCCTGCTGTGGGGCAGGCAGCCTTGGCCAGCGAGGAAGACATCAAAGGCTCTGGCCAGCAAGGAAGTCATCAAAGGTTCCAGCAGCAGGACGCTCTAACCATTAGACAGTGGAAGACAGATTTCCTCTAAAACGTGCCTTTAAAGGCAGCTCATTTGCCTTCATGGACCCCAGGAAAACCCAAGATAGGTACCATCCAGGAAGCCCAGACTCTTTAAGATCAGCACGGTTTAATGTAGCTTAAGAGCCGTAGATCAGACCAGGAAACGACTTCCTGATGTAAGGGCTTATTGGACCATGAAAGAGGACTCCCAAAGAGACTGTGAAATTGCCTTCTCTCAAAGATTTTAGATTCTTGTTTCTTTGCAGCAATGAATCGAGGCAGATAGAGGGATCTGATGAATTCTCAAGCCCCTTCTTCTCACTCCAGGAAGCACTTTCCCACCTAAGAACCAAGTTTTTCCTCACTTTTCTGGATGGATACTTGTTTCAGAAAATAGGTGGAGACGGCAAATATTAATTTCTGCCTAACTTGCTCTTTGTTTCTCATTCGCATCCCCAGATTTGTTTTTTTTTTAATTGAGCTATGACTGACATATGTTATTAGTTTTGTGTGTACGACATAATGGTTTGATATTTGTATATATTGCGAAATGATTACCACAATGGGCCTAGTTAACATCCATCCTCATACAGAGTTACAAAAAAAATTTTTTTCTTGTGATAAGGACTTTTAAGATCTACTCTCTTAGCAACTTTCAAATATGCAACACTCTATTATTAACTACAGTCACTGTGGTATACCTAAATTGCTCTTAAGTACTTGGGGGTGACAGGTATAGGATGAAGCCTTCATGTTTTATTTTTGTATGTTATTTTTCAGAGATGGGTCAACTCCAGATCTTCAAATATTGAGTAAGAAACACTCTTAGCCTGGAAGCCATTTTACTATTTTAAATATTTTAAATAGCTCCAACTTCATGACAGCTGTAGGATATGAAATAAAATCCTGGATTTCTCTCCAGTCTCTGGGCTACTCTAAAGTATCAAATGGCAAGCCAGGGTGGTGGGCGGCGGGTGGTGGGTGTGAGGAGGGGGTGTACCAGGCGAGGGTGGGGCAGAGAGTGCATTTTCTTCATGTTGTGGAACGTTTTCAAATATCAGATGTGACCTCTCAGAACCCTGGAGAGCTGTCGATTTTATAACGGCAGAAAGTCTGAGAACTTTAGAAATGCCCCCAAAATTTGAACACAGACTCCCTGGGTTACGTGGTTAGACTCAAACAGGCTGTGCCTCCTGGCAGCTGGACACCGACATTCTCTGTTGAAGAAAGAGAAAGGGCTAGAGGGTGGGGGTAGCATGTGGCCCTTTCAACTGGGTCGATTTTAGATTTGTGATCCTTCTCCAGGGTAATTCTTATTATGTTTGCAGACACAACAATTGCCACACCAGGGTAGAAGCCACAGCCAGGTAGTTTAAATGAGTTCGTGTATTCAATGACTATTTATTGAGCACTTACATTGTCCCAGGAAGCGAGTTATGGGGTTGGTGTTGGGCTTCTGACAATTACACTAAGTGGCCCTGATCTTACCTGACCTTCTCTCCCTATTATATCCCTAACCTTAGTGCTTTAGAGAGCACAGAACTATTGACTCACTCATTCATTCATTTATTCATTCATTAAATCAATCATTCAATGCATTCCGTAAATAGTCACTGAGCTCCTCCCAAGAGCTAAAAATGCAGCAATGAACAAGATAATCCACTGCCCTCCTCCCATGCGCCTCACATTCTAAAGAGCTTCTTCCCCCGTCATCTTGGAGAAAACACCCATGCATAAACCTCAAACACTTTATGCTTATTCACAGTCACCGAATATTTACTGAGCACCTATTCCATGATAGGCACGGCACTTATCACTAGAACACCAAAAAAAGGGCATTGTCCTGCTAATGCCCAAGATGGGTAATTATCGACGTAATCACCCGAAGTGCAAAGTTGCAATCGCAAGAAGTACTAGGATAGGGATGTTCACAGGGCTTTGAGACACCACCAGGAGGAGGGCCATCTGGCTGGAGAGGTCCTCGCCAGCCTCTCTGAGAAAGTAAAGCTTGGGATGCAATGCGAACTATGAGCTGGGGGCAGGCAGGCTATAGATAAGAGCAAAGAACGGTGTTCTGGGTAGATGCCAAGGTCCTGGGGTGGGATGGACATGAGTGACCAAAGGAAACCAGAGTGGCTGCTAGAGGGTAGGGGCCCAACAGGAGAGGCAGACGGAGATACAGCTAAGGGCTGGACCATTGAGGGCCTTGTGCCAAAATAAGAACTTTGAGTTTTATCCTGAGAATAGTAGGAAGCCTTAAAGGAGATTTAAAAAGGGATGCTTGAAACATAATTGTGCCATTCTCTCTAATATATTAATTCATTAAACAAACATTTCCTGAGCATCTTGTATGTACAAAATGCTGTTCTAGTCACTGTGAGGATGTGGAATCTGCCCTGGGCACTAAGGCTCCTACAGATCAGTGGAGCAGACAGACATGTTAGCAACAGTTTACGGTAGGAGAATACTGAACTTGCGTATTGAAGACAATAGGTTCAAATCTCAGCTCCGCCTGTTACTGAATAACCCAGCATTCCTTGAGAACAGTGGCTGGTTTCATTATCTTTGGGTCCCCAGCATCTGGCAAACAGAATAATTAATAAACTTAGAATAATCGTGTCACTTTAGATAATACCAACAAGGCTTTACATTTGTTTAGTGCTTGATCGTCTTTAAAGATCTTTCACATTCTGGATCATATTTTATTCTCACAACTTCCCTGTGAGGTAGATTCAGAACCAGTTATACAATTTGTGGGGCCCAGTGCAAAATGAAAACATGGAGCTCTTTGTTCAAAACGTAATAAGAATTTCTTGACGATGATAGCAGAGGATTAAAACAAGGATGGAATCACTGTAAGAGTGGGGTCCTGTGCTGCTGCTCAAGCAAGTTGCATGTCCATGAAGGCAGCCCTGAGTAATTTATATTTTATTTATTTTACAGGTGAGGAAACTGAGGCACAAAGTTTAGTGACTCTGTCAATGTCACTCAGCTAGCAACTAAAAGATTAAGTTTCAGAACAAACCCAGGCCTTCTGATTCCAGGTCCAGGATGTTTCCTGCTAAACTAGAGCTGGCCTAGTTTCTGCTCTGGGTTGCAGTTCTGCTCTAGGTAATGTTATTGTGGCAAGGCAGTTCTAAGCATCTATTTGGAAAGCAATATAGACAAAGAAGTGGAAGGCAAATGTTCAAGATGCTGCATGAAACCCTTCAATAGGTCCCATTGCTCTCAGTAAAAAGTACTAAGGTTTAGGGCAATGCAGAGTCCTCTGTTGGTCTGAACTCTGATTAAAATTCTCCTGCTGCATCACCCACCTCTGCTCCCTCCTTCAAAAAGTGTTTTCCAACCACATATACTTTCTTGCAATTTCTCAACTGGGCCTTTCGCCCTCTGGCCTCCAGGCCTTGTTTATGCTACTTGCTCTGCCTCAGATGCTGTGCTATATGAAGGGTGACTTCAAGTTAACCAGCTTAGAAAAAGAGGAGAGCAGGATGAAGCAAGGCATCTGAGGCAGAGGGAAAATCGTAACTAGTCTGGCCACATCCTTTGAATTGCCATTCATTCATCCATCCATCCTTCATCACTCCCATCCATCCATCCACCTATCCATCCATTCACCCATCTTTCCATCAATCCATCCATCCATCAGTCCAACCCATCTATCCATCAACCCATGCATTCATCCAACAACTATTCACTGAGCCCTATGTGCTATATGCCAGATATTAAGTTAGGCACTGGGGATCCAGAGATAAATAAGCCACACTTCTCTCCCCCGAGGAGCTCACAGTCCAGTGGAAAGACAAACAAGTGTTACCCGTAGCTCAAACCTATGTGAGTCCAGACTCCCCACAATTTAACCTATGTGAGTCCAGACTCCCCACAATTTATGCAAATTCCCACTTTCTGCTTCCAAATCCTGTCCTCATTCTTCATAAGTGTCATCCCAGTATATAGACTTGAGCCCACTGGGACAAGGACTTAGTCCTCTTTACCATTTTTCCATAAGAAATACAATCCCAGTGGTGATTTTGTAGATGTGGTGACTTTACTGTAGAGCTGAAGAGGTACAGTGAAGGATTATGTCCTACACGCTACAGCCTTCCACTGTCTTGCTGGTTTCTTTTCCTCTTCATAAGTGTCATCCCAATATAGAGACTTGAGCCCACTGGGACAAGGACTTAGTCCTCTTTACCATTTTTCCATAAGAAATACAATCCCAGTGGTGATTTTGTAGATGTGGTGACTTTACTGTAGAGCTGAAGAGGTACAGTGAAGGATTATGTCCTACACGCTACAGCCTTCCACTGTCTTGCTGGTTTCTCACTAATAATCCTCTACTTCCCAAAAGCCCAAGCTATTAGCGTGGAACCCTCCCTAGTGCACAGCCCCCAAGGAGTGTCTTCTAGTCCTCACTCCCTATTCTGACATACCCCACCCCCAGGACTGTTGGCTGTCCCCAGAACTTGGTGAATATGACATGTTCCGACTCACATAAATGGGTCACTATATGGCAGAGAGTGGTGACCGAGTACAAGATGTCCACGCCAGCTGGCCTAGAAGAGGTGAGCTCTGGGAAGGGCACCTGGATGAAGAGGGAGATCATGAGAGGATACTAGAAGCATAACAAAAGAGAAGGACAAAGAAAGCGGCGAGGGCGTGGTGATTTTGAAGTGACAAAAGTGGT
>NW_006443570.1:9982526-9983363 GCF_000325575.1 Pteropus alecto
AGAATATGAAGAGTAATGAGAGATAAGAGGTATGCAGGGGAGAGGCCATAAAAAACCCAGAGGGCCATGCTAAGGGCTGTAGACTTGACGCTATTGCCGCAGAGCTGATGCTAAGAGACTTTAAGCCTAGAAGTAACATGATTAGAGAGTTTAGAAAGATTATAGAGGCAGGAATAAGGTTCGCTCGACCCCAACCTAAAGGCTGTGGAAGTCTTAAGCTCAGGGCCAAATCATTGCAAGGCAGCAGTCGCTTGCCTCCCTGGGAGTAGGTCTGAGACCAGAGAGAGTCCATCCTGGGGACAAGGCCTTGTGATGAAGACAAGCAGGCAGAGCTCAGGTAGCTGTGCTTGTGTCCCTGGGGAGGTGGCATCGTACCCATTCTGTTCTTCAATAACTCCTCTTGGGGATTTGTTATCAGACAAAAAAGCAAAGTCTGCAAGATTTGTGGACTGTTGGAACCTGGCAGAAGGATTCAAACTAATTTTCAAATGTCTTCAGATCAGCAAAACCTCGAATGCACTTTTTCAGGCTTCTTTCCAACTCTCCACACCCCCACGACCATTCTTCTACTGCTTGATTCTCAAAGCCACATAGATTTCAAGGGAAATGGAATCAGTCTGGTCCTGGTTCGTTCACACGCGGATCCTCAAACAGGCTGTCTTGTAAGAAGACCGAGGACCTTCAAGACACCTTCGCAAGCTCCCTTAGAGAGCAGCTTGTTTTGAATCAGGAAACTGTATTTTACCAGAACTTTATGTTCAAGTTCAATATCCACGTCAGAACCCACGAAATGTGAGTGGGTTCTAAATTTGGAAAAACATTTTCTTCACGCTCTTC
>NW_006443570.1:9983384-9997513 GCF_000325575.1 Pteropus alecto
CAAAGCATTCTCAGCTATTGACTTTGGAGGCACCTTCTCTATACTATGCGGCTTTGCTCTGAATGACACACTGAGGCTTGGAACACATGAAATGCTTACTCAGCAGATCAATACATTGGTGATTTTCTTTGGAAGAGCGCTCCAGAATCTAGTATATAGCCAGCTTCCTTTCTTGGCAAATCTGCTGGGTTGAGTCTTGTCTCTACGTAAGACATCTGCCCTGACTTAAACTTTGAATCCTACCAGAGTCCTTCCTGAGCTATGTGCACTGTGAACATAGTACCTAAGATTTATTAAAAAAAAAAAAAAGAAAGAAAAGGAGCTGAGTGTAATTTTTAGAAAAGCAAGACACCCAACACATCCTACTCTGAGTAGATTTCTTTGACGGCTTGTGATGTTGCCTGAATGGTAAATATACCCTCAGACTCCAGGTAAATAGTCCATGGCATGTAACTTCGGTATAAAAGAGGAAATTTTACACAACGTGGCCACAGACGCCTTGTCATTTCCCAGAAAATTAGAGGGTCTTCCAGTGACCCTGTAAATTTATCACACAAGTATTCTTCCACGACTTCAGGAACACGTTGGGCCTGTTTTGATGATGTTTTCCAATTGCCATAGATAACATGCTGGCGGGGAGGCGTAGGTGGCAAGGTGAGAAAGCCTGCCATTGCCCCCAGAAATGGGAAGCCGGCGCTCATGGCCGGCTGCCGGGCGTTCTGTGCCTCTGTGTGTGAAAGACACTTTGTTAGCACCAAGCATTTCACTTTTGAAGAGAAGCAGCAGGCATCTGGGGGAACACTCATTCCTGTAGCTGGGAGCCTTCACTAAAGCAGGAAGACATTAAAGGATCGGCTGAAAGAGAGACTCGAACCCAGAGGATGGGCTGGAATCAGACAAGCTGCAAAGAGGTCTTGAAAGGCATCCTTCTGCCTCCAGAAAAAACCACAGGGGGTCTGGAATCGAGGGAGATTTTACAACCTCCTTATCAACTCTTTCCAGTGTCTCAGTGGAGATGGAGAAACACAAATCAACATCTTCCGTGTAGCAACTGTTGGTTTACTTTAAAATAGGTCCTTCCACCGCTAATAATAATAGCTAATATTGACTGAGGGATTCCCAGGTGCCCTGCACTGTGCTGAGCACTCGGTGGTGTTATTTCAACTCATTCTGAATGCCAGAGGAGGGAGATGCAGCTCACAGAGGTCACCAGCCTGCCCCAGTCTGCAGCTGGTAAGGGCAGGGCCGGAAGGCGTGGCTGTGTGGTCCTCCACATCTCTTGGGAGCTCTTTGCCGTGATTCCTCACTTGTGAAGTGGAGCTAATAACAACAGTGCAACACTAAGGTTTTCTTTTTTCTTTTTTCTTTTTTTTCCTCTCATCATCATGCCTTTAACAAGCATCTCATCATGCCACTGTCTGTTTTATAAAAACGAAATCTGTTTTGTACTTGCTGTTCAGAAAGTTCCATAATAGACTTAACTTGTGTGTGATCCTTACGACAATCTAGCAGAGACCAGAAAAATAGATGTATTATCTATTATCATTATTATTTCCCCATTTTACACACAATTAAAATGAATTCCAGGCATTTTAAGTGACCGCCAGAGCCAGGATTTGAAGTCTGTTTTCGTGACACCTACCCTACAGGTGAACCCTTTCCATGTAAACGCGGACATCTCCCCACAGGAGCTCATCATGGAAACGAGGCAGTGTAGGCGGAGCGCTCCAGCCTAGAGAGGCAGGAGAGCCTGGTGGTGAAGCACCTGGACTCTAAGTCTTGCCTCTGCCTCTTACTAGCTAATGGCCTTGGACAAGTGACCTAACCTCTTGATGCCTCAATTTCGTCCCGGGTTAAAAGGGGATAATCATAGGATACGTTCCTCATAAGATTGTCATGAAAATCAATGGTTAATATACATAAAGCTCTTAGGTGAGCTTCTCAGGCTTCATAAATGCCATCTAATTGTTCATTGTTTTAACATTATTATGAAGGTATCTGAAAGTAAACAGAGGCTATGGAGGGAAGGACAGAGTAGAGCAAAGATCTCTCTAGCTGGAGATCCAGGAGGAGGAAAATTAACTGGAACCAACAGTCAGGAGATGTGGTTCTACTCTGCATTCTGCCACTTACTATCTGCACAACCTGAGGCAAGTCAGTCACTTTATTATTCTTAGGTTTCCTCATCTGCTTGGTGAGAGAATTAAACCACATCAGGTAAGGGAGGCTTGGCCAAGACTCACTGACTCCCTCATCTGACCCAGAGCCCCGGAGACCCTGATGAGTACACCCCCCACCCCCGACTTTGATTAAGACCTGCTAGTGAAGATGATCAGTTAGTTTCACTCAGGACCAGGCTGATCGACTCAGCCAGTTTGTCTGGGACTTTCTTGGTTCTAAAAGTTTCACATGCTAAAAACACAATCCCAGGAAAACCAGGACAGCTGACCACCCTAATTAGGTCAGCCCCTTTAAAAAGATTCTATAATCTTGTTCATCATTTTCTAGACTTTGCCACTCATGTTATCGCCTTCATATGTATTTGCCATAACTGTGTTTTAACTGTGAAATTACTCAAATATGTTTACTTCAAAAAATATTTTACAATATTGCTGCAGTAGTCAGAATAAGCCAAGTTAGCTGAGGTGACAAATAACCCCACAAAACAGAAAGCTGGAAATATGCAGTAAACAACACCATAACTGTACAAGAAAACCAGCACTACATGCCATCAAGAGAAGGAATTTTTAAAAAATGAAAATAAAGCCTTGTCACTTGTTAGCAGAGCTGGCTAACGGCTGTCTAACTCCAGGGACTTGTTCACTCTTTGTTAAAAGAAACAATTAGTAAGGGTTAAAAAACATCCTGGGATTTTCTCCTTTCCGTAAGCAGGATTGAAAACGAAGTAAGTTTATCACTCTGCGACTTAATGTTATTTAATACCATGTCCGTCCACCCCTTAAAATCATCTCCCCTGTCACTGGCAGAGAACACGGCCTACACCAAGAATCAGAGAGGGCGTAAAGGCGAGAGGACTAGAGGCAGGTCATGCACTTAAATGCTCAGATCTTAGAGAGGCATCCCTCTCTCCCAAGCAGCTCTTAGCCTAAATTTAATGCCAAATCAGACAGGCTGCCAGCTGAGAGGGGACCCCCACCAACCTTTCATATATCAGGAGTCTCCACCTCGCCCCAAGGCTGCCTAGGGAGTACTACAATGGACCAAGAGACAGAAAGAGTGCCTGAGAGAGGTCCTTGTTCCAACAAGATCAGTGTGAAGAATTTCAGCAAAGCAAAGCAGCAGTAAAGGACCCATGACTTATAGATCCCAACAAAGTTTAGGCAGCTCCCCAAAGCAGACTAAGAAACAACTGTAAAGACTCATGGTGTAGCTCAAATTTCAAGGGCCCATGTCATTGCTACTTCTTTCAAAGCCATAAGAATGCAAAACCTGGCTTGCCACCTAAGATCACTTACCCAGACAAATGCCAAATTGTGTTGCGGGAAAGCCCAACCCCACCACCCATTCCCTCCAATTCCGGGAGTGCCATTTACTTTCTCTGTTCCAGGACTGACCTGCTCTCTCGATTGGGCCACTCATCTATTCTGTGACTTCAAATGCCATAGACAGCCAATGACTCCCAATCCATAACACCAGCCCCACCTCTCAGCTCCACTCCAGACCCTACCCAACACCCTCACTTGGATTTCTCACCAAGACCTCAAACTCGTCCAACATTGAACATACAATCTGCTCTGCCCCAAACCCATTTCCCCTCCACCATCCACTCCTTTGCTCAAACCTAAAACCTGGGAATCCTCTGCAACTCTTCTTTGTCCTTTGTTCCCCCAGACCCAATTCTATCAATTCTATCACCTAAATATTTATAGAAATAATCCACCTTCTCCATCCCCACCCTGCAATCTTCCTCCGGACCACCCACGTTTCTCCCCCAGGCTACTATAGAAGCTCCTAATGGGCCTTATAGCATCACTTTTTTGCTTCTCTCTAATCCTTTCCAATCCACATCAGAGGGACAAGCAACTTTTTTTTTTTCCACGTACATCTTATGACCTTATTTTCCTTGTTTAAAATCCTTCCACTGTACCCTGTTGCTCTTGGAATGAACCCTCAAATCCTTAGCATGGCTATCAGGTATGACCTACCCTTCCCCTACAGTCAACCCCGCAGGGTCACCTCAACTCACTTTCCCTGCCCTGTTGTTCTCTTCATTCCAACCTCACAGAACTTCCTCCATGCTCTTTCTCCTCGGCTTCAGGGTCTTGCACAAGCTTGGAACAGGCTATCTCGTCTCTCTGCCTGGCTGACTCCTGCTCATTCCTCATCATTCAGCTTCAGGAAAGGCTCCTCTAGGAAGCCTTCCTTCCCTGATCCCCAGGCCAGAGTAGAGCCCCCACCCCCACCCCCGCCCTACAATAAATTACATAGCACCTTGGCCTTGTACTTCATAACGCTCAGCATAATACCCCTTATTGTCCACTAGCTGTTCTCCATTAGGCTGCACCCTCCATGGAGACAGGGAGCCACCAATATCCCCACTCCTGGTACACTGTCTAAGGACACAGCAAGTGCTCCATAAACATTTGCAGACTGAGCGATAACTCAGAGAGTCATTCCCAAGCAGTCTGAAGACACCACCCACACTCCTCTTGGTGCACCTACTGGGGAAAACTCAATAGCATGCATTCCAGTCTTAGTGAACATGGTATCTGATGACACCACTGGGAACATTGACAAAAATGTGGCTGTAGTGGGGTCACCCAGGCCTCAGGAAGGAGTAAGTATCAAGTCATGCTGTATCCCTCACAGGAAGAGCATGAGCTGGTGCCGATGGCGCAGGGTGTCCTGAGCCTTTGGTCTTGGGTTTCTCTTCCTAGAGTATTTATAGCCATCCAGAGAAGTAGCTGGCTTCATTAATTGTGAGCGTATGTCCATCCAAAGCAGCCATACACTGAATGTATTGAATACCAGGCCTTATGTGGGCATTCTCGTTGATTCATATGTTGTTAATGAGTGACATGAAGTGGATGGCTAAGGCAGAATGCCAAACGCCTGCCTTCTCCTGTCCTCTCAAAGGTGCAAGGTTGTTATTGTGGTGTATTGTTTGTTTTTAAATGGAGTGACTACTTTTTAAATGAAAAAGAGGGAGTCGTGAGGCCTGCAAACAATTGGTGAACTGTATAGGAACAAACATACAGTGCAGAAGTGGCAGCAAAGAATGCAGATTCTGCATCCACTGTTTCAAACAAGGAGTAGATGCTTGTGCCAACCACCGTTCAATGCAAGTATGTTAACTCATTGAAGCCTCACAACAGCTCTCAGAGGAGGGTGCTACTATTTATTATGCCCATTTTGCAAATGATAAAACTGAAGTCCAGAGAATTAAGTTAAGCGATGGGACCAGCTAGTAGGAGGCCGAGCTGGAAAATGAACCCAGGCAGCCTGGCTGCAGAGTCCAGGAGTAGTCAGGCCCCATGGGGACACATTCAGCCCAAACCAAAGCCAAACCCAGGGGTTCACTTCCAGAAGACTAAGGCCCCTGCCCCGATTTGTTTTTTTGTTTGTTTTTGTTTTTGTTTTTGTTTTTTTATCTCTTGAAGGCTACAGAGAAGCTGCAAGCACAGCCCTGGCCTTAAGGAGCACACGTGGTTTACAACAGCACCAGTTAGTAAGGATGAAATGTCTGTCATGGGAGGGATCCAGGTGCCAGAGAGTAGGCCATCCAGCAGGCAGACGTCTTCCAAGAGCCAGGTCTGCATCCCTGCTCTGCAGTCACCAGGTTCTGTGTCGATGGGCAAGTCACTTTCCTCATCTGAGAGTCAGCTTCCAAATCTGTGAAATGAAGATGATGATGATGATGATGATGACGACGACGACGACAACGTGCTAGTTCACATCTCTCAAGGATGTCAGAATTAAACAAGAGAAACCATGCAAAGCATTTAGGACAGGAAATATGTTCAGTAAACATTGGCCATTATTATTTTGAGCAGAGAGGTTCAGGATATCATTTATTTTTTCACGGACATATATCAAGCGTCTCCTAACGATGTACCAGGTACTGCGCCAGGTGCGAGGCATGCAAAAAAAGGAGATAGCAACCAGGCCTTCAAGGAGAGCATTGTCGGAAAAGGCCGTTGATATAGCTCTACACAACAGGCAGTGGGGGAGGAGGGGTGGAAGGCAGGCAGGAGTCTCTGGTCCTTGCAAAAGGAATCAGAGAAGGTGCCAGAAAGGAGAGTGACAGGATATGGGAACGCGGTGAGGGCAGCTTCCCTGGTAACGGGCAGCTTCGGGGCATCTCGTCGGCAAGTCTCTGGGCTTGAAGATGGGTGGTGACAGATCACAGACAGGGGCTGGACTCCAGGCAGACGGCTCTGATGTTATGAAGTCCACTTCCAAATTCTAAAGTCTTCTTTATCTCCAGACTCAGCCCGCGACAAATGAATAGCTAAACATTTAAGCAGGAATCGAAATGAGAGGTTTTTTTGTTTCGTTTTTTTTTCTTTTTGGTGCCCAGTTATTTGCCTGTTAGCCAGCCGGGAGATAAGACTGAATTTATGTTTCACCAAAGAGGCACCAGAAAGGGAAGGAGAGAGACAGAGACAGAGACGATTATGCAGAGGTTTTTTTCTTTTTTTTCCTTCAAAGTGTCTCCTCGGTAGAATCCTGCCGCTCTGTCTCCGAGGAGCGGTTCGCCCTCCAGAAAACATGACACTTTATTTCCTGTCCTTGTTTGTTAACACACCCATTTGCCATCCCTCTCAGTCTCATGTAACTGCCAGCCGGCATTAACGCCCTCCTCCTCGCCGCCGAGGCAGAAAATAGAAAAGGAAGAATTCAGCAGACTTTCCCCCGTGGCACTCTCCGAGGCACCAAGATAACCAGAGCAGAAACCACAATTGGATTCTTATTCCTTCAGCCCAGGAATGCGAAGGACGGGACGGTCTAACCACCTTCTGCATTTTCCTGCAAAGACAGTCAACTTATTATTTCGGTTTCTGGGGCTCCCTTCTCTGCCACGAAAAGATACATTAATTATTTTTTTTACTATTATTATTATTTTTTTTTTTTCCCGGTAATGTTAGGCAGGAGATGTTGCAAATTGTCAGGAACTGTCAGTGGCGCCTGCCCCAATCAGGTAAATGCACAGGCGCCTGCGGCGGAGACACACTGACCCCTAGTGGCCTCCGGGGCCCTCGCAGCCCCTGCGCCCCTCCCTGGCTGGAGCTGGAGAAATTCACTCCTTCCTTGGAGCAGCTGTGTGGGCTTGGGAGGACGAGGCGGGGGGGAAGGGAGGTGCTATGTCTCCACCTCCTGCCCCAACACACATACACAGAGACGCACACAGAGACACACAGAGAGGGATAGACATGCAAAAACAGGTATACACACAGAGGTACATGCGCGCGCGCACACACACACACACACACACACACCCCATATCCAATTTCTTCTCTCTTCCAATTCCATAGAGCATAGATTTCCTGAGAACCTTCAGGGTACTGGACCTGGCTACAGGTAAGGCCTGTTTCTCTGGTCTTGAGTAGTTGTGAAAAAGGCAGACAGGGTCCCAGGAGGACGCACAGCTGAGAGGGAGGACAGGAGCTGGTGTTTGTGGAGAGACTCCTTCATGCCAGCAGCGTGCACATGTTAGCCTTCTGGAGCCTCGAAATAGCCCCACTATAGCAAGATTTGGAACCCGAGTTTCTGGCTGTCAAACGGCTTGTCCAGGTCACAAAGCTAATGTTTTTATTGATTTTATTTATTTTAATAAGCAAATAGTTATATAGCACTTATCTGCCAGGCATTCTTCTAATGCTTTACCTCTATGAAAACTATCTATATTGAATTCTCATTACAACCCGCTGAAGTAAGTACTACTACTTCCATTTCACAGGTGAGGAAGCCAAGGCACAGACAGGTTAAGTAAGCTAATGAGTGGTGAATCCAGCATTAAGCCCAGGCAGTCTGGCTTCAGAATGCTCTTCAGGAATCTCTCCAGGATTACAAACTTATCCCAAGTTTCCCAGCTTATACTTAGAGACCTGGACACCCAAGCTTCCTGACTCCAAAGCTCACATCCTCTCATGCTGTCACCGTCAGTCAGGACCCTCACACAGGGACAGCCCAGCAGCGCTGTCCTCTCAGGCAGTATCTTGAACTGGCCAGACTTGTTCCTGTCTTAAGACTTTGCCCTAACTGTTCCCTCAGCTGGAATGTTCTTCCTGGACATGGATCTTCACGCGGTTGGCTCCTTCCTGTCATTCCGGTGTCAGCTCAAGTGTCACCTCCTCCGAAACGCCTTCCTTGTCCACCCTACCTAAAATAGCTTTCCAGTCACTCTCTATTGCATCACGGTCTTATTTTCTTCCCAGCAGTTATTAATCTGGTGATTTCTTGTTTAGTTACTATTGTTAGTCTCATCTCATGTATAATAAGAGCTATCGATTACATAGCACAAACTTACCATGTGCCAAGCAAAGTTCCAAGAGCTTTACACATAGTAAGTCATTTAATTTTATTGTCCTCATTTTACAGAAGATCCTGAGGCAGGACAGGTTCAGTAACTTGTCCAAGAGTCCACCCTCAGTCAGCTCTGCTCTTACCCACTGTAAAAACATCAGCTCTTCAACAATAAAAACACAATTGAATTTTTAAATGGGTAAAGGACTTAAATAGACATTTCTCCAAAGACAATATAAAATGGGGAAAAAGGACATGAAAAGGTGCTCAACATTATTAATCATTTGGGAAATGCAATCAAAACCACAATAAGATACCCCTCCACACCCACTAGGATGGCTATAATAAAAATAATAATAATAATAAAGCAGAAAATAGCAACTGTTGGTGAGTACATGGAGAACTTGGAATCCTCATGCATTGCTGGTGGAAATGTAAAATGGTGCAGCCGCTGTAGAAAACGGTTTGGTAGTATCTCAAAAAGTTAAGCATAGAATTACCATGTGACCCTGTAATTCTTCTCCTAGGTATGTATCCAAAGGAATTGAAAACAGACGAACAAAAATCTGTACACCGGTGTTCATGGCAGCATTATTCACAGTAGCCAACAGTTGGAAAGAACCGAAATGTCCGTCAAATGATGGATGGATGAGCAAAACACGGTATATCCGTACAACGGAATATTATTCGGCCATAAAAAGGAATGAAGTACTGATATGCACTACAAGATGGATAACTCTCAAAATCACGCTCAATGAAAGAAGCAGGACACAAAAGGCCACATATCGTGTCATCCGATTTATATGAATGTCCAGAATAGGCAAACCCATAGAGACAGAAAACAGGGGCCGGAGGGAGGGAGAAATAAGGAATGATGGCTTGCGGGGTCTCATTTTGGGGTGATAAAGTGTTCTAGAACTAGATAGTAGTGGTGGTCGCACAGCATTGTGACTACAGCCATGCGCCATATGTTCTGAGAAATGCTGCAGCAGACAATTTTGTGGTTGTGCGGACGTCTCAGAGTGCTCGTATGCAAACCCGGGTGGTATAGCCTCCGGCTGCGATTGTATGCACTGCACTCTTATACAACCGGCAGCACAGTGGGTTCGTTTACAGCAGCATCACCACAGACGCGTGAGGAATGCACTGTGCCGTGACAGCACCGCAGCTGCGATATCACGAAGCAGGAGGAATTTTGCAGCTCCATCCACCATCATATGTGTGGCCTGTCGTTGACCAAAATGTCCCTATGCAGCATATGAATGTACTAAATGCTACTGAATGCTAAATGCTACTGAATGCACTAAATGCTACTGAATGCATATGAATGTACTAAATGCTACTGAATTCTATACTTTGAATTTTTGAGTGGCAAAGTTTATGTTGTATAAATTTTACAATTTTTTTTTTAATCAGCTTTGTCTGTCTTGTTCATCTCTGGGCACTTAGGACGAGAACAATATGAGGCACACAGTAGACGCTAAGAACATATTCGTTGGAGAAGCGAGTTAAGTGGACCAGAACCAAGGCCTCTCGGCTCTCAGTCTTGAGTTTTTCCCACAATGTCACGAAGCTCCAGGAAGCTCTAGTCCAGTGGCTCTCAAAATCTCAGGTGCCTCAGAATCACCTGGAGGTCTCACTAAAACACAGATTGCTGGGCCTCAGCCCTGAAGTTTCTGATTTAGAAGGTCTAAGTGGCACCTGAGAATTTGCTCGTCTGACGAGTTCTCTGCCAGCCCCAGGGGGCACACTCTGAGCATAAACACTCTCTGCTTTCTATTAAGCCACAAGAGACAAAGAACCTTGATGTGACCGGGAAAGAGGAAAGACAGGGCCAACATTGAATTAAAACAGAGAGATGCGAACCATCTGAAAACTGAACCATACACAAATCGAATTGTCCATTTTAATTTAGTTTACTTGAATTGGAATGGGTTTGGCGTGCAACTTATACCCCTGCTAGGTGAGGGTGCAATGGTGTCCCAGTAAAGACAGATCTCGAGCCCTTTAAAAAAAAATCTATTTGAGCAAACCACTTAATTCAAGGTAGAAGGGCTTCAGGTTTAGGGCACAGGTGCAGAGCATTTGCGGGGGCAGTCCAGAGCAGTGAGGAGCTCCCTAGGTTCAAATCCCAGCACTTCCACCCACCAGCTGTGCAAACTTAAACAGCCTGTGGTAGACAGAATAATGCACCCACCAAGAGATACCCACACCCTAATCCCTGAAACCTATAAATATGTTATCTTACATGGCAATGGGAATTAAGGTGGCAGGTGGAATTAAAGTTATTAATCAACTGACCTTAAGATAGAGAGACAATCCTGGGTTATCTATCTGCATGGGCCCAGGATAATCACAAAAGTTTGTAAAAGTGGAAGAGGAGACAGAAGAGACGGTCAGAATAGCACGGCATGAGAAAGATTCACCCTGTCATTGCTGACTTTGAAGATGGAGGAGGGGGGACGCGAGCTGAGAATTGGAGCAGCCTCTAGAGGCTGGAAAAGGCACAGAAACAGATTTACTGCTAGAACCTCCAGAGAGGAACGCAGCCCTGCCAACATCCTGATTTTAGCCCAGTGCGACTCATGTGGGACTTCTGACCTCCAGAATGTAAGATAATAAATGTGTGTTGCTTTAAGCCACTAAATTTCTGGCAATTTGTTAACAGTCGAGCTAGAAAACCAATACACTATCTAAATTCTGTAATCTCGAGTTTCCTCATCCATAAAGTGGGAATGACCACAGCTACTGCATAGAGTAGGTACAATGATTAAATTTACTGTATGTAAAAATCCTAGTGCAGGGTTTGGTCCACAGTCCACATAAAATAAATGTTGGCATCACCGTTATCTAGAAGTTCTATAACTGTCTCCTGGACAAGCCTGCCTGGGCTCCCTGGGGACAGGCCCCCCTCTGCTACCCAGGGTGCATGCGTACCTCTCCTTACCTGTTTTTGAGGACACCAGTTTCTCCCCAAGACCCTTCAGTCCACTTTCCCTTGTCCTTCCAACTTCTGCTTTGTTGATCTTGACAGTCCAATCTCTGATACTGGGGGTTGCGCACAGGTGAGGGGCCCTAAGATACAGGAGCTGTCACCCACTTTCCACAAGAAACGTCTCCTTGGCTAGAAGGCCAGAGTGGGCACCTGGTATCAAGTTATGTCTCTGTTTCCAGAGCTGACCTGGGACAAATCATCTCTTTACAAAAAACGATAGCTCTTGTGAAAATTTGCTAAGTGTTTGTCTTTCCATTCATTCATTTATTCCAAGACAAGTGAGTTTTCCGATGCTGGACTCACAAAGATAAACAATGGAGGAAAATCTCTGATTCATTTCTTGGAGAAAGGGAAGGAAAGGAGACACCACAGAAAACAGGTTTAGCAGAGATGTTTATTAGAGCAGAAGAGGTGAGGGAAAAAATAGATGACCAAAAACCTCCACAGCCCCAAGTGGTGTCTCACTATGCTGAATGAGACTTCCTAAAGTCCTCAGAGCAGGCAGCCTGCCCCCATGATCTGAAGATCCCACCCCATCAGCCCCAGCTAAGATTCTCATTCTGCCCACCCTTCCAAGATGGAAAGAAGGCCATTGGGGGGGGGGGTCTATACTTTAAGCTATTGGTTTCAACGATTTATGCAGATTAGCAAAATGAAGCAGCATATGCATTTGTCATCAATCTCCAAGGCAACCTTTGCCATGGCCACAGCTCACAAGATCTGAAGGCATCATTTCTGCAGCTAAAAAATAAATGAAAGAAGGAGCCTGATCCTGTTTCGACACCGTCCAGGTTGGTGCTTATCAAAGTGTTGCTAGAAAAGAATGAGAAAATAATGTTAATAGGATGATGATGCTGACAAAGAACGGGGGAGGAGGAGGGAAGAGGAAGAGGAGAAAGAGACTTGGGGCAGGGCGGGGGTGTGTGGACAGCCATCAAGCTGTCATTTCCTGAGCACTACCTACGATGTGCCGGAGCAGCACTGTTTTCCTTGCATTGAATTTTTTGATGCTCAGAATGGCCATATGGGGGAGGAACTCTTACTATTTTGTTGAAGAAACTGACAATTAATTTTTCCCAAGAGGTGTCATGATCTGAATACTATGTGACTCCAAATTCAAAGCTAATACATGCCCCCCCACCCCCCACTGCTTCCTCATCTTCATGTAAATGGGAGCTGCCTGGAGTGAGGCCTCCTGTATTTTGCAGGGGCCACGCCCACCCCCACCCCCAGCTCACCAGCAAGGCCTATCCTACCCAGAAGCAAAGGCCTCAGTTGACTCAGAGGCTGCTGCCATGGGGCTCGCTCAGCCTCAAAAACTTTCCTCTTGCCCGGCCTGCGCAATGGTAATAAGCACCTCTAATTTGTGGAGTCATTTACTATGGGCCAGGCTCCACAGATACCATTATTGCCCCAACTTACAGATGCAGAAATGGAGGTTAGGCACCTAGCCCAAAGCCATAGAGTGGAACTCAGAGAGCTGAACTTAAGTCTGCCGGATTCCAGAGTCTGAGCTCCTAACTACTCTACAGTTCTGCTTTCTGGAAGAAGCCAAGTGAGGGCTTCCAGTGCTGGAAGATCAAGGTTCACAGTGCAGCGGAGAGAGACAAGCCCTGACCTAGAACAAGGTTGCAGAGGCTGGAAGGACCAGAACAGCCCACCCTCAAGCCCTCAGAAGCAGAACTTTTCCAAAGCTTTTTCAAAAGCATCCCAGCAGATGCTCCTCTCACTAACTGTTAAAGCCCCTCAGAGGAACCATGCCCCCTCCCCCAACACACCCACAGGTCCCAGCAGTACTATCCATGTAAAGCATGCAGGACTGGAGCGGTCAGGAGACTGGCATGCCAACCACTCCTAGGATGAGTTAGTAGCTTATTCAGGCTCAGTCAGCGCCTCTATGAAAACGGGGTTAAAATGCACACCCCGAAATGATTCAGAGGTGTTAAGAGAATCAAACGAGAGAATTTAGGTGATAGCAACCTGAAAATTACAAAGAGCAATACGCAACAGGAAGTGTTTCTATGTTAATTCACAGTAGCACCAAAAAAAAAAAAAACAACAACAAAGATATAAGATTTCTCTTAACCAGAGATGACAAATTGCCCCATTATATCCTGTCCTGCTTCATCCATACAAATTACAGAGGAGAAATGACATTCACTAGGCTTAACCTCTGAAGGGATTTGCTACTTTATCTAATAGGATTTGGAAAGGGGGAAGGAGATGGACATGGACAGACAGGGAAGAAACAAACAGCCTCATGTAGGAGCAAGGTGCCGAGGCGGGGTATGCAGGTGTGCCAGGAACACTGAGCAGCCCAGTTCAAGGGCACCAAAAGGCTAAACCCAGAGGAAGAGGGAAGATAGGTGGGCTGGGCAGATTCCCAGCCTGGAGGACTGTGGGAAGGCAGTAAAGAAGTCGCTGCTCCTGGTGACAGTGGTGATGATGGTAAAGAACGTCACTGGCCAAGTCCATATCTGCTGAGCCTCCCAGAGTGACCCAAGTCTCAACGAGCCACACTTCTCTGGATTTGTATTCCAGAATGACCTTTTTCAGACAGCACGTTCCTCCCCTATTTAAGATCTCTTGACGAGTCAGTAGTGGTCAGGCTCCCTTGTGAGTCCCCCAGGGCTCTTCTCAGTCTCTC
>NW_006443570.1:9997551-10025497 GCF_000325575.1 Pteropus alecto
CAGCTAAGCAGCTGGTTCCCCTAACGCCATGTTCCTGAAGGCCTCTGAGCCCGTGCACATGCTGGCCACTGCTGCCTCCCTAAAACAGAAGGCCTGGGAGAAGAAACATACCGGAGCTGGTCCCAAGCCCCTTACACGGGATGGACCACGTTCCTGTCACAGTGGGGCTTGCAGTGAGGGTTCAGCCAGTGCTCCAGAAACTGCTCCTCGGCGCGGTGCTCCAGGCGGAGCAGGTGGTGCATGTACTCCTGTCAAAACAAACCCACACAGAAGAGGGGCTTTTATCCAGTGACAGCCAAGCTGCCACTGCGCGTGGTGGGGCTATGGTTCTGAGACAGGATGCAGCCTGACTGAGGGAGGAGAAACAGCCATGTCCATGTTCTCTGTAGAGACCAGTCAGACAGACCCACTTGATGGGCAAAATAAAGAAATCTGACAAGTGCTGTCATGTTTTCTTGGCTGAGCGTCATCGGGTCTCAGCCTGGGCCACGCAGCCACAATGGATCCAAGTTCGAAATATGGCAACTTTGAAAAATATCACCAGGTGACTGAAGTCAATCAAAAACATCCAGAAGATTACCAAGTCTATGAAAACGGTAGCAGCAACAAAATATGCCTGAGCTGAGAGGGAGCTGAAAGCAGCTTGGGTGTATGGAATGAGATCTTTGGCTGTGTATGGAAAAGCTGATATTAAGGTGCCTGAAGACAAGAAGAAACACCCCCTTATCGGCGTGTCCTGAGATCGAGCGCTTTGCAGTGCTGTCCGTTCCTCACTTGCTAAACAGACAGAAAGTGAGTCGGCTATGCTCACAGCAGCCAGAAAAGGAGTTAAAATAAAAGATTGCTGGAGTTCGTGATAAAATTAGGGGTACACTTCATAGGAATCCTTCTAACCAGTTTCTGATGACAAACAGAAAAAAAAAACTATTTTTTGGAGATGCATCAATGATTGCCCTGGAATTATTAAATTCTGGATGTGAATTTGATGTGAATTTGATGAAGGACCTAGCATCTTTAATCGATTCAGGTCTGTCACCTCCTACAAGACAGAAGAAAAGCCCATCTTTTCCTTTAATACCATTGCAAGTGCTGAGAGCATGAGTATCTACGATAATATTGAGGCTGACGTGCTGTAGAATTACCACGAATACAATCTGGTCGACATCATCTACTATTCTCTAAAGGAATTCACCACAAGTGAGCAAAGCACCAGGATGGTAGCCATGGACAATGTTAGCAAGAATGCTTCTGAGATGATTGATAAATTGACTTTAACTTTCCAGCTCACTTGCCAAGCTGTCATCATCAGGAGTTCATTGAAATCATCTCCAGTGCTGCAGATCTGGATTAACAAAAATCAAGTTTCATCCTCAGACGAGAGGTAAAGAAGGAAAATTCAGCAAGCTAATTTTGTTTTTAGCTTACTGCTGTCCTGGTGGACAGAAATTACTGATCCATTGTTTAAATGACTAAAAACAGCAAGATATTTGTAAATTATCTTATAATATGCAACTTGGGATAAGGAAAAAAAAAGAAAGAAATCTGACAACTCTAACTGCTGAGAGGGTGTGTATTCATGGGAACGTGTATACACTGCTGATGGGTGTAACACAGAACAACCATTTTGGAAAACAATTGGTTGCCTGCAATCCAGAAATTTCACTCTTCATTTATACCATAGAGCAGTGGTCCTCAAACTTTATCAGTCATCGGAATCACCTGGAAGGCTTGTGAAAACACAGATTCCTGGGCCCCACCCCCAGAGTTTCTAACTCAGCAGGTCTGGGGGCGGGGCTCCATAATTTGCATTTCTAATAAGTTCCCAGCCAATGCCGATACTGCTGGTCACTTTGAGAACAGAGAAACTCTTATATCAGGAGATGTGTTTGAGAATGTTCATAGCAGCACTATATTTGTAGTAGCGAAACACTGGAACCATGCCAAATATCCATTAACAGGAAGATGGAGAAATAAATTATGGTAGGGTCACACCATGAAGTATACGGCAGTGAACATAAGTGAATTATATCTACACACAACGACATAGGCGAATCGTAGAAATAATTTGTTGAGTGAAAAGAGTAAGTCCAAGAAGATGATATTTATAGTGTGGCACCATTTTTATAAAGTTCAAAACGTTTAGAACCAATAATGTATTAGTTATGGCTGTATACATTTATGATAAAATCGTCTTTTTTTAAAGGCAAGGGAAAACATAAGAAAGCTGAAGTTGCTATACTATTATCAAACAAAATAGACTTTAAAACAAAACAAAACAAAAAAAGATTGTTACTAAAGACCCATTTTGTAAAAACAGGCCGGCAGTGCCTCAAAATGTTAAACATAGTTACCATCTAACCCAATAATTGTATATATCTAAGAGAAAAGATATGCCCACACAAAAGCATGAACACAGATGTTCCTAACAGCATTATTCATCATAGCCAAAAAGTAGAAATGATCCAAATGTCCATCGATGGGTCAATAGGTAGATAAATGTGGTATGTCCATACCGTGGAATATCGTTTGACCATAAAAAGGAATGAAGTACTGATACAAGCCATAACATGAATGAACCTTGAAAACATTACACGAAGTGAAAGAAGCCACTCACAAAGAACTACATAGAGTATGACTCCACCTCTACGAAATGTCCCCGGCCCTACGTGTTAATATGTTTCTAGCAGAAAGCAGTGGGTTATCCGGTGCTGCCCATCTCTCAAACCAGCATCTCCATCTACCCAGGAACCCAAGCCGGAGCACAGACCATCATCCCTCACCCTCAAGCTCAACATAAGACTAAGCGTCAAGACTCTGAGTCCGTCTCCTGACTAGTTCTCAAATGCACTGCCTCCATCTGCCACTCCTGTAGGTTAGGTCTACGTCACTGCTCACCCAAGTTATCGCAGCCTCCTCGCCCCTCCACCTGTCTCTCTGCCTTCCGTTCTTCCCGCCCCACATTCTACTTCCCCCGCCATCTCCGCTCCACTCCGACAGAGCGATCACCCACAATGCTGCACGGAGGGGCCCATGCTCACCTCGAGCCTTCGCCAGCACTGCCTGCCTGATACATCGGAGGCAGGAGGTGACAACTAACTCTGCCCCTTGAGTTTGGTCTGTGAGTATGGATAATGTTGTAACCAGCAGGTGAGGGCAGCTCCCTGTAGGATCTGCCACTTTCCCCTGCTCTTCACAATGGCGGAGAGAAGCTCTGCACCCCTTTCCCGTCCACGGTCGTCACTGACACCCTCTGTTGATCTCTGAGCTCCTACAGAACCACTAATTCCCTCTCAGATGATTCACTCAAAGGGATTTTAATGAAGGGGCTATTCACAGCCATGTGAATAGGGTTAAGGGAAGCACCACAGAACATTCCAGCTCCCAGGACAAGCAATGGAGGAAAGCCACGGTCATGCCCAGACCCGCAGGGCCTAGAGGAAGGGGGTCTGCAGAGCAGGGAGGAAGCGGAGAAGAAATTCCCCATCCTCTCTCTCCTCTTACCCTCCAGATCCTGCAGAGCCCAAGCAGGAGCTGGCAAGTCAGGGAACCCAGTGATGTGGTCCATAGGGTCAGCCTCTTGAGCTGGGTAGAGGATGGATGGAGAACGAGTTGGGGAGGAGGGGGGAACCAGCAGCCATACCAGGCTGATGGGTTGCAAGGGGTGTGCTGTTGCCGAAAGCAGGGAGCAGAGAGCACAAGTAACAGATATTACTGATGTTTGTTGCAGAGGAGCCAGTGACTACTGAATACACTGATTCCGCAGGGGGAGGAGTTGTTTGCTTGGCATGCGTGGTTGTCTCTCCTCTACTCTTTCTCAATTTGCTCATGCTCTGCCCCTTATCAGCATGAGTGAGTGTCACTTCCAGATTTAGGGTAGGCCTTCCCTCCCCAACAAGCCTTGGTCTTCAATAAAGTCGGTTCAGGCTAAGTTTTCTGTATATTGTTTCTCATTTGCATTATCTCTCAGAAACGATACACAAAACAGAAACATGATAAATCAACAGATTGTTTCTTAAATACAAAGTGTTACTTCTCTTGTCTTGGTTACAAAAGTCTCTTCCTTCCCTCCAACCCTGTCTTTCCATCTCCTGGTACAAACAGAGAAGTGGCCCATGAGCACTGCCCCGACTACCAGCAGGAGTTCACCGCACATCATGGCCCCACATGGCTAGTTAAGCCTGAAGCTTCAGCATGCTACTCGTCTCCCTCCTCTTCCTCACCCGGCACTCCCACCATCCAAGGAATGGCTAGATCCTACAGATGCTCCTGGATCCCTTCTCCCGTAGCATTGCCCCTGCGGATCTCAGGCCCCAGCCCTGCTAGATTCCTGCCGCCACCTCTGGAGGCTTCTCCCTGATCTCTTACCTCTTTCCTCTCTATTCCACTCCATACTCCATAGCCGGGATGTTTTGTTTTGTTTTGTTTTGTTTTTGCTTGTTTGTTTTGTTTTCTTTTTAACAGACTCTGTTTTTTAGAGCAGTTTTAGACTCAGAGCAAAACTGAGAACAAAGTACAGAGATTTCTGATTACACCCTGCCCCCACACATGCACAGCCTTCTTCGCTATCAACATCGTCCACCGAAGTGGTGCATTTGTTATAATCAATGAACACATCGACACACCATCACCACCCAAAGTCTCGAGTTTGCATTAGGGTTCACTCCTGGTGGTGTACATTCTGTGGGATTGAACAAATGTATAATGACATGTACCCACCATTACAGTATCATATAGAATAGCTTCACTGCCCTAAAACACCTCTGTGCTCCACCAATTCATCCCTGCCTCCCTCCTAACCCCTGGAAACCACTGATCTTTTCACTATCTCCATGGTTTTGCCTTCTCCGGAGTGTCATGTCATTGGGATCATACAGTATGCTGCCTTTTCTTCGCTTAAGCTTCCTTCATGCCTTTTCATGGCTTAATAGCTCATTTCTTTTTAGTGCTGAAAAATAATCATCCATTGTTCGGACGGGCCACAGTTTATTTATCTATTCTCCTACTGAAGGACATCTTGGTTTCTTCCAAGTTTTAGCAATTATGAATAAAGCTGCTACAAACATCCAGGTGCAGATTTCTGTGTAGACTTCAGTTTTCAACTCATTCGGGTAAATACCAAGGAGAGCAATTGCTGGATTATATGGTAACAGTGTGTGTGTTTAGTTTTGTAAGAAACTGTCAAACTGTCTTTGAAACTGACATTTTGCATTCCCACCAGCCTCTTCCTCCACATCCCACCAGCGTTTGATGCTGTGAGTGTTCTGGATTGGGGGCATTTTAACAGGAGCGTGGTGGTATCTCACTGCTATTTCACCTTGCAGTTCCCTGGTGGCATATAACGTGGAACACCTTTTTGTATGTCTATTTGCCATCTGCACATCTTCTTGGTGAGGTGCCTGTTCAGATCTTTTGGCAGGGTGAGTTTTTAAAAATTTAAAAATGAAACGGGCTGTTTTCGTTTTATCGTTATTACAATACTGATAGATATTGCCTTTTTGAAATTATGTAAAAATAAAGAAGTAAAAAGTCCCTCCTGTTTTGTTTTGTTTTTTTGGTCTATGTCTTTTTCCTGTTGCAAAGTGATGTTTTGTTTTGTTTTGTTTTGTTTTGTTTTGTTTTGTTTCGTTTTGTTTGTTTTGAATCAACCCATGTTGCCTCCCTGCTTAAAATACTCGAATGGCTCCTGCTGGGCTCAGGAAAAAGTTCTAATTCCTTAAAGTGATTTGTGGGACTCTCTGCGATCCCGCCTCACCCATCTCCTGAGCCTCTTTTTCACCACCAACTCACCCGAGCTTTGCACTCCATCCCTTCCTGGAGAGGCCATGCTTGCTCATCTTTCTGCCCAGAACTCCCCTATGCTTTCTCTTTTTCTTGTCTCACTCCTACCTGAATTTTCAGGCCTCAGCTTAAATGTTTCTTCCTCCAGGAAGCTTTCTCAGATTCCCTGTGGCCCCAGAGTTCCCCTAGTAAAACCCTGGTCACTCTATTTGGCAGTGACTTCTCCCTGAGAGTAGGGACTTAACTGGCCTGCCTCATACGTTTTAGTAGAGGTGCCATGTGGATTGGCTCCCATATTAGTACGTGAACTTGATGTTTTCTCCCCAAAAGAGAGTAGATGGAGATAGGAATGATTTTTAACTTGGAGGAATTATGTTGTTGACATTGCCCTGAGAGAAGTCTGGGTGCTGTAATTATGGGATGTGAACCCCACTGCAAAGTATGCGTGAAACAGATCCGTATAAACACAGTTAGGTAACCTAAAGCAGGAGGCCGTTAGTCAGAGAAGTGGTGTTCCACCTTGGGAGAGAGTAGTCATATTTGGTAACATTTATACACGATTAAATTATTTTGATAGGTATAAACAGCATAAAAAATCTAATTCATGAAAACCCTCCTATGGTGTTGATAAAGTTTTAATAAAGAGTCCAGTTTAGAATTTCAAGTTTTTAAGTTTCTAGAAAATCCTCTAGGAAGTCTGTATCCTACATTACATATAGGAATAAATTATTAGTCATCCAATTTTTCTGAATTTTTTGTCTTTCCCCCAGGGCCCACGCAGTTTGAACTTGTTTGGGTTGTCATTGTTTTTATTTAACTCATCAAAATGCTCCCCGTGTGCTGGACAGGGCATCTCTGGGGCAGCCAAGTTGGGGTTCCTCGTGGGATCTAACGATGACTCCTCGGAGACTTGCTGGACACATTTGTGAGATTTTGGCTAAATTCTGAACTCTCTAGCGCCCTCCAGGAAGTGTTGGGCCAGAAGAATAGTACTTGAAAACCAAAGGCAATGTAGAACCAAGACTTCCCAACAGGTAGCTTCACTTATTCAGTGGTTCCTGGAAGCAGTGCTCTGAAAGAACCCATGTTGCCTGGTTGCTGGGCGACGTGGTGCAGAGGCTGAGAGGTCTGGGTGAAGGTCTGGGTCAGAGTCTGGTTCCAATCCAGACCATGCCAATATTGCTTTACTCCAGCCTCAATTTGTCCATCTGCAAAATGGGAGTGACTGGCACTTATTTCGTTGGGTAGCCAGGATTAAAAGAAATAATACAAAGTTCTGTGCCAAATACTTAGTCCTCATTTGCCTCTCTGAGCCCATTCTCTCCCCTCCTTCACCTGGCCTGTGCAGGGAGAGGCTGACCTAGAGGAACTGCAACCACAGACTCCCTTGTCTGGGGCTTTCCATTTGAGTCTGACACAGGAAGCACAAGCTGGGGACTAGAGGGTAGGAAGTATTTACTCCTCTGGTGTCTCTCTGAGGAGTCACAGCAGGTTGGCTGCCTCCCTGAACACCACAGCTTCTAGGGAGCTGCCCTCTCCGCTTCTGGGAACTACAGCCTTCTCTTACCCCTTCATGACTAGGGGCTGTTAGCCCCAGGTCATCGATGATCTCCTGTTAGTTTACCTTAATCCTAGCACACCTTCGGCCACAAGTCTCTGTGTTAAGCTCTCCTCAGCTGAGCCTGGTTGATAAGGAAGACCTGAGCATGCCTTGAGGCTGTGCGTGGAACAACTCTCCAAGAACCTGGTCCACAGGAAACTTTCGAGAAATGCCTGCTGAATGAGAAACTGAAGCAGAGGGCCTCAAAGTGTGGTTCATGCTCCCCTCTGGGGTCTGTGGATTCAGAACTATTTTTAGAATAATACTAAGACATTATTTGCCTTCTCACTATGTGCATTGGTGGATAAAACTGGTTCCTTAGTGGCAGTCAAGTTGGTGGCACTGACAATCCTAGTAGTCATTGTACCCTCCACCATCACACACTCACAGTTTAAAACAGATAAATAGATATAAAATGTTCTTCGAGTGCAGCGTCACTGGGGAACGCCCCGATGAGCAGGAGAGAGTGACGCTTCGAGGGAGCGTGCAGACAGCACTTCGCGGCAGGACCCCACGCGATGCTCTCCTTGAGGAAAAGCCCCTGGGCGATCGCTGGTGTCAAGGGTTGAACTAGCTGTGTTTTGAGCGTGTGTTCAGCAGCCAACTCGAGAATCAATGAAGTGAGGAAGACAACTGACAGTACTTGTCACGAAATGATAAAATGTGAGCTTCCAAGGGGAAATTAGAATTTTAGAAAAGTTGTATTTACTCCCACGGGCCTGGCCACTTTCCGATACTTCCAGAATTTTCTGATGAGATCAGTGGTAATATTAATGAATGTCACCACTGATATACAGCATTTATACACCTTTTATAATGACATGCACATTTGCATTCTTACTCATTTAATCCCTGTCCCACTCAGCCAAACATCCAACTGCCTTTTTTGACGGTGGTAACCAAACTACACCCAGTGTATGGCTTAGTGCTTGGCAAATAGTAGGACCTCAATAAAACTCACTGGAGAAATACACGAATGAGTGAATAAATAAACGAATTGACTATTCTTTCTCCATAATTTTACCAAATCCTCCTTGGGAGTTTCCTCGACATCTCTGTCAATCTGCTCATTATAATAGTCCAGTCCAAATGTACATATATGTTTCACACTCCTAAATAGTAGCCAAAATTACCATTGAAGAAAAACAACCAACAGAGAGAGAGAGACAGAGAGAGAGAGAGAGAGAGAATGAGAGAGAGCGCGAGCGAGCGAGAGAGAGAGAGAGAGAGAAAAGCACGGTTGACCATGACATTTCACTGTTTATTTAAAATGTTAGGAAAATGAATATGCCACAAAGGCCTACAAGCAACCATCAGTCAAAGATGAAAAGCCAAACTTCAAATCTGCTGAAAACCACAAATTCAACAATTGTGTTGGCTGAGTTAGAAATGACCCAGCATTAATGATAATCTCAAATGTTCCTGGATCAAGAAAGAAGGGCTAGATGGAAAAGAAATTTTTATTTTTTTAAATTCCTTTCTTCAAGGGGAAAAGAATTACAGCAACACAAAAACCACTATCTGTGTTCCATGCTCAATGCCAATGGCAATGATTTTAGTAAATAATTTCTCAGTAATTAGAGTAGAAATTGGAAATGGTCCTTTATTATGGGCCGGAGCGGTATGATAATGAAATTAAATACTCACCAGAACCTGATCTAAGCTGAGAATTACGAAGTGGACAGTTAATCAATCGAAGAGAGAACCTTTTCTTAAGAAGGTAAAATCCTTTCAGTGACATTTGCATGGAATTAAATGCTGATGGACTCCATCAACATTTGGATGCATTATTTTGCTCGTTAGTAAAAGCAAGTTGATCACATAGGTAGAAGGGTGGCTCTGAACTTAACTACACTGGGACTCCTGAAGGATTAGCCCTAAAAAAAAGGCAGGTCAGTGATGTGCACAATCTGCATCTCAGTCACTCCAAATGGGACTTCGAGACCATGGGGAACAAAAGGGTAATGGAGTTACTACGTACATTTGTCAAGAGGCTGAACGTGAAAGCATATTTTACAAAGACGACATATAATAAAGTTAACATGATTTATGCTTGCCTAACCAGAACTTTCCTTACAGGAAGACAGGCCAAAATGGAAAGCGTATTCCCAGGGCACACAGGGCTTACGAATACAATCGAAAAAGACATAATTTTAAGTCGGATGTCATCTTTTTAAAGAATTTCCATGCTTCACCCCAGCAGTTGGCAAATAATTTCTTCCCTAGAATCTGAGATGATTAAGAAAAATGTAATGAATTTAAGGGAGGCAATAGAAAATTTTTCTTTGGAAAAAAAAAAAAACTCCAGGTTCTCCAGAAGAGTTAGCTCCTATAAAATATCTCCCCTGGAGAGAAGCAAAGAAAAGAATGGAAATAAGTGTAAGGAGCATCTAGTAAATGTTAAATACTATGCTTGGTGCCTGGGACTCAGAGGTGAAACAAATAGTCCAGCTGCTCAAGAAGTTTAGAGCAGCCTAGTAGGAGAGACGGATTTTTATAAAGTCAAAAATAGCCGTCTTGGGCTATGAGTGCTATGCCAGAGGGATGCTCTAATTCATGGCGGAAGGACGTGAAGGCCTCTCAAAAAAGGTATCAGTTAAGGCGAATCTCTATAAATGATTAAGAGTTAACTAGGTCAACAAAAGCAGAAGAAACAACATATATAAAGGCAGGTGCTGTAAGGGAAGAACTTCAAACACACCGCCATTCCAGACAACTTGTTTCTTCTCATAGGTTTCTAATGCCAATGATTGGCTCTGCAGTGTCCATACAGACATCTTCTACAAGTCATTCTTGAGCCCTGGTCCTCCGTCACTGCACCCACACTTTCTGTCCCAGAAATGGCCAACTGGTCTCCAATTTAAGGCACCATAATCATGCTCCCCTCATATCTCGATCTCTGCTGGAACACTCTCTTGGGGGACAAGTACATAAATTATTTTTTTAAAAAAACCTTTTGGGAAGCAATTGGATAGTATATACTAAAAGCTTGTAAAACATTCATATCCTTGGATCCAGTGATTTATTTTCTGGGACTATATCCTTAGCAAATAATTAAAAATATTAAAAACACTTTTTTTTTTTTTTTTAGGCAAGGCAACCCTTGGTTGACCTCACAGATTGCAAGGACGTTGTCAGCCTACAATCTCTTATTTTTTTATTTTTCACACCTACAGCACCTGGTCTTCCTAGGTGGTCTCCCGTCCAAGTACTAAGCAGGCCCAACCCTGCTTAGCTTCCGAGATCAGACAGGATTGGGTTTGTTCAGGGTAGCATGGCCATGGATAAATAAATTTGAAAAAAAAAAAACTTTAGAACAATAAATTTAAAAAAAAACACTTTAGATAAATAAATTTTTTTAAAAAAAACACTTTAGAAATGTTCAGAGTATTTTTTATAACGGAGAAATAGTAGAAACGATCCAATTATCTAACAAAAGAGGGTGATTTGGTATCATTATGGTATAAAATGTTTATAATAATATGAGAAAGTGTGTATGTTATAATATTAAGAGAAAAACCGGAATGCAAAATGGTAGGTAGAAAAGAAATATATTTAGCTCACTTTTAAAAAATGATGGATAGAGTATGACCACACTTTTTAAAAAATGTACACAAAAGACTAGACAGAAATACATCAAAAATGGCAATGCTATCTTTGAGGAAAAGGAATAAGATTACATCTGATTTTCTTCTTTTAATTCTTTCTTGGTTTCTAATTTTTCTATAATAAATATGAATGGTATAAATTTTTATTTATAATTACACAAGTAATACATTAACATGTTATTATTGTTTAAAATTCAAACATCAAATATAAACTTCCCTAGATCACCACCTGCAATCCTAATCCCCTCAATGAGGTGGCACAGTTAACAGTCAACTGACTGTGTTTCTAGACCTTTTTCTAGATGTGTACATCCCTACAGATGTACCTACTAAACATATAGTATTGCTTTGTGCGTGAGTACTAGGAGGGAAGTGTCAATTCAGGGGATACAGAGAAGGTGACATTGAGAATGAAGAGGAGGGTACCAGGCAGAAATAATGGAGAATAATGGGGAAAAGTATCAAGGGAAATCATTTGTGAAAAGATGCTGAGACCAGAGAGAGAAGATGCTGAGACCAGAGAGAGATGACCTAGTTGTAAAACAATAAGCAGTTCTGGGTGGTTGGAGCATAAATTGCCTTAGAGGAGCGACAGGAAATGGGACAGAGTGGTGGCTCGGGGCTGGTTTGTCTCCCAGGTCAACATCCTTGACATTTATCCATAAGCAGTAAGGGAGCAGAGATTTTTACTTTGTTATATTTTAAGAAATATTTATTAGGCTGCTGCTTTTTAAAAAAACAGGAATGAGAGCTACCGTCACTACTAAACAGCAGGTGCTATGCTGAGCGCTTTGCTCCCCCTCTCCCACAACAGGCCTCTCAGGGGGGCTTCCATTGTCGTATCCCATTTTATAGAGAAGGCTGAGACTTGGAGAGTTTAAGCAACTTGGCCAAGATGTGTCAGCCGGGAAGCGGCGAGCCAGAAATCAGACCTGGCAATCCGCTGCCCCTGTTCTTAACCACTCACCTGTGTTGTTTTGTGAAAATTATACAGATTTTTATTTAAAGTTAAAAAACCGAGCGTATTGTTGAATAGCGTCTTCCCAAAACTCATGTTGACCGACTAGAACCTGCAAATGCAACCTCATTTGGAAATTGGGTCTTTGCCGAGGTAATCAGGTTAAGATGAGGCCATACTGGATTGGGTGGGCCCTAAATCCAATGACTGTGCCCTTAAAAGAAGAAATTGTGAACACAAGGACACGCGAGGAAGAAGGCCATGTAAAGACAGATGCAGAGGTTGGAGTAATGTCGCTACAGGCCAAGAAACAGCAAAGTTTGCCAGTAGCCACCAGAAGCTGGGAGAGAAGCATGGAGCAGAGTCTCCCTCAGAAGAAACCTACCTTGCCAACTCCTTGATTTTAAACCTCCAGCCTCCCAGACGGTGAGAGAATAAATTCCTGTTGTTTCAAGCAATCCAGCTTGTGGTACTTTGTTATGGCAGCCCTGGGAAACTAACACTCTGCATAACAGCAAGAAATATGAAGACAAAGGTGTAAATTCACCCCAAATCTTATCATTGAGATAATATTGTCATTATTGTTTGACGACGTGTCTCCACACACATACAGAGGAAGAGGAGGAGATGAGTTTTCTTTCAAAACTTTATTTCTTTCCATTTCGAAAGTTTTGCGTATAGCGTTTGATAATATCAAGCACTGGCAAGAGTGGGGAACTGAGTGTTCTCATACCCACTGCTGGTGGGAGACGGTACGGTCAGTGTGGCAATGTCAAGCGGAAGTGCACGAGCTCTCTGGCTCAGCAATCCCTTTTCTTATCATGAGACCCAGCAAAGCTCACATGTGTACAAGGATCTTCATCACCAGTGGAAATAACTGAAATGGGCACTGTTCCAGGAAGGGCTGAATAAAGAAGCTGTAATATATCTTAGTCTGTCGGTGCTGCTATAACAAAATACCACAGACCGAGGGGCTCATAAACAACAGAAACTTCTCACGGTTCTGGAGGCTGGAAGTCCGAGGTCAGGGTGCCAGCATGGTTGGGTGAGGGCCCTCTTTCAGGTCACAGACTTCTCGCTGTGTCCTCAGGTGGCAGATGGGGCAAGGGATCTCTCTGGAGCCTACTATATAAGAGCACAAATCCCATTCACGACCTCCAAAGGCCCGACCTCCTAAAATCATCACCTGGGGGGTTAGGATTTCAATATATGGATTGGAAGGGGGTAGGGGGGCACAAACATGCAAATTATAGCGTAATACATTTATACTATGCCTCAGTTAAAAATGAGCTGAAATGAGACATATTGTTGAGTGGGGAAAAAAAAGCGAGGTGCAAAATAAACACGACCATGCCTTCCACACAGCCTGAACTTCATCAGTGAAAGGACAAGGTAAGCCTGACACGTTCAAGGCAGAGTGGGGATGAGATGCACGTGGAGACCAAGGTGGGGGCAGAGGGAGCAGACCTCAGGGCCTTGTCGGCCACCGTAGGCCCATGGATTTTATTTGAGCAGGGAAGGGACAGCATCCGGTTTAGGTTTTAAGAACTGACTCCTGCTACTCTGTTGAGACCAGATGCAGAGAGATCCAGAGAGGAAGCAATAAATGGGGTAAGACAGTACTGCTCAGTCCACTCTAGGGACTCTGGTGGTGGCAGTGGAGGGTGCAAAGGGGTCAGATCCTGGATCCGGGGCCCACCCAACTAGAAGGAGGTGGCACCTCTTACCTCGATGGGAGATGCAAGGGCGGGAGCTGGTGTGAGGGCACACTCCAGAATTCTAGTAGCGGCTGTTAAGTCTAAGCCGTCTATTAAATGGTCTTGTGCCAACAGGAGAGTAGACAGTCGCATGGAGTCTGGAGCTCATGGGGAGCCATCAGGCTGGAGACAGGAGTGTAAAGTCATCGGCACAGAGGTGACATTTAAACTCTCGGGACTAGACGAGGTGGGAGGGCAGAGCCCTGGGCCGCCCCGACATTTAAGGCACTGTCAGTGGCTTAATGGACTGGACTCCAAAGGAGCAGAGTGGCCACAGGAAGGAAGAGAGGTCACTTGCGTCAAAACAAAGCAACAATGGACTGGTTCCTGGCTCCCAGGATGCCGGCAACCGCCTGCGAGGCACCTCTGCCGATCTCCAGGACAGCACTTCTTAAACTTAATGTGCGTCCGGATCACGGGGATCTTGTGGAGGTGACTGTCACCTTCAGGGGGTGCGGGGAGGAGAAAATATTGTGGACTCGAGGGTATGTGAAGCTCTACAAAGCCCGGAGGCCAGGCTGGGACCACATTTTAAGTAGCGAGCGCTTAGACCCAAACCCTGAAAATCAACTTGAGCACAGTCATGACTAAGGAAATGTTCAGGGAAAACTCAGGCTATTTTTTCCCACCTCCTTTCCTCTGAACACCAATGCAGCCCTTCTGTCCACACAGCCGTGTCCATCAATTTTTCCTCAGGCAACTTTTTCTTTCCTCCATCAGGATCTTGAAGCTTCATTCTACCCAGGAGCTCTTCACGATGTCTTTGGGACATCGTGGTAAGTGGTCAGTCCTAAAATATAACCTAAAGCCCATTCCACTGAAATCTAGATGTCCCCAGATGGGATGTCCCAATGGAATCAGCCTTCCGGGAGTACCCATGCCATCCGTGTGACGTCTAGAACCCACCTCCCTCAACTCTCTGAAGATTTGGAGGCCATGTTTCTCCTGAATTCGTCTCATAGCCTGTTTCTCTACCACTGCAGCTTCCAGATTTGAATGATTACTTTCCTTTTTTGTCAGTCACTTTCACCCATACGACACATGCCATCCACCCCGCTCATACCTCCAAAGAACCATGAACACAAGGTTGCTGTGCGTAGCAGACTTTTCCTAAGGTTTGGGGGTTGCAGAGGGTAATAACAGCACAGAGCAGAAAACAACTTCAAACTCAATGTCAGGCGTTACCATAAAATAAATATGCCAGCTACTTCCGACCACAGGGAATCTCGCGCTGTGTGCCCGCCGAGCCCTGCGCTGCCGCCTGCCTTTCCCTCTCCCAGCCTCCTTCGTATCCGGCCACCACTGAGCTTTTCGTCCTCTTCCTCCCCAGCTGCTTTCGTACATTCAAAGCCCCTCCTGCTTTCTTCCCCAGAGCATACTTCCCTCTCGGTCTCTCTCCCCATCTCTGCTGGGGCCTTACCTTCCTCCATCAAGGGTGCCAACCAGCAAGGTGCTCACACTCTCTGGGTGGAAGTCAGCCCTCCCCAGAGGCAGGGCACACAGTGGTCTCTCCCGTAGCGTTCTGTCCTTCCCACCATGGTCAGAAAAGGACACGTGTTGCAGTGAACCAGCAAAATGCATGCGGTCAACAGTCCAGCCTGGAGCCTGTTTCCAAAAAGCCTATAATTCTGCAGAAACCAACGTCTGCCAGTATTTAAACCAAGTGTCAAAATGATAAACACTGCTTAATAAATACTCTTAGGGAGAGACGTCTGCAGATCTTCACACTCGTTTTCCTTTTGAATTCTTAATACCTCCCCAGAGAGCCATTCGTTCACCTTCATCAGCGACCTCTCCCCTCTCTGAAAGAGTTTTCTTTTGCACGGACTCTCAGAGGGAGAAGCAAAATAAAATAACCCAACCAGTCATCTCTCGGTAACTTCAACTTAGTGGTGAGCGACCGAGTCTCTGGGCTCAGCTCCCAAGGGCGCAGGCAGTCCCCAGAGATCACTCACTACCTCTGCTTATTTCTCCCAGTCCATTTGTCTGTCTCCTGGGTACCATGGCAAGGAGGTGCAATAACAGGTCCAAAAAATGTCATTTTCCCATTTCCCATGTATAACGGTATCTGAAGGCCAGCGTTTCAGAGGCTGGGTCATGAGACTCTAAATGGCACCTGTAAACCAGCTCTAATCACATCATCCTCCTGCTTAAAGTCCTTTGGCAGCTCCTAATGAGTAGAGAATGAAAGTCAACTCCGCTGTGACAGCCAGGGCCTTCCAACCTGGCTCTGAGACTACCTTCTTTGGCTACCGACCGTCATATGCCCCAGATACTCGAGTCGAAGTCAAAAGTAGAAGAGAGGGGAGGTCAGGGGCTGCCAAGTAGGACTGTCACATTGGGCTCACACGCTACAGCACAGGGACCAATGAGTCAGGAGTCTAAGGCCCCTTGATTTGTGGTGAACCACACCTTCCTGCCTCTACCAGCTAGAGCTCCCAGGGACCCTCACACCAGGCACCCTCCCCACACCCACGCCCTCTGCCCTCCTAACCCGCATCCCCCATGCTCAGGACCCCACATGCTCTTGGTTTCCCCCTATTCTTCCCGAATTCCTTCTCAGCCCCATCAAGCTCCTCTTCCTCTGTCCACTTTGAGCGCTGGTGTCCCCAGACTTCAGTCTGGGGCCTCTTCTAATTCCCTCTCAAACCATCGGTCTAAACCCTCGGTCTGCACTTTCCCACCTGAAAAAATCCTTTGATTGCCCTCTGCAGAACACAAAGCAAAGTCCAGCTTACTCCTATCCTTCTCGATCTCACCCCTGCCCACCTCCCAGTCCCCTTCCACCCTGTGCTTAGATATTCTGAGCCACCTCTGATTTCTTCCACCAAAGATGACAAAGCCACGTCCCCCCTTAACAGCCTATAGTCCTTGATTCATTTCTAAACCACTTTATACAATAGCCATTTGCTGACTTCTCTGTGTCTGCCAGCGACTCTGAGCAGAAGCCCAGGCAATTTCTGCCCCTCACCCTCTGGTATGTAACACTCAAAGGAGTAGCTATTGTTTACTGAGTACTGTTTCAAGTATCTTACTATGAATTACTTTATATCATCCTCATAAAGTAGTTGTTTTACATTATTATTTCTAATAACAATATTCTAATAATGTAAGTAATGATATCTATTGTTACCCCCATTTTATAGATGAGGGTCTTCAAGTACAGAAAAGTAAGGAAACTTCCCCAAGTTTACACAGTTACAAAAGCGGGAGATGCAAACCCAGACAGTCGGCCCTCTTCATCACTGTGCGATACTGCATCTTTATAAGAACGTTTTAAATGAACGAATCAAATTCCACATGCGTCTGGAGCGAGTGAAGGTAAGTGCTGCTACAGATCTTTCTGAGCCTGACAAGAAGATGCATGAAAAGCAGGGAGCCCAGCTGAAATAAGCTCGGGGTGGGGACCAGCCACTGCTTCCCAGACATGCGAACTTTGCCTGGGTCACTGCGACTTACCCTCCTCTCCTGGGCAGGGCACGAATAACAGGAATGTCAGCACTTCCACCGCAAGAGGGGAAGACAAGCCAGGCTCAAATAGGCCAGAGGCCAGCACCCACCACAAATCACAAAATGGGGGCAAGGGAGGGTGCCCTGGTTCAGAAAGACTGGACAGGCGGACACCACAAACCCACAGTGCAAAGCTAAGGCCAAAGACCAAAATTAGAGGCACGAGGTGAGGGAAGAACCCCACAGGCAGCTGGAGCAGAGATTCTGCCTGCCCAGAAAGAGCATCATTGGCCAAGGACTCTGGTCCAGCCTGCTCAGCGCCCAAGGGAAGAAGGAGAAGGTGGGGTTGGCACCAGCTACAGAGCATGGCTCCCTAGCAACTCATTCAGGGGTGACACCCGGCAGCCTACCCAGAGTTCTGGGGCTCTACCATCGCCCCGCTGTTTGCATTTTAAATGCTGGGGTACCACCCAGCAGCCCACGCTGGTCTGGGATGAGCACCCAGTTTGACTTCATAACGCAGGAACATTCAGGTGATCCCAGTTTTCCTGTAAGTAGCCCGAGCGCAGCCCTCACCCGCATGGGCTCGTCCGGGAACCCGGGTTTGCTTGGCCGGTCCTGGCGCCGGGACCTCAGGAGTTGCTTGGCCTGCTTTTCCATCAGAATCGGGGAGGCCCCTGGAAAAGTCGAGACAGGACCTCAGGGCACATGAGTTCACAGTGCCAGGCAAATGATTAGCAAGTTCAATTTCAATCAAAACACAAAAGTCCTTTTCACAGGGGCCCTGTCCCAAAGGACGTGGCGTTCCAGAGCATAGAAAGGAATTCTAAATTGTTTCTAACACGGTTACCCCAGAGCTGTACAACTTAAACACATTTACCTATTGCAATGGCCCGTTCCTTTATAGGTAGGTGTTAATTTCATGTTTTTTGAAATATATTTCCTTCAGTTCCCTGTCAATGTGTTCCTTGTCCCTGAGGTTGGCTTTGGTGAGGTTTTTTTTAATCTCCACTACACTAAATCAAATTAAAGTTATTATTGGAAAATACCCCGTGACAATAAGATTATGTTAAATTCGATCATCATATATAGTTCCTCAAAGAAGCTATTATGATAATAAAAGTATGTTAAATTTCTATAATCAGACACAAACTCTAAAAGATATCGTTAAATAAAAATCTGTCGAATTTGAGTGATCTCATATGCACTCTAAAAGAAGGTATAGTTGAAGGTTTATCAGCATTTTTGAGAATTAGTGTTCAAATACATTTAGAGATTAAAAAATAATAATTTATCCCTAATGATAGCAATTCTGGGAGCCTGTACTTAGGGAAAAAAAGCATTCAATTATTATATACTATACATTTATATATTCTCATACAAGTAATATACCTCTTATTTGAAATGAAAAAATATTTAGAAACATAAAATAGACTCATTTCAGTTTATCACATCAGCATAGAAACAGGCTGTGTTTTGGAGTGGACACTCACCTGAGAAGGTCAGCAAGCTGAGAGCGAGCACAAGCACAAGCAACTTCTTCATCCTGCCTTGGTTCCTCTCTCTGCCTGGTGCAGAATGAATTTCCTCCCAATGAGCCAGCCTACTTGAAGGAAGCCACGTCTGGCCCAAGGCTTGTTTATGCTTTGACAAACAGCACTTAACCGTATGAGGCCAAGGGCATCTGACTCTGAGTTTTTAGTATGACCACAAAAATATTTTCCTCCAAATTCCTCTAAATGTTCATCCTGAGACAGGAAGTTATCTCTCTGTAATAGGACTTTTGGAGCTTGAATTTGAGAAAGCAACATGTGATATTCAATTCACAGAAACAGATATATATACATCATCTGGTAGTTTATGAGTTTTCATCTGTAGCTTCAGTGTATGCACCTATGAGAAATAATAATGTCTTACATTTGCATATTTTATGACATTTTTCCAAAGCCCATTCGCCAAATTTGACCCTCCCAATAAATTCAGAGGCGTGCAGGAAATTAGCAGGGGACATAATGAGAGTGAAAAAAATTTTTTTTCAGCTGACTTTGGAGCCAAAAAGACCAGGGTTCGTGTCCTGGCTTCACCTCTTTCTAGCAAGATGTAACTTCTAGATGTAAGATGTAACCTTCAGTAAATCGCTTACCCTTGATGAACTTTGGTATCCCCTCCTGTAAAAAGGAGACGTGTGATTAGGATGAGGGATAAAGTATGAACCACATGATAGCTGGCACTAGTCTCCATTATCCATCTCCTTTTTACAAATAAAGAAGTGAGATTCAGACAGGTGAAATACATCCAAGTTCACACATTATGGATGCCAAACTAGAGCTAAATTCTTTCGTCTTTAAAGCCTAATGTTCTTCCCATTGTGCCCCAAAAGGACCTTGTGCAATATACCGTCAGACAGTAAGCAGCTTTAGTCCACACTTCAGTTATTTTGACAAAGACAATAAAATCTCAGTAAGCTGAAGTCCTTTTAAATTCAAATCAACTATCAATATCGCACAATGAAATTATTAAATGTATAATAAAAATATGTCTGGAAGATATATGGCATTTATTTGGGATAAAATTCTGAATTCGGAGAAATGATCTGATGTTTCTGTGGTCATTTTGCCAGCTCAAAAGAATACAATACCTTATCTGTAGTTGTCTGAGTTTATGCTAATGTCGTGTAACTGATCTTAAACCTGAATGTTCTGCCCACTCTGTTGGCATAAAGACAGTCTGAAGAGATTGTAAACAAGAAAAAAAATCATGCATTGTTAGCAAGTTTGCCTAGCACGCTAATTTGCTCTAAATCAGATGTTCGGCATTATGCACTCTGTCGCTATTAACATCTTTCTGTTTTTATATTTTTTAATAACTAAGGATTTTTGGAGTACTATTTTAGGAATGTATATTTGTCATGTTAAACGTCTTGTGTTTTTTTTATGTGCATTGTCAACTTGTTCATTTCTTTTGCTCTTTGTGGTTGGATCAAACACTAACTGTATTGTTTTGTTATGTGAAATAAACATCTTCTATGGACCAGAAAAAAAAATTTATAACTAACTAGAAATTTCTAATGTGCCCAGTGTACTTTTGCTATAAAAGTATTTTTTGTTAACTTTTGTCTATATTAGCGCTGTCCAATAAAAACATAACGTGGGCCATAGATGCAAGCCACATATGTAATTTAAATTTTTCTAGTAGCCACATTTTTTAAAAAAAGTAAAGAATAGGTTAAATTTGTTCTATTATATTTATTTAACATGAAATATCCAAAATATTATTTCAACATGTAATCAAGATAAATTGTTAATGAGATGTTTTACATTCCTTTTTTTTGAACCACGTCCTCAAAATCTGGTGCGTACTTTACACTTATATATTCCAAATGCGCATATGACTTATTACTATCGTACTGACTGGTGTGGGTCTAGATCCTTCCATTTCTATTGCCACCACCAAAGTCTAGGCTACTGTTCCCTCTAACCCAGCTTCCTGCAGCAAGCTCCCAACTGGTGTCCCAGCTTCCCTCCCTGTTCCCTTCAACCCATTCTCCATGCAACAGCAATGATGGTCTTCTTAAAAGAGAAACATAAAATGCAAATTGGACCTCATCAGTTCTCTCGTTAAGAATCCTTCTTCATCTTCTCACTGGACTCGGAATCCTAACTGTTCACTACAAGACTCTGTATTATCTGTGCCTGCTGCCCTTTCCAACTCCACGCAGACCACTCCCGTCCAGCTCACTCCAATCCAGCACTCTTCATTATTTTCAACTTAACAAACCCTTTTTCACCTCAGGACCTTTGCACATGCTCTTCTTCCCTCTTTTAATGGCTGGATCCTTCTCATCCTTCAGGTTTTAATTTGAAATTTCTCTCGCTTGGGCAAGACTGCCTTTACCAGCCTACCTAATGAAAGTTCCCTCCCACCACCATTACTGTCTACTCCCCATAATGTGTAAATATATTGTCTTCATTTCTTTATTTTTTAAAATCTGTCTTCTCCACTGGACTGTAAGCCCTAGGTGAGCTTCTATTACTTTTGCAATTTAAAAAGAGGTGTAGGGGCGGGCAGGGGCGGGGGGCGTGTGGTGGAGAACCTCTGGTGGCCTGGAGAGGTACTACGGGAGAAAGTCAAGGACCTATGTCCCACCCCCTGGGATGCTATTTCAAGGTCTCAGGTGGAGAGGGCGTTTCAGGTCTGATACTGGCAGGGCCATTCGAAAGCCCTATGGCTGGTCTCCTAGGGATACTGCCGCAAATGAGGGGACTATAGGAAAGAGCAAGGTCACCTTGTGGTGAGCGTCACTCTGGTGGAGAGAATTCTCTACTAACCCTTACCCTTGTTCCCAGGAAAAGCTCCAGTCAGATCAATGAGATGAGTCATCGGAACTCACAGTAGAAGATGCAATTCCCAAAAAAATCCACAAGGTGGCAGAGTAAAGAGCAAAACCAGGGACAACCAAGGTCAGGAGAAAAACTCAAGGCCGCCAAGGTTCATTATTCTGGAAGTTGCCAGGACCTCCAGGGAATCCACTGGAGATGGAGAGAGATGGTGCTGTAGTGCCTAAGACTGATTTCCTATGATTCAATTGATTTGAAGGTCTTCATTGGACACCGAGGCCTAGAAAAGTTGCATTACCAACTTGAGATTTAAGAATACATAAAGGAAGAACACACCCTAACATAACTAATATTTTCGCTTGCATAGGTGTCTCATCTTGTTTTAGAGGGAATTCTCAAATTACACAGATGTTCAAGGATCAGCGATAAAGCTGACATCATTGATATCTCAACATTGTCACACTGGATACTCTTTGCAAAAGGACAAGACAGTGACTTCAAATTCTGCGAGCTAAAGAAACTTCAGGAGCAGGGAAACACCTTTTTTTTTACTACAGAAAGATGTCAAACCTGTCCCAAGAGACTTATAACGTGTCCACATTCTTTAGGCCTAGAGTCAATTAAATAAATTCTAAACTCTCTTTTTATAGTCATTTTCATCTTTTTTATTATCTATTTCTCCCACCAGACTATAAACTCTATATTTTTACAATGTACACATAATTATCTTATCATTTTTATGGTAGTAACTCCATAAACTCTACGTGCACACAAACATACATTAATTTACAAGCACACTGTGCAGGCAGCTGTTAGGTCTAGGCAGGTGCGATAGATTGAATTATGAGCATCTATTCTTCGCCGCCATCACTGCATATCTATGCTTTTTGCTATATGACCTTGCAGTCCTGCCCCTTGGCCTTGGGCTCAATCAAATGACTTGCTTTAGACAATGGAATGGCAGCGGACATGACACAAACAGGGGTATGAAGCGCATTTGTGCAGTTAGGTGTGTCTTCTTGCATTTCTGCCGTTGCTAACAAAAAAGCTCCCTCCAGATAGCTGCTGCCCCTTCAAGATGAGTCTCAGAATTAACTCACTTGGAAAGCACCTAAGCAAGGAACAAAGACTACACAGACATGCAGCTCACAGTAGACCCAGCCAACCCAACCCCGCCTAACCCAGCCGAGCCCCAGCTACCACGACCGGAAGCAGAGCCACCATCAACCTGCAAATCTTTGAGATTACATCATCGTTATTTGAAGCCACTGAGTTTAGGAGTGGTTTGTTACACAGCATTACTCCGACAACAGCTAACTGACATGGGGTTCTAATGGGATGGTGAGTGTGTCCAGATCTGGGTGCTATTGGGTCTGAATAAATCATAGGGTCCTGGTAGAAGCTTCCTTCAAGAGTGAATAAATATCTACCATGTAGGCCACATGGTATAAAGGTCAAGATTGTGGGCAACAGAGTTATCCATAGACCTGGGTTCGAATTCTGGCTCTGAAACGTCTTACCTGAATTACACTAAAGCTGTGTGACATTGGACAAACTTCTTAACTATCCAAATCACTGTTTTTTCATTTATTAAAAATAATAATTATTATTACAATAAAAGTTACCTCTTAAGGCGTATGAGACTTAAAAGAGAAAGCAAGTGTGAAGTACTTGACAGATATAGTAAGGTGCTAATACTTGGAAACTGTTGCTGCTTCTACTATTAGTTCTTTTCTCTGTGAAATCACCCTTACGTACATGTCCATACCGGCCTCATTCCCAGACACATGATAGAAAGTCTACAAATATCTTTTGAATGACCAAATAATAGATTAGTCAAATATATATTAAGATATATAATTTTACATTTTGTTGAAATAAAAATACACTTTTATTAGAAAATATGGCCCCTTCTAAATATGAGTTGCTTTTCCCCCTCTCTGTGTTCATACCCCACATCCTGGGTTCCATTTTCATATCCTCAGTACTTCTACACAAACACACACCTTCCTGTTTGGAACAGCAATACAATGGCAAGATGGTTTGGCCTTGGACAAGGGCCTTTCCGGCCTGCTGCATGCTTCCCCAAGGGGACTATAATTTCTGCTCTGGGCCGGAACATTGGCTGCAAGTTACATTTGCCCAGTAGGTAAGGAAAGCCAAGGTCAGCATCAGGTTCTTGATGGCCAGAGCCAGGCTTTTCTCCAACCTAAACGGGAATGACAGGAGCACTGGCAAAGGTGTAGCAATGTAAGGCAGTACAAACAAACAGACTGGGGAATGGGGCATCACCTGAATATGTTGTGAAAACACCCCCAAGGCTACTGTCATATTACATTTCATTCAGGAAAAGTGCTAAGCCTTTAAGTGGGAGAGAAAAGCTCTGGTTCTCCAGGGGGAAAAACACTGAAATGTGTGTTCTTTTCCTCTGTGGGATCTCAGTTGGGATCATAAGCTTCGGAGAGATTAAGAGACACTGTAGCAGTGATTCTCAAACCTAGAGGTACATGAGTATCACCTGGAGGTTCACAAGACATGTAAGAAAGCCTCAGCAAAGATGATGCAAGTTAAGATGGAAAACAACAACAACATCCCCTGAGAGATAAGAGAAAGTTTTTGCTCCCACGAAATGCAAACAGGATACCGTAAAAAGGAATATTCAGAAAACAAATCAATTTTTTAAAGTTCTTAAAAATTGAAAAGAACATAAATTAAAAGCTCTAAAAAGATTCAGGTCTAGAGCTATGGAAATTTTTTAGAAAAATAGAGCAAAAATTAAAGCAAGAGAGTTTTTAAAAAAAAAAAAAAGAGGAAAATATTTTAAAAAGAGAGGACATTTAGCCAAATGTCCTCTGTTTTTAAATGAAAACTATGCCCACACAAAAACCTGCATACAAATGTCTACAGTTGTTTTATTCATGATTGCCAAAACCTGGAAGCAACCAAGATGTCCTTCAGTAGGTGATGGATAAACAGACAATCTAGACAATGGAATTTTATTTAGCACTTAATTTAGCACTTATCAAGCCATGAAAAGACGTGGAGGAAATGTAAATGCATAATGGCAAGTGAAAGAAGCCAATCTGAGAAGTGTACATACTGTATGATTCCAACTATATGACACTCTGGAAAAGACAAACCTAAACCTAGGGAGATAGTAAAAAGATCAGCGGTCACCAGGGGTTAAAAGGGAGGGAAGGATGAATAGGCAGAGCATGGAGGATTTTTAGGGCAATGAAATTACTCTGTATGATACTACAATGGTGGATACAAATCATTATACATTTGTCCAGATCCATAGAATGCACAACACCAAGCACGAACCCTAAGGTAAACTACGGACTTTGAATAACAGTGTGTCAGTGTAGTTTCATCAGTTGTAACAAATGTACCTCTGGTGCCCCAAGATGACAGTGGGGAGGCTGTGCACGTGTGAGGACCAGGGGAATAAGGGAACTTTCTTCTTTCTACTCCATTTTGCTGTGAACCTGAAATTGCTCCCCAAAAATCATCTTTTAAGAAAAGAGAGAAAGAAAGAGGACAGTCTAGGAGGTCCAACATCTAAATAACAGAAGTTTCAGAAAAGAGAACACAGAAAATAGAGAGGAGGAAGTCAACAAAGTAACCGTAGAACCGAAGGACATGAGGTGCTAGGCTGAAGGGCCCAGCAAACCTGGCAAAACAGATGAAAATAGACTCACATCCAGGCATGTCTTTGTGTGAACTTTCAGAACACTGGAAAAGAGAGAGGATTCTACAAGCTTCCAGAAAGCAAAAACCAGTCCCATCCAAGGGATCAGGAATAAGAATAACCTCAGACATCTCTGCAGCAACGTTAAAAGTGAGCAGGAAAGGAGTGGCATGTTCAGCGCCCTGAAGGATACCTCTTCCCTACCTAGAATTCTATACCTAGATAAGCAATCAGGTGTGCGGGGCAGAATACAGACATTTATAAACATGCAGGGACTCAAAATTACGCCTCCCGTGTACTCAAGCCCTGAAAGTTTCTGACAGATGTGCTCCACAGAACCAATAGAATTCACCAAGAAAGGGGAAGCCACAGGACCCAGAAAACAGAAAATGCAAACAGGAGGGCAGTGAATGGAAACCCCAGAATGACCACTGTGCTCCGGCAGGCAGGGCAGGTGGCTTGGACTGGCACAAGATGCCATCGGCACCATGCGGTGCAGACACACTGAGGGCAGACTGCCTGGGTGAGCTTGGGACAGATTACTTGTATTCTGTTTATCTCGACAACCAGGAGCTCATAAGGTTCCACTCCCCTGGGTCAGCAGAAGATACTCATTTCTCCCTGTTAACCTTTTTCTAAGAACTTGAGGGAGGTCTTAATGAGGTGAGGAGGGAAAATAGAAAGCAGCTCCTGCCCCAGCCATGTTTTTGCCTGATGTTCAAACTACAGCCCTGCCCACTTGTCCCGCTGTGATTAGCAGTCTCCCCAAGACTGAGTGCAATGATTTCCCCAGGAAGCTGGATCCAGACTCTGTCCCAGATGCCACTCAGCTCACCTCCTCCAGGGAGCCTTCCTATATCAGTGGCTTTACTGCTATTTCTTGACAGGGCCAGGTTTGGGCTTCTTTTTCTAAACAAGACTATATTGTTTAGGGATACTTTCAGGGTGGTGAAACTATAAAGAAAAGCAAGGGAATGAAGAACACAAAAACTAGGAAAGTAGTTTCCTCACGGGACGAGAGGGGTAGCCATCAGGTGGGCATAGGAGAGGTTCCCAACGTTCTTTTTGTTTTAATAACTTATTTATTAAAAACACAAACTTTTTGCTCTCACCCAAATATTATGATATTCTGAGTGGCAATGTGATTAAATGTGCTCCATTATTTTTTAAAATCTTAACACTTTGTGATACAGCAATTCAGAAGACTAATTCTGAGTCTGTTTTTTCTCAATAGTTGGTCTCATGGTTTTGATAACTAAAACGGCGCTTCGGAAAAATACGTGAATCCAAATGGAGAACGGGCATCACTAAATCATGTGCTCCCTTTCCAGTTCCATCTACCAACTACACAGAGGTTTCTGTTCAAGTCCAGCCAGCAGAGGCCGATCTTCCCGGTGGCTGTCAGCATTCTTGCTCACTGATCGGAAAGAGTTGTCATTTTATGTTCTCAACTATTAGAATCAAAACCCACAGAAATTATGTATTTTGGAAGATTCTAAGTCTGGTTTTCCAAAACTCATCAACTTATACCTTTAAAACTGGGGCCTTTTAGGGTGATTTGATACTGCTTTTCGGATAACTGAAAACTTCAGGTAACTTGATGGGGCCTTGATGGCTCACGGATAAGCTTCCAGATGAGGAACCTGAGGCCCAGAGAGGTGAACTGACAAACACAGGAGGACAGAGGTGTGTGAGGACCCGGATCTGATCCTCTGCCTCACCATGCCATCGAATGCTTTCCATTTCACCATGCCCCTCAGTCTTCACAATCCAGATTGTTTACTTTAGAATCACTACTCAAAATGTGGCTGGGTAACTAGCAGTATCAACATCACTTGACCACTTACTAGAAATGCAGACTCTCAGGCCTCTTCCCCAAGAAAGGAAATCAGAATTTGCATTTTAACATAGCAAGTTTCTTAGAGAAATAACAAAACAAGAGAAAGTCTCTCTTTGATGGCTTAATTTAAATTTAAGTTAACTTGGATGACCAAGTTAAAACAAAGTGATCTCAGTCCCAACACTGGCTTTGTAACATCAAGCATGTTTCTCGACTGCTCTGTGCCTTGGTTTTCTTCATCTGTAAGTGGCAATGATAAACTCAGCATGGTACCTAGAAAGTGCAGACATAGAAGCTGGCCGCACTATAAACAAGGCTAATAAATGCTTCTTGTTAGGCATGTCTCAACAGGCCCAACACTCTGTGAGTGTTTGGCACACAGTAAGCCCTCAGCTGGTATGAGTTTAACAAATAACTAGCATGAAAGCAGGTGACATATATCAATTTTTGCCTCATATTGTCCCATTCTATTGGTATAGAACACTCTCAAAACTGCCAGTTTTCTCCCTTCCAACATTCAAAGCTGTGCCAGCTCCCGCCTCCATCTCACAGTAAGGAGGGGAGGTTGAAGGCCATTGACGATCTTAGCTCATACTGTAAATCATGCATACTAGAACTTCCTCTGGTTGCAAACTTACAGAGATCAACCATCCATCCTCTCCAACGCCCCCACCTTCTTGTTAATCCGCCCACCGTTATCCCTAAGCCACACCCACAAGGTCCCGCCCCTTCCATCCATCCCCGCCCTCTCCCCAAGGCCCGCCCCCTCAGGCCTGTAGGCCTTCGCATCCCGCCTCACACCTCGGCCCCACCCTGGGGTAGCGCCGCAGGCCCCGTCCCCGCCTCCAGTCCCCCCATCCTCGCCCGTGGCCCCCTCGCTCCCTCCCCACTCCGAGTGCGTTCGGCTTCCTCCGCCTCTTCACTGGC
>NW_006443570.1:10025886-10029429 GCF_000325575.1 Pteropus alecto
GGCGACGAGGCGGCGGCCGGGGCCGTTGGAGGAGGGCGGGGACCGAGCGTGACCGCGCTGCGCGTCGCCCCTTCGGCGCGACAGGTCCGCGGGGCCTGGAGAACGGGAGGCGCAAGAGTCGGGCCGCGGAGAAGGGCCGTGCGCGTGCTTCTCCCAAAGAGGGCGGGCCCGCCCGAGCAGACGGCGCTCTCCGCATCCCCTGAGAGCAGGAAGGAGGGCAGGACGGGCACGGCAAGCCCGCGGTGGACCCCGCCTGTGTCTCTCCTAGCTCGGAATCGTCCTTGGAGAAGATGGAAGGCGGGGAGCGGCCGGAGCCCCACGAGGGCTTCTTTGCCGACGGGCACCTGGTCCTGTGGACACTGTGCTCGGTGCTGCTGCCCGTGTTCATCACCTTCTGGTGCAGCCTTCAGCGGTCGCGCCGGCAGCTGCACCGCAGGGACATCTTCCGCAAGAGCAAGCACGGGTGGCGCGACACGGACCTGTTCAGCCATCCCACCTACTGCTGCGTGTGCGCGCAGCACATCCTGCAGGGCGCCTTCTGCGACTGCTGCGGGCTGCGCGTGGACGAGGGCTGCCTCAAGAAGGCCGACAAGCGCTTCCAGTGCAAGGAGATAATGCTCAAGAATGACGGCAGGGCCCTGGACGCCATGCCCCACCACTGGATCCGGGGCAATGTCCCCCTGTGCAGCTACTGTGTGGTTTGCAAGCAGCAGTGCGGCAGTCAGCCCAAGCTCTGCGATTACAGGTATGGTGCTTATTGTCTCACGATGCGTGGTAAGAGTAGGGACTTCATGGCGTGGGCGTAGATGCCAGTTTTGATCTCCGCAAATGGCCTTAACCGCCCACTTGTAGGAAACAAGCTAATAAACAGCCTTGGTTAAGTGTACAAGCAGGGCAGCTTTGCAGTAGTTATATGCCGAGGTGGTGCCATCTGGCCTCACTCCTCGGCCAACCTGCCCTTTTGTCTGCCATTTTTGTAGGCTCTTAACTTTCATCCATAAGTCTCTAAGTGCTGCATATTTCATGGCCACTGTATGTTATAGTTTAGCTTTTGTTACTATTGATTATCTCCATTTTATGCAAGGAAAGATGAACTATGGACAAATTAACTTTTCCCTAGAGTCGCAAAACTGATTCATCCTCAAGTGTTGTATTACAGATGTACAAGGAAAACAAGTGTCATTACAAAGCAGCACCTTTAATAATGACATGTAACACTTAAAGGGATACTCCTTGTGTCAGCATTCTTTTAGGACATGTAGCATCTTAGACAAGTGACTTGGATTAAGTCAAGACTATTTTAATGGCTTTTAAATACACACTGGACAAAACATTTGTTCTTAAATCTTGTCTGTAATAGGTGAAGTCCTTTGCTGGTGCTAGAGATTGGTCATAAAAGGGGATCCTGCTTTGCAGATCATTATTCTAACTCATTTTACAGTTGAGAGAATTTTACTCAGTAGTAAAATAGAACAGGCATCAAGGAATTCTAACCCCCTGGACAGGGCTTGGAATACCATTAATATCTAGCCTTGTCTCAGCCATAAATCTGGACATCTTCATTCTGATGGGTTTTATTTCTGACAAGTAGAAAGGCTCCTAAACATGTTTAAGAAGTGAAAAACTGGCACTAGCTAGCAAGTTATTTTTTTATCTAAAAAAAATTTTTTTAATTAGCACGATCACTGTTAGGTCAACATCTACCTTTAAATCATTTTAAATAGTTTTACACATCAAATTTAGATTTAAGAAAACTTTTCCAAAAATATATTTTAAAAAACTACAGAGTTCTGCGATCATTTTTATTTGATCTCTTTCACATTTAGATGTTGTTCTTTTGGCATAAGTGAGAGCAAGCTTACCAATGTCTTTAAATTTCAGAATTCTCTCTGTAGGTAAGATTAGTCTTCAAGAGTTTGGGATTAGTTAGAAAGAAGACATGAATTTGAGTATTGCTTTATTTTCTTTCTTTGTATCTTTATCTATCTGCAGAATTAGATAAAAATGGCTTCCATAAATATCATAGCTGCATTTCACATACTCCTTAACAAATAATCATAGTGCTCTGATCCTCCACCCAAATGATCTTCCCAGAAATTCATGTCTGATGGGGCCCCTGCTCCCCTTAAAACCCTTCAGTTGCTCCTATCACATAGACTGATGGTCTTTCAGTGTAAACTCCAAGTGCTTACTTAGCACAGTACACAAGGTCCTACATGCCCTCTGTACCCTGCCTGTGCTTCTAGTCTTTCCTACCACCACCTGCATTAAACTTTGTTTACCAGCAATGTCAGGCTCACTGTGGTTTCCTTAAAATATCAGGCTTTTTCTTACTGTCCTTTTTCTCAAGGCTTTCCTCTATCTTAAGTATCCTTCTCCTGACTAGCTTCTGAGCATCCTTAAGACTCATCTCCTTCCTGCCCTTTCCTTCAGGAACCCTTTGCCTGATCTAGTCATCCCCGCCCCCAAATTTTCCCTTCATGATGATGACATAATATCCTGTTTCTAGGAGGTTCTCAAAATAAGTTCCCCAAACCAGCAACATCAGCATCACTTGGAAACTTGTTAGAAATGCAAATTCTAGGGTTGCCAGATTTAGCAAACCAAATAAAATAAAAATAAATTTTTGCTATATTTGAGACATACTTATACCAAAAGATTATCTGTTATCTGAAAATCGTATTTATCCGCTCATCTCCTGTGTTTCCTGGCAACCCTACCTTCACCCCAGACCCACTGAATCAGACTTGAGCTGGAGACCAGCAACCTTAGCTTTAACGGGCCCTGCAAGTAATACTAAAGTTGGAGAACCACTGCTATATTTATGTATCTTTTTAAACATGAGCCTCTGTCCTTAATTTCGTTTCCTCCTCCTTTGAGCACAGTGAATGATTGTGATGATAGATCTCCTTTTCTTTATTAGCTTGTTTTTTTTTTTTTACTGGTTCCTGAGCAGTCTGTTCCAAGATGCTAGAACCCCTCACCCATGGTAGAAATTATATAATTTAGGAAGTGTTTATTATTCCCAGAAGGGAAGAACACAGTGTCCTGAAGTGGTACATATTCTGCAATGTTCTGATTTATTTTGCCCAACAGTTTTATTCAGAATTAGTCAGCTATGATCTTCCGTAGGAATGAAATGTTTTAGAAAGAGAAACAAGATAAATATCTATTTAGAACTTTTAAACATATCGGACTGTCTCTGGATTTTATCAAGTACTGTAGGGTTGCGGGGAGAGGGGTCTCCTATTCTTAGAAAGTCCAAAGATTTTTAAATGAACTGTGAAGCTGTTCAACAAGTTAGCATTTCAGAAGGCGGTAATGGCAGGTGATACCCAATTTGAAGGCCTATGGCCCAGTTAAACTCTGCAGATAAAGTGACAAAGTTTCTTGAATTTATACTCAGTCATTATGTAGTTTTCACATGTCAGGCATCAGTATTGTGCCAGGCACTGTGATGGATTCTACTTTTCCTGTAGATTTTTTTCTTTTTTGTATTTTCCTTCCTCTTCTCCCAAGCACTACAAAGTATTCCCATACCTA
>NW_006443570.1:10029441-10097505 GCF_000325575.1 Pteropus alecto
TCTTTCCTTATATTTCCTTTTTTTTCCTCCCCTCTCTGCTAACGAAAATAGAAAATTAGGTGATGTTTTTAAGTATTCATTATATTTATTAAATAAACCTTTGTTCCTTATAATGGTCTGTCTCATTAAGAAACTATAAGATGCCTTTTAATTTATAAGGCCTGTGTTCATTACATCCCACTCCATCCTCTACCCCTCCCACCCTCACACATACACACTGTGGTTAATGAAACAAAGCTCTGGCTCTTAGTAATTACATGGGCAGCTTTGGTCTCGGCTTTGATCTTAAATTTTAGATTTCTGTGTTCAATTGGTATATGTTTATTCATTTCATTAATTATGTGAAACAATGAAAGATAGCAAATCAACTTCTAGAGCAGAAGTAGGCAAACTTTTTCTGTAAAAAGTTAAAACTAAGTATTTTAGGCTTTGCAGACCATATGTCTGTCATAATTACTTAACTGTACCATTTGTCACAGTACAAAAACCAGCTGTAGACAATACATAAATGAATGGGCATAGCTGTATTCCAATAAAACTTTGTTCAGAAAATCGGGCAGCAGATGTATGTGTAGTTTGCTGAACCCTGTTCTAGTGTGAATTTCATAAACAACCATCTTAACTTCTCATGTAATTCTGCTGCTTCCTCCAGCATACTAAAGAAGAGAGCTATTATGAACAGATAACTTTAGAGAAAATAATAAGCAGTGTTGCCAGCAGTGTCTTTTTCCCCTTTGTGAAACTTTTTTTTTTTATACAAGAGTGGCACTTAAGGTAGTGTTCTATGTCTTGATAAGGGTTTGAGTGAAATATGTTCATTTGTCAAAACTCGGCAAATGAACATATTCCTACATTTCATTGTATGAAAATTTTATATCAAAAGAAAAAAACCTGATAAATAACAAATCTAGGTAATGATATGCTTGCTTGCCAAGGTATTTGGAAATATTCTAATGTCTGCAGTTTCCTTGAAATGCACCAAAAACAAGATGGATTAAACATACCTGTGTTCACTGCAAAAAAAAATTTTAATGCAAAACATTTTTAAAAAGCAAGGAGACTATCTTTGTTTTGGGGAAACACTAACTGAAGTATTGAAAAGTGAGATGTCATAATGCCTGCAATTTACTTTCAAATGATTCAGCAAAATACGAGTTTATATTGAAAGATAGAAAGCAAATGAGTAAATAAATTATGATATATACATATGATGTAACAATACATATTCTTTACAAACCATGTTTTTTAAAAATATTTAATGGTATATGGCAAGATTCATGATACAGCATGGAAAGAAAAGTACCATCCAGATATATATACGCCATATCCCTAACCTGAAAAACAAACATTTATGCACTGTAAAACTGAATAAGTATATCAAAAGTTAAAAGCAACTATCTCTGGATGAGTGTTATTTTATGTCTTTCTGTATTTTCTAAATTCTCAAGCATAAGCTGATACTATCTAATTTAAAATACAATTTAAAAATTTATACAGGTAGTTCATGAATATATTCTGATTTTTAGAAACGTAAGCAATTTACAAAAGAATATAGAGTAAAAAGCAAATATTCACATCCCTCAGTCCCACTTTTCTTCTCAAAGGAAACTGCATGAAATAATTCAGTGGGCATCCTTTTAGAATATTTTCAATAATAACATTTTTTTTCATACTATTTTAAAGTTAATAGTAGAGCAGTGGGCAGAGGTACCATACTTCAGCTGCATAAGCAATCTATTATAGTTTGAAAGCAAATACCAGCAAAGGTTATTGTGCAAGTTATTTTGCAGTTTTTCCTTTAATGGATTATGCAGATAACTCTTCTTTCAGCGGTAAATAGGACTCATGAATAAATAGCAGTAATTACTTGATGAATCTGAACATCCAACTAGAAGAAACAACCTTAAAATAGAAGGCCAAGAGAGTTGATCTTGGGGTGAAAGAGTTCTTATCCCCTTTTTTTTAATCATTCATTTAATTATGAACATTATTTTTGGACAGCCTGCTTTTGTCTACACAGTCTGTGAGAGGATTAAATACTTAGCAGATTAATTATAGAAACCTAGGACCTTTACCGGCATTGTTTATTCCCTGCTGGCTTCACTCATGGGTCCAAACATAGAGGCAGATCTGAATGTACATGTTTTCTGTCTATATGTCAAATGCAGACATATAGATTAGTTTTGTATTAATGGCCAACAGGAAATTGGCTTACTATATTTACTAGTGTTCACAGATGGTTATATAAGTGAAGATATTTGTGCTTCAAGGACCCAGGCCAGAGGGGCATTTAAGCAGTAAGCACTTTAGGCCTCACGGACCTAATTCCACCAAAGCACAAATGAATAATACACAGAATCATTGTTCTGGATCAGCTTTTGGTTATGTGGATTATATCTATTGGTATTTACCATGTTATAAATTAAAACAACTTGTTTAAATGTTCGTTTGTAAAAGATTGATAATGGTGACATAGTGTATTTTTATCAAAATGAAATAAATGAAAATTTAGTGAGAAGAGTGACATCGCTTTACATTTTGGATACATTTCTTTGGCTTAGAAGTCAGCTAGAGTCTCCTCTCTGCTTCTCCGTTCAGTGTATTCATGTAGCACCTGTCATACAGCTCCCGGAAAACTCCGCTGTACAATTTTGAGAGAATGAGGGTGAAATAACATCTTAGTAGTATTATTAAAATGATTTTAGCCTCACAGACGCCCTGAAAGGATCTTTGGGGCCCTAGACCACACTTTAAGAAACACTGCTATATTAAACTGCCAAGTACGTTTCAGGTTATTGCTTTATTTTCACTATGCAGATGCAACTATAAATCTTTTATTTGCCAGATTTTATGCTCAGTCATGATGAAATTGCTGTTTTAATTAGCAGACAAAAACGATTGGTCTGCAGATGAATAAGATTATGGTTTTAAACGATTGTCTTTGTTCCTTTCTTCCTTCAGGTGCGTTTGGTGTCAGAAAACAGTACATGATGAGTGCATGAAAAATAGCTTAAAGAATGAAAAGTGTGATTTTGGAGAATTCAAAAGCCTCATCATTCCGCCAAGTTATTTAACTTCTATTAATCAGATGCGTAAAGACAAAAAAACAGATTATGCAGTGGTAATCAGAGTTTATTCTTCCTATGTAATTAATTTCCAGAAAGTTGTTTGAGTTTGTGTGTGAGAGTTGCGACTGCATGGATGTGTGTGTCGAGTAGAATTATTATGGTAAATCATAAAACCCTACCCAGTTCCTAGAGATGTGCCACAAATCTTGAGCTCTTCCATGTCTGAAGGGAAATTGGAAATGTTATCTTAGTGGTTTCTAAATCACTGCCTGCATCTGAATCACTTGGGGACCTTTTTTAAAAATACAGATTCCTGAATCCACCGCCATTACCACATTCGATTTCGTAGGTCTAGGGTAGGTCTCGAAACCCATGTTTTTTAAGGTCTTTGGATGATTCTGAGGAACAGCCAGGTTTGGTGTTCATGATTGTTGTCAATGAGAAGGAAAGACAGATTTTCCTTACACGTTGTTCTAGAAGAATCTTTCCGTTTGGAACTTTACATAGGGTGCCTGGAGATACCTTTACATTGCACATCCGATGCTCCCACGCAATGTTAAACATTAAAGCTGTTAATAACTTTGCAACATGTTTGTATATGAAAATTGATGTAAATGTATCTCTCAGTCTTTATGTAACTCTTAAGGAATCACTATAAAAACTTGCATTTATTTCCTACTTGAATATGCCATAGAGTTGGACTGTTTTATTTTAAAATTAAACTGTGCTTTTTCCAAGTTAGAATTTTATATCTTAAATGTCATCTTTGTTGATATTCTTGCAAAACGAAGAGGTATTTTAAAACATTATGTTTAATGTTGTTGTGATACATATTTTTTAAATGTACAACCCCTTATGTGTCCAAATTCAATCTGAGATCACAAGGGATGACGATCACTAAGAAAAATGAGACACAAGTGAAGGGAAGAGGAAAGAAATTGTTTGGTTAGAAAAACAACTTCATTTGACTTTGGGCTTTGTACAAATCTGGATTCTTGCATCTATTTCTCAGTACCCCCGTTTAAAATTTAAAAAAAGAAAGAAAAAAAAAAAACCTTCCAAACAAAAATATATTAGAATACCTCCAGAAAAGGACAGTCAAGGTGAAAGAGCAGAGAAACTCAATGTCCATTCTATGAACAATTGAAAGAACTTAAAATATATTGCATAGGAGAAAAGTTATATAGAACAAATGACATTTCTGGTTGTTTCAGGAAGCAAACTTAGAACAAACAATAAAAGTTATTGAAAGACAGGTTTTTAACTTAAGTGAAAACTTTCTAATAATTTGATTTAGCAGTGGAATAGGCTGCCTTGTTAGTGAATTCCTTCTCATACCGGTATCCAAGCATATGCTAAAAGACTTAGCTAGAATAATATAGAAGAGAATTATACGTTAAGTGGAAGTTAAATTAGTTCATCTCTAAGTCCCTTTTCATTCTTAGAATTCTTTGATTTTCATATTGTATTGATTGTACTGTGATAGTGGCGTTTTTCTCAGCAAATTACAGCACTGTTATCAAGAAATGAAAACTTTACTGCTCACCATTTTTGAGATATTTAACCCTTTTGCTTGCCTTAATTTTTTTAGCTAGCCTCTGAGCTTGGAAAGCAGTGGACTCCATTAATAATCCTGGCCAACTCCCGTAGTGGAACTAACATGGGCGAAGGACTGTTGGGAGAATTTAGAATCCTCCTAAATCCAGTCCAGGTAACTAAAGAAACTTCATGTCTGAATTAATCTTTTCATTTTTAACTTTTCGCTTTCCCTAAATTATAATGGTTGTTACTGCTTTAAACCAGTAATCAATAATTATAAGAAAGAAGAATAATTATGAAAGTATCAAGCGATTCGGGGATAGAAAATGGTACAACCACATTAAAAAACAGTTCAGCAGTTTCTTAAAAAGCTAAATATATATTTATCACACCACCTAGCAATCCTATTTTTAGGATTCGACCCAAGGAAAATATGTCCCACAAAGACTTATGCAAATGTTCATAGCAACATCTTTCATAATAGCCAAAAAGCAGAAATAATCAAACTGTCCATCAGTCGGTGAGTGGATAAAACAAGATGTGGCATACCCATGCGGTGGAATGTTATTCAGCGACAGAACAAACCACTGATACATACACACTAAAATGAATGAACCTCTAAAACATGCTAAGTGAAAGAAATCAGATGCAAGGGGCCCTTAGGGGTAGGATTCAGTTTATGTGACCTGCGAGAAAAGGCTAACTATGGAAACAGAGTCTCTTAGTGGCTGCCTGAGGCTAGGGCTGGAAATTGGAAGTGACTGCACTGTGCACATTGAGGGATCTTATTGGAGCTAAACTGGACTATAGTGGCGGTTCCACAACGCAATAAACTTACTAAAAATTATTTGTTTACTTGAAATGAGTGAATTTCATTATATGTAAATTATACCTCAGTTAAAAAAATAAGAGTGGGGAGGGGGGAGGTAGACAGGGTAAAAGAGATCAAATATGTGGTGACAGAAAGAGATCTAACTATGGGTGGTGAATGCACAAATATGTATACGCCTTACTGTTAAAATGTACAGCTGAACTTACTGGATTTTGTTAACCAGTGTCACCATAAAAATTAGATTTTTTTTTAATTTTTTAAAAATAAAGATCGTGCCACTAACATTGAGGTTATATGCTAGTAGCTTCTACATTGAAAAACTAAACCCCCATTGTGCAACAATCAAAAATGCAATAACTTTTTTCCTTCCAATTTGTACTTTTCCCTTTTAGTGCTACATAACTTAAGGAAATTATAAAAATAATAAAAAAGGAAAGAGAAAGTCACCTGCAATTTCTCTACCCAAACACATCATTGTTTTCATTTGTTTGTGTTCTTTCCGTAAATTCTCTGTGCATCTACATATTAACATTACTGTAACAATAATCTAGATACAAATTTGCATTGTTTTCTTTACCTAAAGGTATAAATATTTTTCCATGTTGCAACATAGTCCTCATAATTATATATGTAATGACTTAGATAATTAATCTAATGGATGTATAATATTATTTATCTGGTCTGCCATTGGAGGTTAGTTTGTCTCTAAAGTTGTACATTTGTAAATAACGCCACAATGAAAACCTTTCTACATGGTATTTTCATCTTTTGGAAAGTTTTCATAGATCATTTACAGAATTATCAATATTGAGGATCCTTGTATCTTTGTCATTTTATGCATGTTGCAAAATTGTTTTCTAGAAATGTATACTAAGTTATACTAGTAATGGATTTTTTAAATCCAGTTTAAAATATGAAGCACTAGTTAATGTTAAACATCACATTCTGGTTTCATGTGAACAGGCAGGAAGGAGTGTCAAATAGAAAAGATTGAATTTGTATGTCCGCATTTAATTATTAGAGAAATCATAGACAAGTTATTTAACCTTCCTGTGCCTTGATTTCCTGGTCAATAGAATGAGGCTTGCTCATTTTTATAGGGTCAGAGTTGGAATGAGCCAAAATGAATATTAAGAGTCTAGTGTAATTCCACTTCTGGGTTTTTATCCTAAGAAATCCAGAGCACTAATTTGAAAAAACATGCACCCCTCTGTTCATTGCAGCATTATTTACGATAGCCAAGATATGGAAACAGCCTAAGGGTCCATCAATAGATGAATGGATAAGGAACACACACACACACACACACACACACACACACACACAATGGAATATTAGTCATAAAAAAGAAAATCTTGCCACTTGCAACAATGTGGATGGATCGAGGAGTATTATGCTAAGTGAAATAAGTCAGACAAAAAAAGACAAATACCATATAATTCCACTTAATGTGTGGAATCTAAAAAACAAAGGAACAAACCAAACATGCTTATAGATACAGAAAACAAATTGATGGTCCCCAGATGGGAGGGGGGATGGAGGGATGGGTGAAAAAGGTGAAAGGGATTAAATACAAATCACCGGTTATAAAAATGGTCACAGGGATGTAAAGTACCGCATAGGGAATATAGTCAATAATACTGTAATAACTATCTATGTATGGTGTCAGATGGGTACTAGATTTATCGAGGAGATCACTTCATAAGGTTTGTAAATGTCTAATCACTGTGCTGTACACTTGAGACTAATATAATACTGTATGTCAACTATAATTGGAAAATAATTTTTTTTTTAAGTTTTAAAAGATGTAAAGGAAAATAGAGTCAGGCATAGAGCATGACATATTGTTAAAGATGAATGCATTGTAGCCAGTCTTGTTATTTAATCATATCTGTACTCATCTAGAGACAAATCATCTTCAGAAGTGGAGGGCAGTGCTGGATAAAAATTTTTTCTTTTCTTTCATTTCTAGGTTTTTGATGTAACTAAAACTCCTCCTTTCAAAGCCCTGCAACTTTGTACTCTTCTTCCTTATTACTCAGCTCGAGTACTTGTTTGCGGCGGGGATGGGACTGTGGGCTGGGTCCTGGATGCAGTTGATGAAATGAAGATTAAGGTATCGACCTTTAAGACCAACTTGCCTTTTACAGAAGCACTTCCAAGATAATTATACAATATTTTTTATTATATTTTTATTCAGATGTATATAAGAAAACCACCAATTTTGGATATTGTAGTTAAGCAGTTAGCATAACCTTTAGGAAAACAACATACAGTTATTATATTTGTATCTTTATTGCTTTGGTCTTTAAGTTTTACCAAATATTATCCTCCAAATAGTCTAAAGAGAAAAATCTAAACTCTATCTTTCATATTCTAGGGACAAGAAAAATACATTCCACAGGTTGCAGTGCTGCCTCTGGGAACAGGCAATGATCTCTCCAATACACTGGGTTGGGGTACAGGTTATGCAGGAGAAATCCCAGTCGCACAGGTCTTAAGAAATGTGATGGAAGCAGATGGAATTAAACTGGACAGGTAAGTCACACTTCCCCCAAAAGTAGATTTCTTGAGCTCTGAGAGTATTATTTGATTTATAAACAAAGTCTTGTGTAAGTTATAAAGTTAAATGTAATTTAAAAGTAAAAAATTGTCTTAGTTGTACTTATACATAGATGCTGGTATTTTATTTTGCTGTATATTTTGTCATATAAGGACTGAAGTCATAAGCTGATTACTTATCTCAAAATTTGCATACTCAGATGTGCTTATTTTTTTTAATGCTGTATTAATAGAGGGACCTCATATCCTAGGCATCCAGAGTTGATTGGTAGTAATTATCGTTAATTACCAGTTAATCTAGAAATAATTATAATTTTTTTTAATTTCTGTCTTTTAGATGGAAAGTTCAAGTAACAAATAAAGGATACTACAACTTGAGAAAACCCAAGGTATGTTTTTAGGGCTTCAGTTGTGAGTAGTTTCAATGAACATGATGGAGTCCCTCCATGGTACAGGATGCGTCACTGTGGTGGGACGCACAGACCTGGCACTTCTCTCAAGGGACCTGGTTATGGAGCGGAAAACAACCCCATGTGCTCTGCTCCCGAGCTGGACTGTAACTGTGGGAGAGAGCCCCATGCAGGGCGCTGAGTTCTGCCCTGGTAGATCGGGCATAAAAGACTTCAGGGTCCTTAAAAGGTAAATATAATTTAGGTCAACAGAGATAAGAGCAAGACTTTCTAGGCAGAGTAAGTAGAGACTAGATGGTACAAATCATGGTTAACAAATAATACAGAAAAAGCAGATCTGTATTTTTAAAAAGATGCTCTGGAGACAGTGTGAAAATAGCTTAGAAACCCGCACAAGAGCAAAAAGAGGGGAATGGTAGGATGAGGACAATTCCAAGACATTTTAAAGGTAGAATTGATCAAGATTTGGCAGCCAGTTGGCATTAGGGGAAGAGAAAACATACACATTATTACCAGATTTCTAGTTTTGATGAATGGAGAGCACATTAAGATAAGAAAAATGGAGTTTCAGGTTTGAATAGGAAGAAAATGAGATTTGGGGTATATTAACCTCGAGGCTTGAACAAGTAGTTGGAAATTCTGGTTTTATTGCTCAGGAACAGAACAGAGCTGGAGATGTAGACTGAAGAAGCCGGGCTGAGTTGGGAAGTCAGATAAACTAAGGGGGTACCAGTAGTCTGAGTTGAGACTGATAGAAGCAGATGTAATGGGAACACAGGAGTGGGAAGCCTGAGTGCAAAAGCAGAGCCATTCTGGATGATGAGATCTGAGGTGCAGCATCTTAAACAGAAATGGAAAAGGAAATTCATATCTATAGTTATCAGCCTGAAGCATAAAATAGCTCTGTGTGAAGAGTAAATGCAGAAAGTGTTAAATTTTCATAAAGAACATAAAGACTGAGATATACATAACATACCACACAGGCTCAGACTGACACATAATCTGTTGCTCATTCTTACCCTTTTCCACAGGAGTTCACAATGAACAACTATTTTTCTGTTGGACCTGATGCTCTCATGGCTCTCAATTTTCATGCTCACCGTGAGAAGGCACCATCTCTATTTTCTAGCAGAATTCTTAATAAGGTGTGTTGGATAAAATAACATTTCCTGCTTATCACCAAAGGTACAGTGAAAATCAGTGATTCGGTTCTATCTAGCATCCTTTCAAGTAGATTCAGATAGAACTAACTTATGGAAACACTGACCTGCTCTGTTTTGTCTAAGACTATCAAATTAGATCCTTAAACGTATTTTATTAAAGTACTTTCTTTATGACACATTTTTTTAAACATAAAGTTCGATGTTGTATAGCATATTTTGCTTAGAGGGCAACTAAACGGAAAATATTTTACTTAAACGGCAACTAAAATTGGAAAGAAATTTTAGGCAGGATAGATTTTTGGTGAAATCGTTAATGGAAAAATAGATTCCATTGGCTTGAAAAAAACCAAAAGGTAGATAAGGTAAGCAAAGAAAGAGTTTTTTTCACTGGCTTTTAACCAAGATTATCACTCTGGTTTCTAGTAGAGTTGATTCCTTTGGTGGAAGTTTTGTCTTAGAATTTTTTTTTAATGACTGTTGGTGATTGAGAAATAGAATATGAGAAATAAATGCAAAACAATTTTGTTCCTGGTTCTGTTTTACAAATATGTTAAGTTTACAGATGGTTCCCTTTTAATACAGATAGTAAGGCCATAAGTATTGCTCTTTATACAGTTGGTAATTAACAGCATTCTCAGTGCTCCCACCAACCTTTTAATATTCAAAAGTGATTATAAAATGGTTACTAGATTTATCTATATTACTTAAGTAATCTGAAGTTCTAGAAAAAGGTAGAATTTTCTAATTTTAATATAGCTTTTTTGATAAACGGAGAGAAAATACCATTTAGACACAAACCACCCCTATCCCATAGTGTCCCTAAAGAAGAGGCTAACTAAACTCTAAAATAATGGGGTCCCTTCTCCCCACGGAGTATCTGATCCACTCTAAGGAAACATGGCTTAGCATCCATGGCAGGGAATGTTGGTACAGTCTTTTTCTTTCTCGTGGGGCTTGTTTTAATATCATATTTTCTGTTCATTTTTCATAGGCTGTTTACTTATTCTATGGAACCAAAGATTGTTTAGTGCAAGAATGTAAAGATTTAAATAAAAAAGTTGAGGTAAGCTTTTAAAGTTTAGGTAGTCTCTGGATTATGAACATTTTTTTAAAACAAAAATGCTGAATTTTCTATTAACATATTTTGCTAACATATATGGAGTATTTATTGTGTTGTCAGGCACTTTACTAAGTGCTTTATACACATTATCCCACTAGATTCTTACCCAGCCCTATAAGGCAGGAACTATCATACTCCCATTTGTTCAGAAGAGAAAACTATTTGGAATTAAGTAATTTGCACACATACCCATGTAATCAGGATTTGAACCCAGGTTTATATAATTCTAGAGTCTGTTTAGCTCTTATGCTAAACAGCTTCCATTCATACATGGCGACTGATGTGAAGTTCCCTAACACAGAGTGCCTGACTCATCATGGACTCTCAGAGGAAGTTTAAACCTGAAGTTCAATCATATTATGGCGGTGATATAGCTCTCTTACATACTAAGGCAAAATAAAAATGTCTGAGCAGAAAAAATAGAAACTTAATGACTGTTTATTGCTGCAGTATCCCTGACATCATGATATGGCGGTCTTGTATATATTCCTCGCTTGCTTCCAAAAAGAATCTATAATGGTTAATAGCAATGAGAAAGACATTAATACAGAGAAATGTAGAACTAGTAAGATAAGGAAAAAGAGAAGAGTCAAACAAACAGGTTTCTCTCTTAATGTCTGGAATCTGAAAATTAAGTAAGAGATAGCTAAGTGAAGGAGGTGAAAATTGGTCTAGGCTAAGAACAGCATGTTCAAAGGCCTGAAGGCAAGAAGAGAGCGTGGCATATTCGAGTGACTTCAAGCTGGAGCATAGTTTGCAGGAGGGTAAGTGGCAAGAGCTGAAGCTGGAGAGATGGATAGAGGCCAGTCACAGAGGGGTTCCTAGTGGCATGTTAAGAAACTGGATTTCATCGTGAGCACTGAGTCATGCCATTGAAGGGCTGTGATTGGGGGATGACATATTTGCATTTTCTAAGTGTCAGTCCAGCTGCCATGTGAGAGATGACTAAGAGGAAACTAACACTAGAGTCAGACCAGTTTAGGAACATTAAGAGATGGCATGCTGGACTGAGATACTATCAAGAATGAGAGAGAGTAGTTGATACTTAGAAATGTCATCAGTCGTTTGTGTTTAGTGCTTAATTGGCTGTGGAGGGTAAAGGCGAAGAAGGCAAAGAGAACTCCCAGGTTTCTGGCTTAGGCAACTGGAGGGGATGGTGCTGCTCCTCTCCGAGAAGTAAATTGGTAGAGGGGTTGCAGAGAAGATGCTTCATTCAGTTTTGTACATAGGAGTTTTAGGTGCCACAGTCAGTTGGAAGTGTTTTGTGGGCAGTTGGATATACACATCCGGCCCAGTTCATTTCCATGGGCCAGCAAAATAGAGCTGTCAGCACAGAGGTGGCAGTTAACAGTATAGAAGTGGCTGAGACTTTCCTCCAGAATTTGTAGCATGAGAAGAGAAAGGAGCCCAGTACATAGCTACGGTGATGGTGACAGTGGAGCTCTCAGTGGGGACCAAGGGGGAACATCCAGAAAAGTAGTCTGACTCCCAAAAAGCAAAGGAAGAGAGTATCTCAGGAAAAGAGATGAGGGGTTAGCAGTGTCAGATGCTGCTGAAACAGCAAGCTAGGTAAAGCCCTTAAAAAAAAAAAAAAAAAACAGGATTTAACAAAAAAGACCTTATTTTTAACTTTGGTTAAAAAAATTCATTTGTTATAATTCGTTTATCATAAGAAACATTGAACAGGTGGGAAAGGCCAGGTTATCTTGCCCGTGGGGTAGGAAGTAGTCTTCTCTTTCACGTGCATCTCACCTCATACCTATATGGAAAAGGAAGTGAATCTAAGTGGGTGGGTCTGGAAATCGTGTGCCCTGTAGTAACTAACTACTTGGATTTCTTTAAAGCTAGAACTGGATGGTGAGCGAGTAGAACTGCCTGATTTGGAAGGTATTATCGTTCTGAACATTGGGTCATGGGGCGGCGGCTGCAGACTCTGGGAAGGGATGGGAGACGAGACCTACCCTCTAGCCAGGTATGTACATTTGTAGTCTGTTTTTTTATGTCACTGTTTTCTTTAAAGCAGTCTGTCGTTCTTTATAGACTTTCAGCTTCTTAAAATTTTTCCCTCAGATTTTTTTGTAGACTTCATTAATATAAATATTTAATAAGTTGATGGTCCACCTACGTTAAAAAATAATTGTCCTGATTTTATTTTATTGCATTGTATAATCCATATTTCTTTTTCCAATTTTAGGCATGACGATGGTTTACTGGAAGTTGTTGGAGTCTATGGGTCTTTCCACTGTGCTCAGATTCAAGTGAAACTGGCAAATCCTTTTCGAATAGGACAGGCACATACAGTGCGGGTAGGTGAAATATTGCTGTAACAGGCTAATTTGTCCCAGTTCATTTCTAAGCCATTGATATGTAGAAGAAAATATATACATTGTAGCTTTCCTTAAACTGGTTTACAGCCCATGCTGTTGCTCACCCTCCACCAGGGGCTTGAGTGGGATGGGGAAGAAACAGAAAAGAAGGTCCTCGATGCAACTGAAGAAATAAAGTGTTCAGTGGGAAAGAATCCTTTAAACAGTCAATGAATAAGGATATATCCAGATTAATTTTCTAAAAATAAAATGCTAAGATATGTCCCTCAGAATGTTGAAAGGACTATGGATGATGTTTTATTAAGAAAGACCTTTCTGAACTTTTTTGAAACTTGACTCTTTTAATTATTTGTTCCCTAATGCCAGCTGATTTTGAAGTGCTCGATGATGCCAATGCAGGTAGATGGGGAGCCCTGGGCCCAAGGGCCCTGTACTGTCACCATAACTCACAAGACGCATGCACTGATGTTATATTTCTCTGGAGAACAAACAGATGATGACATCTCTAGTACTTCGGATCAAGAGGACATAAAGGAAACTGAGTAGCTGGATGAGGAAATGAAAACTTACGATAGAATCCTCACAAACAGTTGGATGCATAGTCATCCAAAAATAGAAATCCTCTGTCAACTATTTAGTCTTAATTTTACCAGTAGTATAATGAGTATACATTCCTGTAAATAGCATTACAAAAACAGCTAGACTTCCAGTTGTTTACAAATGCCTGTTTTTCAGCAAAACATTTTAATCATATAGTACTCATTTTAAAAAGTCACAGAAGGTTACATGAATGCAAAGTGTATTCTCATGGCTTTATGATTGAGAATGAGGCTCACTCTGAAGGTGTGCTCTCATTCCTTATTCTTGAACCACACATTTGATGGACACATGATACATCCAGCAAGATGTGGGTGGACCATCATTTCTATCTTAATTTTTAATGTGGTAATACCATAACATTTTAAAAATTAACTTGTTTTGAAAGGAGGTGGTTGGTTTCAAACCAGTGTGAGTAATACTGGGCCCCCTCCTGCAGCGTGCATTTTAAGATTTCCTACAGTCCAGCACCTGAAAATGAGGTACATTTTCAGGTGGATCCGTATTTATTTTCAGGAATCCCCCTAAAAGGAGAAATGATACTTTCAAATGTTATTATAATTTTTATTTGAGGTGCATTTTCAGACCCCCAGATGTTGGTTAACCCTGGTAATGACCTTGTTGAGCTGAAATTGAACATCTTGTTTATAACCCAGTGTTGCCAAAAGAGAACCACATAGGAACTGGTAAAAATTAACATTCAGAGCACTTTGGATTGAAAGTTACAGGTTCCGAGCCAGACAGTACAGCAACTTCTCTTTTGATTAAAAACAATGTCAGCAATTCAAAAAAAAAAATGTACTAGAGAAAATTTACTAGTCATGCTAATTGCTTATAAACAGTTCAATAATGATTGATAAGTTTTAAAAATTCAGTGATCTCGTAGTAGTTTGAAGTATAGTAGTCTTTTATAGCCAAAGTACTTAACAGAACTTCCCCTTGGGAAAGTGAATCCTCTGCTAAAATGTTTGTATCATATTTATTTTAAAATGAGAGAGATTTTTTTTTTATTTATTTTCTTCATTGTGGTAACTTTGTGTTTAGTGTTTACTCTATATGGCTTTATTCAGTACGTTAAATTGATCACATAAGTTTTAGTCACAATCAGATAGAAATGCAGCTTATTGACTAAGTAATTAAAACCCATAATTTAATTCTCCTGATAGTCTCATTCTTCAGAAATATTCCTCAGTTAAAAAAAAAAGAAGTGGTGTGAAAGCACTGGCAAACTGTTTTTGAATAACTGAAAGTTTTGTTTCATTGTTTTAGTTGACCCTCAATTGCCAAAAACTCACTGAAGGGTTAGGTTAGTCTCTTGGTTACCCATTAGAGGGCGCTCTTCTCTTGTTAACCACCGTTCTCCCTAAGGTCCTGCAGCTAAGCAGACCCATCTGGCCTCCAGCCCAGCGTTTTTCTGACAAACGGCCTATTCGTGTGCTTTGGCGGTCTTTCGTGACATTAATCTCTGAAAGATGAGACTGTATCCCCTAAAACACCATTAGCTCTTTTTAAGGATTTATTATGAATCTGTCATGCATGAATTGCCATAAACTTAAATTTCAGTCACCTTCAGGCCCAGGAACAACTTAGTGCTGTCTGTAGTAGTCAGTACATAATATAAAATACTTTTATTTTGCTTAAATTAACCTATGGATCTCAACAGGAGATGCTAAATTCTAGTACTGAAGGACTTTGTGAGCAGATCTGTTTCACCTTTCTCATACACCTTTTACAGTAGGTAACCCATTGTGGTGAGAGTTTTGTGGATTCTCATTAATGGGCCGATCATGTTTTGAGTATAATGAGTTTTATTCTTTAATTCATGGTCAAAATTGTTACAGATATCACATGTTACAAATATATTGTTAAATTCACTTTGCTTTAGACTATATTTTATCTATAATCCATACTTCTAATTGTAAAATCAAAGTACATTGCTAATTTGGGATATCAGAATTAAAATAATAAAAGTAACGACATAGGGTTTTTTTAATTGTTAAAACTTTAACCATAATGTTACATTGGATTTAGAACAGGTTTATATACAGCACCCTCATTTATTTAAACAAATTGGTTTTTCAGTTTTCATAATCTACTGAGGTTTTTTTCCTGACTGACCCTTCATGAAGTTTTTGTTGCCTTATTCACTCATTCAGACTTAATTTTTTTTTAGGAAAGTTATTTCAGAATACCATGTTATAAAACATTATTTTAGCAAAATTCACTTTTTAGGCACATTTACTCAGCATTTCAAATAAACATAAAGGCATGTGTCTTGTTTTAAATAATTACAATTTACAAGACTCATGTTTGCAAGTTATATATTAGGGTAGCAATTGTTTACGTTACCAGGGATCCTACCCTTTACAAAAGATAATTTGCCACAAGATTTTCCTTTCCATTTGACATGGTCTTGATTTCTTTAAAATAATACTTCTGTATTCTCAGGAAGAAATCTATGAAGTGAAGCATATCTCCATGTCTGTCTTGATTTCTCTCATCTTTTACTGTGCTTATACGTTACTAACTCCTGGTACACTTAGTGGCTTAAATACTGAAAACCTGGCAGCTCTGTGGATTCCTTACGTAAGTAGGTGGTGATAATTTTCAGTGTTTTGTTACATTTAATAGAAATCAGACTGACTTGTATTTTAAAATATAGGTTGTCTTATAGTAAGATTACATGATCTTAAGTGTGTTTTAGGTTTTTCTGCAACAATTAGCTGTGAACCTTTAATTATAAGCTAATGTTTATAAAAATTTTATAGTCAAAATTATTTATTTTTATTTTTTTAAGGTGTCAAACACATGTAGTATTTGCTTTTTGAAATACGTATGCCTAGAGTTGTAAAATATACTGTGTCTCCGAAATCGTAAAGTCCTTTTTGCACTGTAAAAATGACTACTACCAGCATGTCAAAAAAAAAGATAGTTTGCATTTGTAATATAAAGTAAAATTGTATTTAATGTACACTATGGAATTTTAAATTTGCACTAACTAGAAAACTTTAAAGGTTATATTAATTTACAGATTCATGTGGATCCGAATACGTAACTTGTACTTGTTCAGCCGAAAAGGTTATAGTTTCCTTAGAATGGATGATAGTTTTATGTGGTTTTCCCTCAAAATGATATTATTAAAGTAAAAACCAGCACTTTGTATTCACATTTTTTAAAATTCTACCTAACTTGGGACAATGGAACATAGGTAGATTTATTTTTTTTAATCTAGACATTTAAAAAGCAAAAATAGTGTTGTTACTCTATCCCAATCTGAACGAAGGTGTGTTCTCAACCAGACAGAAGTTTGTTTTGGTTTTACTTTTAAAAAGTATATCCCTGCCTTTCTCAAATTTATCCTTTAAGAACTATCTCCTGTTTCTCAAAGTATGCTCTGCAGGCTGTCTGCAGCATCACGATTACCTGGGAGCTGGGCTAACAGTGTGGATGCCTAAGCCCAGCAGCCCTTGACTTCGTGCACCAGTGTCACGAGAGATGGGATATGGGCATCTCTGGTTTTATTCACAAGCAGCTCAGGCGCTTCTGATATACACTGACATTTTAAAGCTACTGGCCTGCCTCGTGTTCACCTGGGACTTTTGCGAGATGGATACCATGCAGGAAAACTGAATTAATTGCATGTTCTTAAAATTATTTTTTCTTCACTACACTGACTGCCCTTTTTCCCCCCAAATCTTCATTTTAAAAGGAATTTTATGAAACACTTGCTAATGTCCTATACAAATCGAAATATTTATCTAAACTCTATTACATAAAAATTCATGCTTCAGGTTCTTATGGGGAACCATACGTTTTGGAGTATGATCCATGGGGTCTTGGAGGACAAGCAGTGCTTCAGGGGCCAGCGCAGTGGCCGCCCCTGGGGCTCCTGCCCTCTCACCTCAGTCAGTGCCACCACCGCTGGGGTGCTGCTGAAGATAAGACTGCAGTAGATAAAATACTTCCTCTTTTCAAAAAAATACTCCACTATTTTTTTTAAGAGTTTGGAGGCCACTACTCTAATGACTTGTCACCTGGTTAATTTTCTACTCATTTTTACATATTCAGAAACCTCAAGTTTTTGGTAAAACTGTATTGGAGGTCTCAGTTGCTGCTAGGAATATGGCCACTTAGCTATTTCACAAGTTTTAAAGGCATTTTGTTGTATAGTAAAGCACTGGCTTAGCCTCGTTCCTCGTAATTTTAATATAGAAATGGATCATAGTTATGTAAATACACGCATAGACACGCACAGGTTTATTCCCCATAGCCCTGACTATAGTCAAGTGCTTGTGGCTTGCAGGTCTCAAAAAGGGACATTCCGAAGTTCTGGAGAAAAAAAAAAACTCACCCTGCGATAAGATGTTGAAGTGTATTGCTGATCTTAGTCCTAAGACACTTCCTCAGTCTCTGCAAGGACACCCTGGGCTACCTCGCCGTTGAAGGACAGTGTCAAAGCAGAATGCACTTAACAGAAGACAAGCTGTAATCTAGGTGTGGTGCTTTTGGATGATAGGGAAAAGGGCTGGAAAGTTAGGTTGCTTCCCTTGTTCTAGCATTATCCAGGCAAGAGGCCGTCCCAGTCAAATGAGCCTTGGCTGTCTGTGAGAGGATTCTAGGAGTGCAGAAGGCCTTGTGTAGTAGATGACAGTGGTTCATAAGAACTTGTTTTCATTACTGCTATTTGGGCTCTGCCAGCAGTATTTCCCTTTAATGTGTTCTGCTAAAATAAGTCCTGTAGGTAAATTGGCACTTTGATCGTCATTCTGTTTTATACACGTTTAGAGCAACCTGGGTCCTTGGCCCTGCTCACTCTTACAGGTGAACTGACAATCAGATCGCTGTACCAACAGTGTTGAGGAGGAGGCTTCTGCCAGCTCCACGGAAGCAGCCAGCTGGCCTCTTGTACTTTCTCTCCTTCTGGCCACTGTACTACGTACCTACCATTTAATTACTCAGTGTTCATTGCTTTTGTCGTGTTGGGTCTGTATTGTGGTCATTGCCTACAGACAGAAATGTGAATTAAAGCGTTTGATTTGTTGAAGATGTTTGCTTGTTTTTAATAAAAGTACAGCACTTAAAAAGCATGATCCTGTGTTGTTTTTGGACACAACGATGAGAGAATAAGTGGCTAAAACTGAGAACGTTTACAGAAGATTCGTTTCACAGAAGTTTGTCCTTGGCCTACCCCAGGACAAACATTTAGCAAGTTCTGGGTCAGATACTTTTTGACAATATAAAATTTATTTTGTATGGCTTTTGTAGCCTAGGGGCACAGAGTGTACACACACTTGAATAACATTTAGGAGAAACAAACATTTCCTTGCTAATAGAGTGGCCCATGGCAAAGTAGAGCAGTAAGTAGACTGAAATAAATGAGGTGAGTTCATCTCATTTCAGTCACTAAAGTGGAAAGAGTATAGAATGTATTTGAAAGATCTAGGTTAAAAACCAACCTCTGCCACTGTTTAACATTGGGCAAACTACTTATTCTGCCTGAGCCTCAATTTTCTTTGTAACAGTGGGAGTTAGTGCCCACCTAGAGGTGCAAATTCAAATGCTTAGAAGAACAAGGCAGGTGACCAAGACAAGAGTGGGGAGTGAACAGAACTCATCTTTTTAGAAAAGGTAAAAACGTAGACTTTCGATAATAAACCTAATTTTAAAATATTGGTTGGCAACGTATCACCTGTAGCCTCAGGGTTTTGTGATGATTATAGTGGAGAGGGGAAAGTGAAGGCATCTTAATAGACCTGGCAGAAATATGCATTTCCTCCCATTTGAATTTTTTATAAAGCTTTATGTTTTTATCATCTGCGATCTGGATTTCATGTAACATTCTGTGGCATATACCATTTTAAATGTATTCATTAGATATTAGAAGAAGGAGATTCTATGGTTCAGCTTCTTTCTGTCTTCTTTATCCCTAAGTCCATTTTTATAATTTTTTTAAATAAAATTCATTGCTCACCTGCTTGTTTTTATAAATAATGCCAGACATAATGCACCTTGGTCAATTATGAATTATGAATCATGCTTGGCTGTGACGCCCACTGACATTCACAAGGAAGGCTCTCTCGTTACATGACCCCCGAAAACTCATGTTTTGACTTCTTAAACAGCTGTAACACATTTATCGAGTTCTGGGGTGTTGTGCTAGATGCTTTTACTTTTATCTCTTGGAATCTACAGTTCTGTGAGGCAGATGTCATTAACTTCACTTGACAGACTGGTGAGTCTGAGCTAAATGTCGATCCCAAGTCCTCATCCCTGCTTTTCATCATCAAACACACGGCCACCAACAGGATGAAAAAATGTTGAACATAGGAAGACATGTTATTGAATTAGGCACTAGGAATGCTAGAGTTTATCATACAGGCTTCAAAGAGATTCCCCACACAAACAGATCGTGTACATGCAAAGATAAATTATTCATGAAAGGAATTCAGAGATTTTGATGAGCCGAAAATGTTAACACATTGCCTATAAATAAGAATTATTATTATTACTTTTTGAAAATTTTTTTTTTTTCTTTTTTTTTTTTTTTTTTGGTTTGGAGACTAGGAAATAGAAGCAGCATTTTTCTCATGTGTGAGTAGATAGAAAAGTAAATTACTCTGAGAGAAAGCTGTGTAGACTGAGCTCTTGAGGCGGAGGGCTTACCTTGTTCATCTTTGTATTCAAATTAATGAGCATTTCATATCTTCTGTGAAGATTCTGTTCTATGTATTATGAAACGCACTGCAGGCTATTTACTCTCAGCCTCCAATTTCCAGCATTTGGCGTGCACTCAGCAGTCTGAGCAAATGAAGTTGCTGAGGCGCTGCATTCATAGAGTAGCCAGGCAAACAGCAAAGCTGTGTGTGCTCCTACAGCATGCCTGCATTTACTAAAATGACAAGCAGCTCAGTTCCTAACAAGTTTTGAATCCTTGCCAGAACTAGCCTCAGCTATCAGCTAAAATACACAACCTACAGGTCCTTGAGCCCCTGCCAGAGTCAGTCCTGGCAATCAGCCAAAATAAACAACCTACAAATCCAAGCAGACCCTAAAGTCTCCACTAATTTTTCTTTTTTTCAAGTTTAAGTTCACAGGCCTGGGAAAAGATACCAAGACAAGCAAGGCTGTAGTTAATTAACTACATCCCTGGAACCTTGCTTCAGATATCAAAGAGAACTCAAGCTTCTTGCCAGGGCTGCACAGCTATTTACAAACACTAGCTGCCTTGCCCTTCATAACCGATAAACGCTCAAACCCCTTACCCTTCAGGGCCAGCGTTATTCTTAACGTGTGGCCCCTTTCCACACTTGGAGAGTGAATAAACTTTTCTACTTCCTGACTTTGTGAATTCTTTTACACCCCGCGGTACCAGCACCCTAAAAAATGCCACATGCTCCATTCTCTGGAAAGCGCCCCCAACTAAAGATTCTGTCCAAGAGGCATGCTCGTACCACGTGATCATTCCTCCCTTGTGGCCGAGAGGTCCCGCGGAGCCCATCAATTGACCAGCAACCAGATTCTTCGTTGGGTTTTGTTCTCACATATCCTTTAAATCTGTGCTACTCAAAAAGGATAGCTCACATTTGCTTTCGATCCATCGGGAAATAAGTACAGAAATTGAGAGTAAGAGTTTAGAAAGTTTTATAGTTATTTTGACAGTTGACTATTGAATCTAACCATAGTAAAACGTGCCTTGTATTCCGTATGTCTTTTTCATGTTATTTTCCTCTATCGTACTTTATAAAAATATCAAAACATGATTTATTGGAAAAAAAATTTTTAATGAAACAAAACACCTTATTCTTCACCACAAATAGTTTGAGAAGCTGTGGAGGAGAACCATTCTATGAAGTGACCACTGCCGGACCCAAGAACTGGACCTGGGCCGGAACAGAGTTTACTTACCGCAAAGCCTCCTTAGAGACTGTCTGATCATAATCCGTGTTCATTCTTACATAAATTAGCACCCTTCCCCTCCCTCCCACTGCATGCTGGCTCCAGGAAGAGGCCAGTTACCTTGACCTAGCCAAGCATGTAAATTAATTTCCTCCACCTGGTAGCACTCACATACTAGTACCCATGACTATTCCCTCCTTTTACCCTGTTTATAATTCTTTGGCACCTGCCAAGCAGCACAGGGCTCTATTTCGTCTTCTTGCTGCTTAAGACGTACTTCATATGTACGTTTCCTTGAATAAACTCTATTCATCTATTACCATACTAGTGTGGCCCGTCTCTTTGTAGTCTTTCCCTGTCTTCTGCTTACATAGGTGTATTTTGAGTCTCCGTGGGTCTGCGTGTACTAACACTGGCAGAGACGGGGGGCGGGGGGGAGGATGGTTTCGCAGAGGAGCAGCTGGCCTAGACAGAGCGACACGAGGTGACCCAGCACCTGTGGAGGCAGACCTTTGAGCTACACCAGATTTAGAAAGTCGTTGGGGTTCTTCATTAAATACTGTTGCTTTGTTAAGGAATCTGGGGGCACAACTGGCAGCGCAGGGGAAAGGAACTACCGCATAGAAAGGGAAAGCTCAAAAAATACAAAAGAGGGGAGACAACTGTGAAATGGAATTCCAGCATCTACTTTTCACCTCCCGTTAGTCTGCACCTTGCCATAAGGTTGGGCATTATCGCTTCTAGTATTCTTTCTCTGTCCCCATGATAAAGACTGCTGTTTCCTAAAAGTGTGCAACAGTTTCTAGAATTGCTGTACATCATTCTTCCCAGACAGGTGACAAATGAAAGGTCAGTGTGTGTCACTGACAGAATGGCCTAAACGAATCAGACCTGAGGCCTATTAAGCAGTTAGACGTAATGAGTAGTCTCATTATGAATCATTAAGGAAGAGAAAAGCAAAATAGAAACCACCCCACCCAACAGGTGGGGATTCTGTGAATAGAGCAAAGAGTGGCTCAGAGAGTAGAAAATTGTGCAGAAACCTACAACAGGGAAATAAATGCAGAAGATTTGTTGTTTAAATTTTGTAGAATGTTGTTAAGATTACTTGCCACTATTGCTAACTAAAGATAGTTGTCACTGCCTACATTATTAGTAAATTTAGATTTATATTTTAAAAAATAACTTTCTAAAAAAGAAATACAGCACACACTGCGTTCAGCGTTTTCTTTAGGTGTTGTATAAAGAGGTGTCATTTTTTTACAGATAAGCGATGAGTGCTTTAAAAAATGGGAATAAGTTTGAGATTTTTTTTTAAAGAAGTAACTTCTGTCAAAGCAGCATTGATTTCATCTGGCATTTTAAGAATTTATAGTTTCTGTGCTAAGGTGACACTACTCTTTCTGTCACTTCAAAGGTAATTGCATCTGGTAGTCCTTGTAGTATCGGGTAGTTAATAGTCCAATATTATTAATGAATAATGGTCAAATGCTATTTTTCTGTGTCTGTGACTCTTTTACATAAAGATGAATGTAAAACTGCAAACTGAGTTTTTTTTCATATGAACATCCCCCTATCCACAAGAGTAGAACAAAAGTAATTTCACAGGACAACAGCAAATTAACATAGGTGCTAGCTAATTTGAAACTATATAAGTGTTCAAGGAGGGGAAAAAAAGAGAATTATGGCAGATTTCTTTTTCAAACATTACCACAGCATTACTTACTATTGTACATGCTTAGTTATGTAGGAGAGGAAGAAATCTTTCTCTACCCTTCTAGGTTCTTTCAGCTGGTCTAATAATCAAACTGTCATGAGACAGATTAACGAGAAGAGTAACCAAATTTAATTACATACATATGTTTGGGAACTCCACATACATGAGAGTCAGAGACTCCCATATACATGACAGGTTCAGAGACAGGAAGTTAAAATGAGGCATATGTGGCATTCTGAATTAAAAATGAGGTAAAGCACATTGCTTCAGAGAAGATCATTACAGGATGATAAAAAGAGTTGATGTTCAGAAATTAGATGTTTGCCTGCCCTAGAGATAGGTCATAAAAAGTTATCTCTGGTGATAACTTATTGTGGGCAAGGCCCCCAATTTAAATTCTTTACGGGAGAGATAAAAGTTTCTCATGGGCCCGCAAGGTCTCAATTGTCTTCAGCTCAAAATAATTCACATGCCAAAGCAGCATGACTTGGGGAAGCCTGTTCTGACCCCCTTCAGTTCCATTAAATGTAAATAGTCTAAACACACTAATTAAAAACTAAAATCATCAGACTGCATAAAAAAGCAAAACCCAAATATATGCCGTTCTATAAGAAATATACTCTAAGTATAATAACACAAGTTAAAAGCCGAAGTATGGAAAAAGAGATATGTCATGGCAACATTAATCAAAAAGAAGATAATACGTCTATATTAATATCAGATAAAGTAGTTTTCAGAGCAAAAAAAATTACCAGAGATAAAAAGGGTTACTTCATATTGATAAAGAAGCCAATTCACCAAGAGGACATAAATAGCCTAAGTATTCATTAATAAGAGAACTTCAAAACAAAGACTGATGAAACTTCAAAGAGAAATAGATATATCCACAGTTTTGGCCAAGAGATTTAAACACCCTTCTCACAATAATTGTTCCAAGTAGATATAAATCAGTAAATATATAAAAGCCAGGAACAACACTATCAACTTGACCGATTGACATTTATAGAACACTCCATCCAATGAGAGCAGTGTACACATTCTTTTCAAGTGCACATGTAACATTTTCCAAGACAGATCACATTCTGAGTCATAAAACGAAACTTGGTAAATTTAAAACAATTGAAAACATGCAAACTGTATTCTCAGAACACAATGGAATTAAATTAAAAACCAAGAACAGAAAGATCTCTGGAAACCACTCCCCCAAAAAACAAATATGTGAAAACTAAAAAAAAAAAAAAAACAAAAAACTTCTAAACTGATGGGTCGAAAAAGAAGAAAGGAAACAAAGTATTTTGAACCAAATAAAAATGAAATCATGGATATCCCATTTCCAGCTCCACATATAAGAAGCTTGGAAGGTGCGGCTTCATCTTAACAAGTAAAAAACTGAATAGACTGAAAAATCGACAATTCTTCGTGTTTGTAAGGGACAGGAGGACATAGGGCAAAGCTGCTCCCAAGATTAAAGAAACGCACAGAGCAGAGACTCACCAGAGACCAGAGCTGAAACCACCCCCGGGAACCGGGGCCAGGGTGAGAACGACTGATGCAACAGGCAAATTGCTGAGGCTCAGTGTGGACGACTCCGAGAGTCAAAAACTCCAGGGGACCCAGCGGTGGAGGGCCCTCACGGTACTGTGAGATTTACCTGCAAGAGCTCAAACGGGCTCCCACAGTAAATATCGGGGGGGCGGGGGGGGAAATCCCCTCAAGCTTCCAGCAGGGGGAGGGGGAAAGGAACTATTTGAACTAGACCAAAGCACAGTTCTTAACAAGGCCTACCCTCAGGAGAAACTAATTAACCAGAGCCTAGCCTGCTGGGGTTTTAGCAGAGCCTCACTGACCTGGGAGAAAGGAAATACCCAGTCCCAGCTCGCTCTAGCCACCCTGTCCCAATTGAGAGTGTGGGAGGGGAAGAATAAAACTGAGAAACACCTGTGAAGGTCACCGTCTAGAAGCACAGGCTCACTAAAAAGCTAAGACCTAATCATAAGACTGTAAAGCAGTCTCCCTACCCCCACACCTCAGCACTGCATTACCAAAGGCCTATTTACAGCAGTTCCTCTTACCCAGTACATCATATCTGGCTAGCAACAAAAATTACGAGGCATACCAAAAGGCGAAAAACACAAAGCAGGCATGAGAATCGGACACGGCAGGGATGTTGGAATTATCAGAATGGGAATTTAAAACAACTATGATTAAGAGTTTAAGGACTCTAATGGATAAAGTCGACAGCATGCAGGTACAGATGGGCAGTGTAAGCTGAGAGATGGAAATCTTAAAGAATCACAAGAAATGCTAGAGCTCAAATACACTGCAGCAGAAATGAAGACTGCCTTTAATAGGCTTATTAGTAGATTGGACATGGCTGAAGACAGAATCTCTGAGGTAAAGTATACGTCAAAAACTGGAAAGCAGAGAGAACGAAGTCTGAAAAAAACAGCAGAATATCCAAAGACTGTGAGACAACTACAAAAAGTATAGCATACACAATATAATGGGAATAGCAGAAGAATAAAGAGAGGAAGAAACAGAACTATTTGAAAGAATAATGACTGAGAATTTTCCCCAAATTAATGTCAGACACCAAACCACAGATCCAAGAAGCTCAGAGAACATCCAGCAGGATAAATGCCCCAAAAAACTACACCGAGGCTTATCATCTTCAAACTACAGAAAATAAAAGATCAAGTAAAAATCCAGAAAGAAGCCAGAGTAAAATAACACCTTCTCTGTAGAGGAACAAAATAAGAATTACATTTTCTCCTTTGAAATCATTTAAGGAAGAAGAGGGGTATAGAAATATTTGAAGTGTTGAGAGAAAACAAAACCCCCATCCTAGGATTAGTTCTGTACCCTGTGAAATTATCCTTCAAAAGTGAAGGAAATTGTCCTAAAGTGACTTATTGGTATTTTATATCTATCTGCAAAGAACCTAGTTTTACAGATTGCAAACAAAAACAAAAGCTGTTTCTTTCTTTAAAATAAAGTGAAGGAAAAATACTCAGACCAAAAAAAATTTTTTTAAAAAGGAATTTATTGTCAGTAGCCCTGCTTTACAAAAAAATGTTTTAAAAAGTTCTTTAGAAAGAAGGAAAATAACATAGGTCAGAAACTTAAATCTACTACATAAAGGAAGATTTTCAAAGAAAGAATAAGTGAAGGTAAAAAAAAGAAGAAAAAACTTTAGCCCTCCGCTGCTCCGCTTGGGGCGCGCTGGCTTCGCGGAGTGCAGAGCGAAGAGCCAGCGCTGGGCACCCCGCTCTCCCAGGCCTTCCCCGTGCCTGGCCCACTCCGGCCCCGCTCCTCCGGCTCTTCCCGAGAGGGGGCTTCTGGCCCTGCGGAAAAGACGGCGTTGTTCCCCGAACTTCATTTGAAAGGGAACTGGTGGGGGAGAAGACGGAGCAGGGAGAGCTATGGACCCTGTGAGTCAGCTGGCCTCAGCAGGCACCTGCGGGTGCTGAAGGAGCCCCTTCCCTTCCTGCAAGGCCTAGAACTGCATTGTCAGATTCCCTCATTGTTTCTTTACCACTGTACGGAATTCTGAGAGGGATTTGGGCTAGAGAAGACTGAGAAGAATTTGCTTTCCCATCCATGGAATCAAGATTTAGAGACTCGGAGCTTCTCCAAGTCCTTTTCTTGTCCCATGACCATTTTGTGAAGAGGGTCACAGATGAAACCCTTCAGTTAACTCACTTAAATCTTACTCTCTAAAGCAGAGAACATTTAAAAAGCAATTGCAAAGGAGATGGTGCTTTCAATAGGAACATCTTGGTCAGTAAATGACAGATATGACGACACGATGTCCTAAAGGCAGCTACAACTGCTTTAAACCTTCATTATAAAATGACCCTTCAACTCAAGTCAAAAGAGCATAGATATGCTAGACACATGACTACTCAAACCCTCAAAGAAAAGAACAAATAAAACCCATGCTGGGAGAAAAAAAAAAAATGGCATAGATGATAGAGGCTCTGTTCATGCCTCTGGAGACCAAATCAAAGTTGTGACGGAAACAAGGAGCAGCAGCAAGGAAAAATCGCCTGGGATCTAGATGAACAAGCCACACAACTACAGAGAACTCCAAGAAAGCACCCTGCAATGGCAGAAGGTAGGACCGGGCGAGGACGTGGGGCTGCCTGGTCTCGAGTGGTTGAGTGAGACGGAGGCTGCAGCAGCTGCAGACGCCTCTTAAAGGGGCGGCGTCCGCGAGCAGATTTCTGTGGTGACGGATCTGCTCGCTCAGAGCACCATTGCAGATTCAGCTGTGCACAGGGGGCACCAGGGACTTACAGGAGACGTTGTCAGAGGGCTGAGGTGAGAATCTCTCTGTAAAGAAGTGCCGGCTGTATCCATTGTTCCCTGTTGAGTCCTCCCCCCATCCAGTGCGCAGGACACAGCGCCACCCGCTGTAGCTGTGACATCATCAATCTGGATAACAGAGGTCACTCTGCCCAGAGGATTCCCTGAAACTCTGCCTCCCCCAACTCGGGCCCCACCCAAGCCACTTCCAGGTGTATCCTCAGCGAGTCAGGTGCTCCTCCTTGCTAAGGCTCACACTGGTGGAGGCAGCTGGCCTCGGTTTCTGGTGTGGCCTTTTGAGGCAACTATAAGCACAGCATATGTGGATTGTTTGCTGAATCTTAACAGATGGCCCCAGAGGGGTAGAGGCTTGGGCTAAATTTGGCCTGCATCTGAACCCCCCTCAGAACTATGCCACTGCATACTTGCTTCACAAATCCACACTAGTAGACTGGGAGACTTAGGAGCTTTACTTAGTGCATAGAAACAGACACGGATAGGCAGCCAAAATGGGAAGACGAAGAAGCAGAAACCATATGAGAGAACGGAACAGAGATCCAGATATAATGGAGTCAAGTAATCTAACAGATGTAGAGTTCAAAACACTCATTATAAAGATGCTCAATGAACTTTTGGGAAGTGTAGATAAATTCAGTGAGAACTTCAACAAAGAGATAAAAAACATAAAAACAGAAATGGAAATTATAAAAAGGAACCAGTCTGAAATGAAGAACACATTATCCGAGATGAGAAGTATATTAAATGGAATAAACAAAGGAATAAACAAAGTGAATAAAGAATCAAATGCCCTATCTAGAGGATGGAAAAGCCGAGGACATTCAATCAGAATGGCAAGAAAAAAGATGCCAAGACTATAAAAATAATTTAAGGAGGATATGGGACACTATTAAGGGTCCAAATATCCATCCGATCAGCATAACTGAAGAAAACGAGATGTTAAACAGCTGTTTGAAAAAATAATGATGGAAAACTTCCCTAACCTGGTGAAGGAAATGTACATAAAACCCTAGGAAGCTCAGAGAATTCCAAAACTCAGGGATCCAAAGAGGCAAACACCAAGACACATTATAATTAAAAGGCCAAAGGTTAAATACAAAGAAAGAATATTAAAAGCATCAAGGGAAAAACAAATAATTACGTATAAGGGAATGCCCATACAACTGGCAGCTGATTTCTCAAAAGAAACTATGCAGGAGAGAAGGGCTTGGCAAAAAATATTCGACAGGATGAAGACCCAGGATATACAACCAAGAATAATTTATCCAACAAAGTTATCATTTAGAGTTGAAAGACAGATAAAGAGCTTCCCAGACAAAAATAAGCTAAAGGAATTTATCAACACCAAGCCAGAATTACAGGAAATGTTGGAGGGACTTCTTTAAGAAGAAAAAACATGTATCAAAAACAGGAATAAAGAATGGTAACAACTACATTCCTATCAATAAGTACCTTAAATGGAAAAGAATTAAGTGCTCCAACCAAAAGATAGAGTGGCTGAAAGGATAAGAAAACAAGACCCCTACATATAAAAAGGAAAGGGATGGAAAAAGATATTGCTTCCACCCCCATCCCTCACTCCTCCTTGGGACCTCTGCTGCTTCAGAGAATGGGAAGTTAAAAACTGTGCTTCCCGAGAATGGGGTGAAGGGTTAAAGAAGTACAAATTAGTAGCTGATGGATGGTCACGGGGATGGGGAGCACGTTATAGGGAATGCAGTTAGCATTAATATGTTAGCTAGGAGGAGGGTCAGGAGAGGGAGGGAGCAATTGGGGGGATCATTTTACTAACTATATAGACGTCTAACCAATGTACTGTATACTTGAAACGAATTAAAATTAAAAAAAAATTTTTTTAACTTTAATTTTTCTTATTTTTAATTGGCCTAACAGATAATGGTTTGTTCAAAATAATACCAATGTATTTGGTTATGCATGCTTTTGTATATATATACTTGTGTATACATATATATAAGTGAAATAAATGACAGCAATGATACAAGTGACAGGATGGGAAAATTAGGATTATTTTGTTATTATGAGGTACTCACACTACTTGTGAAGTGGTATAGTTATTTGAAGGTGGCATTGGATTGGCTGTAAATGTATGTTGTAAACTCTAGGGCAAACACAAATAAAGTTTTTTTTTTTTTTAGTATAACCATGAAAGGAAAGAAAATGAAATCATATAAAAGTTCAATTAAAACCACAAAAAGCAGAAATAGAGTGGAAGACAAAAACAGAAACAAACAACAAGGGGACAAATAGAAAACAATAACGAATATCATTGATATTAATTGAACTATATTAATAATCATTTTGAATATCAATGGTCTAAACATACCAGCTGAAACACAGATTATCATAATGAATCAAAAACCAAAACAGCTATATGTTCTTTTTAACCCAATTTATTATTTTTTTTTGGAAACCCGCTTTAAATATAAGAACGCATATAGATTAAAAGTAACTAGATGGAGAAAAATCTACCATGCTAACATAAATCAAAAGAAAGCAAGAGTGGCTATATTAATTTCAGACAGAACAGGCTTCAAAGCAAGGAAAGTTATCAGAGATGAAGAAGGGCATTACATGATTAAGGAGTCAATTCTCCAAGAAGACATAACAATTCTTGATGTGTATGCACCTAATAACAGAGTGTCAAACTGTGTGAGGCAAAAACAGAATTGCAAAAAGAAATAGATGTGTCCACTCTCATTGTTGGGAACTTCAATACCTCTCTCTCGGAAATGGACATGTTAGTAGGGACATAGCTGAACTCAACCATACCATCAATGGACTGGATATCACTGACATCTATAGACTACTTCATCCAACAACAGCAGAATATACATTCTTCCCAAACTCAAAAGAAACATTCACCAAGATAGCCCACATTCTGGGCCATTAAACACACCTTAACAAATTTAAAAGAATAGAAATAAGACACTGTCAGCTCTCAGATCACAGTTGAATTAAACTAGAAATCAGTAACAGAAAAATAGCTGGAAAATCCATCGCCCCCCTACCCCAAAATGCGGAGATTAAAAAACACACTTCTAAATAACACATGGGTCAAAGTAGAAACCCCAAGAGAAAATTTTAAATATTTTGAACTAAATGAAAATGAAAACACACCTTGTCAAAATTTGTGGGATGCAATGAAAACTGTGCTTAGAGGGAAATTTGCACCATTGAATGCATATATTGAAAAGAAGAAAGATCTAAAATCAATAATCTAAGTTCTCACTTTAGGAAACTAGTAAAAGAAAGCAAATTAAATCCAAAGGAAGCAGAAAATAAGAAACAAGAATTAGAGCAGAAATCGGTGAAACTGAAAGCAGGAAATCAATAGAGAAAATTACTAAAACCAAAAGCTGATTCTTTGAAAAAAAATCAATAGAATCAACATGCCTCTAGCTGAGCTAAGAAAAAAAGGAGGGAGGACACAAATTACTAATATCAGAAATGAAAGAAGGGATATCGTGACCGATCCCATGGACATTAAAACATAAACACTATGAACAACTCCATGCCCACACATCTGATAACCACTTAGCATCCCAATGTGAAGTGTTTGCAGTTGGATTATTTCATCAATGATCAGAGTTCACCTAGGCTCTTTGACCCAGTGCAAGGAAAGTATCTGCCCAAAGACAACTTCCATGATCTCACTCTCAGCTGTCGGACATGTATTTCAGGTCATTTTAGAATAGGGATTTTTGTCCCTGCTTCCAGCCATCAAAGGTTCTGAAACATTGAGGTCCAGGCCCAGAGTGGGCAAATCCAGCCAGCAAAGACTGGATTGTGGTGGTGAGCAGACTCTCAGCAGTCAGACAGAAGAGCATTCTGAATCCTGGTCATTTGTTCACTGGACTCCTGGCCTCATGAGAAGAAACGGCCTAGGCGAGACGTGGAAGAACTGGTTATCGAGGCTGGGTGAGAAGTTACAATTTCTAACAGATGAATTAGCTCTTTTTTAATGGAGATGGCATCGTTGATGCAGGGGAGCTGCAAACCTCGTACGTGCTTTCTGGGAATAAACTATGCTTGTGAAGCAAAGATCCGCTTTTTGCATGTGACACTGGATGGAGGACTAGCCTGAGTGTGGACACAATGGTATTGCTGCCAGAGACCCCACAAGGATAAGCCATGGGCCAGGATGCAGGAAGAGTGAGAAATCTCTCTTGTGGAGACACCTCTGAGAAAGCTGAGTTGGAATGGGATCCTTCAAGGCCATGGGACCCTTGTGGAAAAGACGGGTGAGATGAGTACAAAGAGGGCCTTCAAGGATCCTTTAATAAACTGAACTGATGAATTGGTGGTGCCATGGAAACCTAAACGCATCACTTGTCACTAATGGAAACGTTTGGAAATGGTGTTTGACCACTGGATGACAGCCAGTGAACAGTGAAGCAGGTTCTCAAGGTAAAAACCTACATTCTGTCTGTAGATGAGAAGGTGTTAAGGCATAAACCTTCTGGGAAACCCCTATAGAGCCAGACAATCACTTGAAAGGGACCTAGAATCATAACACATTCATGTCTGCCCACCAAATCAGTCATGGGGATCCCACAGAAATCTAGAATGAGACCCAAAACTCCAGGCTCTAGGACTCTTCGGACGCCAAAGAACCTGAATATCTCTCATGACTGTGAGACACTGTCAGCTCTTGAACACAGCAGCTGGACATCCTAGAAGCTCCGTGGCATGTGGTACGCCCCAGCCCCGTGCATCAGCATCCCTTCAGCAAACTTCTGAGGCAAGGGCCCCGGGGCCACCCAGAGGCCACCCAGCAGGAGATCCTATGGACAGTCCACCAGGAACTTTTCAACATCCAACTAGAAATGTGGCCCCACATACATGTTTTTCTTTTTTCAGTTATAGTTGACATTCAATATTATATTAATTTCAGGTGTACCCACCCATGTGTTTTCAATCAAGAAAACCCAGAAGCATATGGGGAAAAGTGACAAAATTCAAGTGTCTGAACTTCTGAAACAACTGTTCAGCACAAAACATCTTGTCACAAGATAGGCAGAAGAAACCATTGGTCATGAGGTGTTTTCCACCCAAATTAGCCTCTTTCAACTGGCCTTTCTTATTGTATTACTATCCCTTCTCTTCCCCTCACTCTTAGATTCAACATCTCTTTAGCTTATGTATTAATATCATTCCAGGCAGACTACCAACCCAGGGTCAACCAAGGCAGGGTTTCTATCCATTACTCCAGATGTAATGGCAGGTCAAGACCTTCTGGAAACTGGCAAGAAAATGGATGTAAGACCCACGAGAGAATCCAGTATTAGTGCATGGGTCATTCTAGCAGAACTTAAGTGTCTTTAAAATTAGCTCGTCATACACACATGCGTACTTGCAATTTTGTGTATTTTACTGAGGAGTCACAAGTTACTGTCCTGCACTTTTTATTAGAACAGAAGAGTGTTCCATGACAGTTTAAGTGGCATCTCTAAATGGCAGGACAGATCTGTAACGGCAATACTGAATATTTTTGTGGGTACGGTGACAGTGAGGAAGAAAAAACTCCAAGGGGTGGGAGTGAGAGAGAACAAAACCCAAGACTTCAAACACTGGAGACGTGACACCGGAGAGAAGAAATGTGGGAAGCTTCTTTTAAGTACAGTATGTTTTATTTTGACAGGTCAGTCAAGAAGTGCTATTCAAAGTTGGCAAGTCCCACCTCTATTCTGACACCATCTGGTATAGTGTGACACGATTCTGGGGCTAACCACCTGGAGTCAGATTTAGGCTCCACAGGCTTAAGGACACAGTCACAACAAGACTACCTTCACTTTAGACACCAGTCACACTTCAGTGGTCCCCAGGCCACCCGCATTTCTGACTGGCTACAAATCCAGGATGTTCCCATGATGTCTTAGTCTGGGCTGCTATAACAAATACACTATAAACTGGGTAGCCTAGACAACAAACATTTGTTCCCCACAGTTCTGAAGGCTGGAAGTCCAAGATCCAGACGCTGGAAGATTTAGTGTCTGGTGAGGAACTGCTTCCTGGTTCATAGATGGCTGTCTTCTTGCTGTGTCCTCACATGGCAGAAGGGGCGAGGGAGCTCTGTGTGGTCTTTTGAGAGGGCACTAATCCCATTCATGAGGGCTCCAGCCTCGTGACCTTCAATACCATCACATTGCGGGGTTAGGTTTCGACGTGAATTTTGGGGCTACACAAACTTCTAGCCGATAGCACATGACCTCCTTCAAGTTCAATAATTCACTAAGACTCACAGAGCTCAGAAAAGCGCTATATACATGATTACAATTTTCTTGTAATGGATACAAATCAAGACCAGACACACAGAATGACATCTAAGAGGGACCCAAATGCAGAGCTTCTCTGCCCCCTCCCCATGGAATCAGGCTGCATCACCCTCCCGGCACATCACTGTGTTCAGTGGAGCTTGTGTCCAGAGTTTTTATGGGGTCTCATTATAAAGGCATAACTGAATGGCCACATGATTCAACTCAATCTCCAGCCCCTCTCCCCTTATGGAGATCAGGCTGCCTCTAAGTCCCAACCCTCTGATCTCATGGTTGGCCTTTCTGATGACCAACCCTCATCCTGGGTCATCTCAGCTCCTAGCGTAAACTTAGATGTGATCCAAGGAATAACAAAGACACTTTTACTGGAGAAGTTCCAAAGATTTAGCATCTCCCCGCAGGGAACCAGAAACGAAGGCCAGTCCAATTCTTTATTAGAGTAGTTCCACCGCCCCCACCCCCTGGCCCCCATCAACGGTTTCACTTTCTGCAGTTTCAGTTACCCATGGTCAACTGTGGTCCAAAAATATTAAATGAAAAATTCCAGAAAGAAACAATTTGTAAGTTTTAAATTGCACGTGGTTCTGAGTAACACGATGAAATCTTGTACCGACTGCCCTGCTCCGTCCCACCCTGGGAGGTGAATCATCCCTTTGTCCAGCGTGTCCACGCTGTACATGCCACCCGCCTGCTCATCACATAGTAGCCTTCCTGGCTATCAGATCGGTTATGAGACATTTTGAGAGAAAGAACACATTCACAGAACTTTTAATACAGTATACTGTTACAACTTCTATTTTATTAATTGTTATTATTGTTAATCTCCTACTGTGCCTAGCTTTATAAATTAAACTTTATCATAAGTATGTATATATAGGAAAAAATATTCTATCTACAGGATTTCTTACTATCTTTGGTTTTAGGTCTTCGACCACATCCCCCTGCAGATAAGGGTGATGACCTTATATAACCTCAGACCCACACCTCCCAGAACTCCTACTCCTCTGCAAAGAAGGATAAACTCTACTAACACCGCCCATCACTGGCCTGGGCTATGTTTTGTTTCATTTTTAAAACTTTTTATTATGAAAATTATCAAAAAAGAAAATAGAAAAATATTGTAATGAACTCTTATATCACATCGCTGCTAATTATCTGCATGTGGCTCACTCTTTCACTCACACCCCCACCCCTTCTCCCTATATCCAGCCACAGATCATCCTGAAGCAAAGCCCAGAAGGGCATCCTATCAGCCTGAGTAGTCTTTATCAAGAATCCTCACCCATGGCCAGCCTCAAATGGGCTATAGGCCTGTTGAAATCTCAACCCCTAGGGGGCAGCTGGGTGAGGTCTGGGCAACCAGAGGCCCCTAGGCACTTCATTCCCTGACAGGTAAGTATGTCTACACACCCTGCAATGCAAGAAAGAATACCAAACGCTGCTTTACTACATTCCAAGTTTCTAAGGCATGTTGGCCAGCTTTGGCCCTTATAGTTCTCTTACCTTTCAAAAGATCCACATCTACAGCCTTGATTATCTCCTAAAGAATCAACTCTAAAAAAGAACAAATGAACTCAAGATATAAATGCTTAAATACTTCTAATCAATTAAAATCAATAGGGAGGTATAAAAATAAGGTAAATGATAATATATCAGTATTATTTATACGTTACGGATCCATTTCACAGTCATTAAAAAAGGGGAAACCAACCAGTCTTAAATAATAAAAAAACTTGACCCTGATCTTGGTTTATCATGCCGGGGTGACTGAGACAGTCCTTGATTCCTGGGATAGTATTTTTATGTTTGTGTTTCTGGGACTTTCTGACACTTCCCCAGGGTACCAGGGGGCATGTAGGAGGCATCTAGGAGGCACCTCCTCCACGGTGGGATGGCAAGAGCAGTAAGCGGTCATCTTACCTCCCCATTTGACTTACTCTGCCAAGCAAAAAGTCAGATGGATGAAGTTTCCTCCAACTCTAGGACACTAGGCCTTGCAAGGCAAGGGAACTTAAGGTTCACGACAGCACGGGCATGCTCCTCAATTTACATCTCCAAAGCACCATGCACAGAGCTCAGGTTACCTACTTGTCTCTTATACAGAGGGACTCAGGGCCTCCCTATCCTGAGCTGTATGATCCCCAGGGAAGAGCCCTCTCTGTTGCCCTCATTTCTGCAGAAGAGAGCCACTGTAGGACCCATGGGTTCATCTTCGACATTCTCCTCTAAGCCCAGCTGTTTCTCAAGCACGACTTGGCTTCAGACAAGGCTTTTGTTTCAGAAGGTCAGTGAAGATGCTTTCGGCCATCTCCAACAGCAGAAAAGAATCACCAAAGAATGTTTCTTTCCAGTAGCAAAGGAAGAAAACGTTTTAGAACATTTCAACTACTGCAGGGAGGTCTTCCCTACAAAGATGATCTGTCTCTCAAGAAAGGGAAAGTCCTTATTGGGAGATGACACAGATCAACACTTCCGTCAGGAATACCAAGTGCTCTGGGCCTGACACTCTGAATTCCAGAGTGTCCTGGAATTCTAGCACAAGGCCAGAGATGAGTTAAATTCTCAAATATCCATATGAAAAGGTCTGGGGTCCCCAATGGTGACCTCTTTTTCATACCACATGGAGCCTGGCCTGAGCTCCTGTCTTGGGCAAGTCCAGAGCAGGACTCATTTCACTGCAAGAGGTGAAACTTCTTCCACTTTTAGAAATTTCTTCTACTCTTCCACTTACGTCCTGATAATATCAGGATATAAGAAGCTCGGTAAATTCCAACAATCCATTCACTCCCGCCCCTTAGTGGACTGAGGTTATTTTCACTGCACAGAAACACCGCAGGAAAAATATCCTACCATGCTAGAGCCCTTAGCTTGTTCCCTCGCTGGTCCTGAAGGTCTTACTGACCCCTAGACTTGTCAATCCCCACATCTGGAATTGGCTCAAATGAGAAACACAGCAGAAGGGGCTAGGGCCAATGACACACCTCCATCTCATCTGAGGGCCAGCACTCGGTCTGCAGCCTATGGCTGGGATGAACAGCAGTGTTGCTGTTTCCCATGGGATCGGCTAACGGCCCTTTTGGCGGTAGGTAGTCACCTCAGAGAGTGACCTAGTATGGTCTCTGGGGCAGCTACACACAGCCTGTCACATGATGGCAAGCTTCAAATATGGAGCTTAGCTATCTGCTCAACTATGCTGGCCACAGTGGTATCTACACCAGCCAGTCCAGTATCCCATAATCCTGGGGAGGGGCAGCTATCACTGAGGAGAGTTACCAATAAGACAAGACACTGTAACAAGAGCGAAACCATCACACTTCTGTCAACCCAAGTCAGGGTCCCTCCTGCCCAGTGGAGTTCCTTGCCCCAAAGCCTAGGCTATAGGAACAAGGCCTCTGGCAAAGCTCCACGGCTGGAGCCAAAGCATCTCTGAGATGTCTTTCCTAATTCTTGAGAGTAGGAGGCTTCTGTCCATATGAGACCTGGGTCACCTTGACTTTGAAACATAAATTCAACACATGCTGATTCAGATCACAGGTTGAAATCTTAAAAAAGTTTCCTGTTGTAGTAAACATCTCGATCAGGTAACAAGGTGTGCGGGACAGGAAGTGAGGCAGGGTCGTTTTCCAGTGGAGGAAGAGAACATACTTCTTTGGGAAACTGGTCTGGGTGGAGACCTGCTGTGAGTGATTTCTCTCCCACGAAGAAAATCACCAGGAATCTGCGCATTCACCCTAACCCCTCTACGTAGGTATGGGGGCGGGGAGGGGTGAGTAATTCAATAACTTGGAATTTTAAAAATATTTATAGAGTTGAAAGCCCTACAGAGTAATCAAAACACCAAGATCTGAAGATTATTCCAGAGAGCGAAGGGGTATACACCAAGTGGGGGGCTAGAGATGTTCTCCAAGAGGAAAGGGGCACTAATGACTTTGCTCCCTCAGCCCTGTCCAGCCACCTAGCAGCTTGGAGATCTACCAGGACTAGGGGTGGGTTATCCTGCCTGGATGGGCAACGGGCAGTAGAAACACTTCCCTGCCCACATCATAATCACCCCCCACCCCTTTCCCTGGCCAAATCCCTCCCTTATCCCATCTCCCCACCCTCTCACCTTCCACCAACTCTCCTTCTATCCTGTCACCCGCTGAAGATGCTCAGGGAAGGTCTCTGAGAGAGTGCCCCTGCAGCATTTTCACTAGTCTTGGGCACTCCACAGGCAGTCAGCCAGAGTGCCCATGGCCTGCCTACTTGGCAGAGCCGATAGATAGCGTGGCACCTGCAGAGAACACCCAGAAGGCTGGGTACAGAGCTTCGGTGAAGTTCTCTTTGAACTTATACATCAGGTGGACCTTGTCAGTGGTGACAGCAAAGAAAATGACGAAGCCGTGGTCGCAGTTGAGAAGCACGCCAACTCGTGTGGCTTTGGTGGAAGGCAGGGTTTTCTCCACATTGTTGTGCCAGGCAGAGATCTTGGTGTTGAACCACTCCACGCACCAGGAGGCGCTGTTGCGGCCGAGCCGGCTCTCGGGGCCGTTCCGTTCCATGCTGCCATAGCAGATGCCCATCCCACAGAAGTTGTTCTTCTGCAGCTCCACCTCCCAGTAGTGGATCCCTTTCTTGTAGCAGTGCAGACCTAGCACCTGAGAACAGTAGGTGAACCTCTGGGGATGTGGCCTGTAGTTCTGCTGTGTGTCAGCCACGGAGGCTACAGTGTAGTTCTCTGACAGAGCCACCTTGTTGTTGGCGGTGTTGTAGTCCAGGATGACTTTAACAGCATCTATAAAAGCATCACCCCAAAAAATCGATTACAAGGAGCCCAAGGTGCTCTCAATTTTCAACCTTTTCTCAACAGCTTGTATTATTCATTTGTTGTACCTATCCATCCCTCCATCCAACCACCTATCCATCCACTCATTTACTCACGTATCCATCCATCTATTTATCATCCATGTAGCCCCCCATCCATCCATCCATCCGTCTGTCTACTAGTCCATCCTCCCATCTGTCCATCCAACTGTCCACCAGTCCATCCTTCCATCCATAAATCCACCCATCTATTCCTCCACTCATAACTGAGACCTGAGAATGCAAAATCCCAGAGAGCAGGAGAGGTGGGATCCAGAGTCTGGCTGAGGAACTGGCCTTGGGGAAAGGGACAGGGAAGGAAGGAGAGAGGATATAGATTCAAGTGAGATGCCAATAACTGAGAGAACGAAGGGATCCCTTTCTAGAGCGTCCCTCTGTGAAGCAGGGGGCTGGATGGGACGGGGAGAAGACTGAAGTCACAGCAAGTGAGGAGGTTTTGGAATGGCAGGGGAGTTGACAGGAAAACCAGAGTGGAAGTGCTGGCAGTTCAACCAGTAATGTCTCAGGGACAGCCACTGGCTGCAGGTGCTACTCACACTCCAGGAGCTCAGGCCTGGACTTGGCTAAAAAGGTCTCCAGCACCTTGGCCTTGAGAGATTCCGAGTTTGGCTGCAAGGTAGCGGCTTTGGCTAAAATTGGGGAAGGAAACAAAAAGCCATTTTCAGAACAAGCTCAGAATGGACACCCCCATGGCCCCCTGTCCACAATAACTCACATTCCAAGCTAACTTGTTTTAAATCCACTAGCTGTTCCGGGGCTCCGAAGGTGAGAGTCTTGCTGGGTGACATGATAGTAGAAGCTGCGAATGAAGGAGGAGAAACATGAGTTGGGGACATGACACAGAGTGACCTGATGGCCTCTACTCCCTTCCAAGAGCCCCATCTAAAAAGAGACACCTAGACAGCTAGGGTAACACAGGTGAGTCCAGACAGGGCTACGCTCGTCTTGCTCATCTTATTCATTTATACTTGTCCTCACCTCCGGTCTCAGGCCTGCCTGCCAGTACAGATCATAATCCTAGAGCTGAAGTCCCATCATAGAACCCTGATAATACAGGTCAGCTTTCACTGTAGCCCTTGGGCTGTCTCAAGAAACAAACAGAGCAGAAATGCATAACTTACGAAGTTTCTTGGCTTTCTTTTCTTCTTCTGAAAAAGAAAATTTTCAGTATTAAGATATTTTAAAGCATAACACAATGTCACTTTCAAAAGATCATAACAACATTCATTTGCACGAATACGACCATAGAAACAAAGCTAAAATGTTTTAACATGAAAAAAATAAGGGGTTAACAGGCAAATAATTCTATGGTGACAGACACCCACATCAGTGGTTGGGGAGGGAGAAGGACTGACTAATTAAGCGGCACGATAGAATTTTCTGGAGTAATGAAAATTCTTTATCTTGATTTGGGTAATGGCAACAAACATGTATGCATCTGTCAAGATTTATCTAACTGCACATTTAGACATGTGCATTTTACTGCAGGTTAATCAGACCTCCATAAAAGAAAAAATGCAAAAATAGAAATGGAGTCAGCAAAAAAATGTGTTACCCAAGTTTTGCAATAGTTTTTAAGAACTATCTGGAACTGTGTCCATGGGAACTGAGTTAGCTAAAACAGTGGTTCTCAAAGTGTGGTCCCCAAACCAGTAGCATCAGCATCACCTGGGAACCCATAGGAAATGCGAATTCTCAGGCCCCACCCTAGACCACCATCAGCTTCACATGGACCCCTAGCTACCTATTCCTCCCACTTCGTGTTCCATTTCTCAGGAGTTGTCTTCACTCTCTACCCCATTTCCTCACCTTCTACTCCGCTCTCGCTCTCGCCCACTCCCACTGGGCCAGCACCTTGAGAGGACCCCAGGCTGCAATGCTGGTTTAGGTCACAGGACCCCTCCCCGGTCACCACAATTCTTAGGAGCCTCATCTACGCTGTGACTAGCCCACCCCTCCTTGCCTGTTTTCCCGTCTCAGCCTAATGACCAGCTTCCACAGCTCGCTCATGCTAAGAGTGGAGCTTGTGATCTGGGGCAGTGAAAAGAGAATGACTCGAGAGGACACAGGCTTATAGTACTTTCACCTACTTTTTCACTTCCCTTTTCACACAAAGTGCCCTTCCACATTTTCCGGCTTAGCCGAGGGCTCCTTCCTCTACCTGCACCGGGTACCCAGCCCAACTCTACTCCGTTCAGGGACTGATACCAAACCTTTGTCTGCCACAGACAACCTAAACACTAAAACGAACAACCAACCAACAAACCTAGAGTCCTCTCATCCCCCAGCCCGCGATGGTGTGGGCACCACTCCACAGTTCATACTGACTTCAGGGAAGCAACGGAGCCAACAGTTCAGCGGCATATTTACGACCTCTAAAGAGCTTTCCCAGTCAGTGGCCCAGATGAACCACACTGATAATCCTGTGAGGTCGATATCATCAGGGTCCACATTTGATAGATGAGAAACTGAGGACTATTCTTCTCCCTAGCCTCCATCTCAATGGTACCTGCCTTCTCAACGAGGGTGATAGCACCCCTAAAGGGGTGCTATCTGATTCTTAGAGGAGGGGAGAAAAAAGATCTTATTCTTTTTATGTATAAAAGCACAGTATATAAACATGTTACCACATATGTGTGGTGTTGAAATTTCATGGGCAGGGGTGATTAGGAAAAATATTTCTTAAACGGCTGGGGCAAGGAGAGAGGAGGGCAATAATGGAAAGAAGGGTGGGAAGTGCTGTGATGGCAGAGGCACATGGCACCTCAAGACTGAACAGCTCTAAACTACCAGCCAGGTTTAGCCTCTGCTGCTCCGGGACCTCTGTTAGTCTCCTCCAGGTGGACTCCGCCCAAGTGGCAGAACTTGGGTGTCGTAAATATTTCCCAAGACAAGCTAGCTTTGGTAATCTTGCTGTTCCAGGCAGCTCAAATATCTAATGCATCAGGCACTCCTCCCAGGTGCCGTGGTGGTGCAGCCCCTACGACTTCCGCTCAGTGGGGTCATAGCCCCACTTGACTCCAGGTGCACTTGGGCCCTGAACTGACTCGGGATGGGCTGTGCCTGCCTGGAAGGAGCAGCCACACCTGTGAGTGTCTCAGCCAGTGCCCTGGCCAGCCACAGCCATATTGCTGCCGCAGGGACAGCGTGGTGACTTACTCACGATCTTCTTTACAGGGCGTGAAGGTTTGTGCGTGGGCGCTGCACCATGCTCTGTAGGGTCCCCTGTGCCAAAAAAGAAGGGGTCAGTTTATGTGGCTCCTCCAAACCAATGCCAGGAGCCAGCTTTGCCACAGTTGTGTGGGTAGTGGGTTTTCAAAACAGACACTTCCACGGACCTTCCCTATCCCATCATTTACAAGAACCAGAAACCAGGTAATAGAAGGACCATTTTGGGGTGTTCTCTCTTTTCTCTGGCTTAAAATGTAGCTAAGGTCAAATCTTTTCTCCACCAGCACTCAGCTCCATGACCTCTAAACCTTCTCTAGCTTCAGTTTCTTCCAGCACACAACAGGGGTGAGGCCCTTGCTTGCAGTGATGAGATCAAGATGCCTGGGGTATAGTGGTAGTTTCTTCCCTCTGCGTTTTCTCTCACGACCCTCCCCCAAGGCCAGGGATCACTTAGGTAGCAGGAAAACAACTCTGCATGGCTAATTTGTCAACAGCTTTTCCCTCCACGATGGGGCTGATCCACACCTGTTTCATTGGCCCTTCTGCAAGGACTCTCAGCTTGCCTAACGGAAACTCAAGCCCAGCCCCTGGATCACACAGCAAGGATTCACTATGATCCAGGCTCTGTGCGAGGCACTGCGGGGAGAGTGGTGGATGAAAACCAGACCCAGCCCTGCCCTCACAGAGATCACAGTCTTGTTGGGGAGACAACCGGGAACACTAAGGAAGAGTAAAATGACAGATGTGCAAAGGGCCACAAGGGATGATAGGGACCCTGAGATCTAGTCTGAGGAACAGGAGTGGTGACGGGAGGTCTGCTGAGAAATGTAATGTTTCGACTGATCCTCAAAGGATGAGAGGAGTTAACTGGTGAAGACGGTGGAGAGTTAGCCTTCCAGGCAACAGGAAGAGCATGTACAAAGGCCCAGTGGCAGGAAGCTCAGCATATTTGAAGAACTGAGCACAGAGATGCACCAGAGGAGGGGACACTTTGGGGCTGGAGGGACAGACAGGGCCTGACCAGGCAGGGATTGTAGGCCAGGGTCGAGAGTCTGTAATCTAAAAGCAATGGTGGGGGTGAAGAGAAAAAGGTTCCAGGAGAAAGATTTGCATCCTGAAAAGCTCTTTCTGACTGCAGCAGGAGTGAATGCAGAGGGACTATTTAGGAAGCTGCCACAGCTGATGGCAACAGATATCAGGCGGGTGATAGCCAGTAGTGGGACAGGTGGACTGAGTCAGGAGATATTTAAGAATCAAAATCTGGTGACGGATTGGATATAAAGAGAAGGCAAAAGAGGAATCAAAGAGAAATTCCAGATTTCTCTTACCCTAAAACTAGCCATTCTTCCACCAAATACAATGACAAACCAGAGTTCATTCAAACCCCATCTGAGTCAGACTCAAGACGGCAGACAAAAAGGGCCTGTCCAGAAACTCCCATCATAACATCAAGCCCTCCAAAATGTTTTAGGAAGAACGGCTACCATCGCAGGATGAAACAAAAACTCCCAGTTCCCCACAGGACCCCTGAAACTCAAGCCCCAGTGCTCTATGTCAAAGCCCTCTCTTGCACCCCAGAGCACTGAGGGTACTCATCCTAATTCAGGAGTCCCGGTGGGGGAGCCTGAGGGGTTGCTGATGGTTACCTGAGACGGTGGGCTCCTCGGGCTTCTGGGGCTGCCTGATGTAGCGCTTCAGCTCATTTTTGAGGTCTGTGGTGTTCTGGCAGATACCTCTTATCAGCTCGTGATTCAGCTCCACCTTGGGGACGTAGACTGGCTTTGTTGAGATTCCTTGCAATTTTGCCGCTTTCTGGAACAAGCCAAGTGGTTAGTGCAGGCAGCTTCACAAAGCCAGGGTCTGGCCTCAGGCCCCAGGAATCCCAGGAGGGGCCTCCCTGTGCCTGTGGGTGTGAAGTTCGATCAGCGTTCTCAAACGATAGGCCAGAGATCACTGGGGGTTAAAGTGCCACTTTAAGACAAACTTCTGGAGCTAGAAGGGTCCCTAGAGATTGTTCACCTGACAGATGGGGAAACTGAAATCTAGAAACGACAAGCGTCCTGCCAGGAACTCTGCCAATTAGTGGCAGAGACAGTGTTGGGACCCGGATCTCCTGACCCCTATGGACAATGCTCTTTGCACGCCTCTAGCTGTGGCTGAAGAAGTGTAGGAGATGCAGGACCAGCTCCATCCCTCGAGAACCAGCTCTGAACACATGTTCTGAGTATAGACAGAGAAGTCTCAAGGGTGCAAGATTCAGCCACGGCACACCCAACGAAAAGGAAGAGTCTTACATAAGTTCACAAACTTTGAAATACAATCACGTCACATAGTATCAAGAGGCTCAGATGTGGACTCAAAATCCTTCTCAGAGAGCTTGAGGCCTCTACTCCAACAAACAGGAACGAGCACGTAAGATGCAACTTAATGCCATCCAGCCCAGGATGGGGAGAAGTCCATGCAAGGAGAGAATGTTCCCGGTCACTCCTGTACCCTCCCCAGGACGTGAACAAGGACTCTGGGCCTTTGAGGGGTCGTAGCATGTTACCCAATCAATGGGGCTCACCAGAACACCCGCTGCATGACAGGCACTCTGCTGGGCACTGGACATATCAGGAGGAAGAAGGGTGATAATAAGAGATGGGCCATGCCCAAAAGGAGCTGGCAGCCTAGACATGAAAACAAGCACATCTAAAACAACTTCCTCGAGTGTGATAGCAGAGGCAGTGTAACATGCTCTGGACCATTGGTAATAAAAGCAGGATAACGAAATCCAGGGAAGACGGTCAGGGGAGCGGGGGGCTAACGACTGGAGTTACCCTGGAACAAGGAAAGGATTCAGTAGGCAGAGGTCAGCCATGGCATTCCCATCCAATGCCTGGTGCGTCTGGGGAATGGTGAGTGCTCTGCTATGGTCAGAGCACGGAGCATGGGCTGGGGGTGGGTGGCAAGAGATGAGGCTGTTGGCAAAGGCAGGGCCCAGTCATCAAGGGCCCTGCCTTGTGGGCCATACTAAAGAACACAAAGTCAGAAAGGGTGGAGAGGGGAATCTGTATTTCAGAAAGACACTTCCAGGGGTAGAGTGGAGGAGGGTGGGGGGAAGAGGGTGGAGGTGTATGTAGTAGGCAACATACTTATTCTAAGATGGCCCCCAAGATTCCCACCCCCCAGGGTACACATCCTATATAATCTCCTCCCCTCGAGAATAAGCAGGACAGTGGATGTGACAGGATGTCACCCCAGTAGTTAGGTTATATTATGTGGCAAAACTGAAGAAATTTTGCAGACGTAATTAAGATTCCAAATCTGTTGATTTTGAGCTCATCAAAAAGATGAGTCTCCTAAGTGGGCCAGACTTTATCAGGTAAAATCCCTTAAAAGAAGGACTGGGCCTTCTTAGAAAGAGAATTTCCCCTGCTGGCTTTGAAGAAATAAGCTGCCCAGTCGAGAGAGGGCCATGTGGCAAGGGACTGCGGCAGCCTCTGGGAACTGAGAAGTCAGCCAGCAAGAAAGCGGGACCTTAGTCCTACATCACAAGGAATTAATCTTTGCCAAAAACCATGTGAACGTGGAAGAACCCTGAGCCCCAAAAGGAATGCAGCCCTACCAACACTCAGATTGCAGCCTGTGAAGTCCTATGAAGACAACCCCCTAAGCCATACCCCAACTCCACAGAAAGTGCATGAGAGTAAATGTATGTTCTAAGCCGCTACATTTGAGGTAAGTTGTTACGCACTTAGAACATACAGAAAGTGCATGAGATACAGAAAGTGCATGAGAGTAAATGTATGTTCTAAGCCACTACATTTGAGGTAAGTTGTTACGCAACATAGAACACCAACACAGCGTGTCTCAGGGATGCTTCCAATGACCTCTCATAGCTTTGCCTCCTTGAGGCCCCACTGCCCCTGTAATCAACATCACAATGCTAGGCAGGAAGAGTGTTCAACAATGTGCTCATCAAGGGTTGTGGGGGAAAGGGTCAAATATGTGGTGACAAAAAGAAATGTAACTATGGGAGGTGAACACACAATGTAAATATATATGCCTTACTGTTAAAATGTACAGCTGAAACTTATCAGATTTCATTAACCAATGTCACCATAAAAACAAACAAACGAACAAACGAACAAATAAATAAAACAATATGTTCGTTAAGACTCACCTCCAGAAACTCAAACTCGTCCCCTTTAGTCAGGGCAAGCTCAATATCCTCCTTCACAGCCTGGATCTCACTCTTCTTCTTGAGGAGAATCTGGTAAATGTTGTCGAACTTGCTGCTGACCCTCTTTTCTTCTTCCTTTACCTTTCGTGTGGAGCTGGCCTCGGAAGCATCAATGAGAGCCTTCATTTCCAAATATTCTTGTCTAAGCTGTTCCATCTTCCTTTGTGCAGCATCCTAAGGAGGCCAAAACAGGAGGGTATCCATCATACTGGCAAAAGGCTAAGCCTGCGGTACCAAGCATTGGTGAGATACACAGCACCAGCAAGGCTTACCTGTACTTTGTGGGAGAAAAAAGGGGCACCGCTGCTTTGGAGAGCAACTTGGCAATATCTAGTGAATTTGAAGGTACTCGTGCCCTATGACCCAACAACTCGATCCAAGGAATATACTCTAGAAAAATTTTCGGTAACCTATCCCAAAGACACATACAAGAACGTTCACAAGCAACACTGTTTGAATTAGCAAAACCCTGGAAACAGGAGTCTAAATACATAGACTGCATATTATTCCTAGGATGGAATATTAAACAGTAATGAAAATTAATGAACTAGGGCAATGCATGGACAAATTTCCATAAGGGAAAAACAACTTGTAGAAAAAGACACACAGTACTGATGCTCTTTATATAAAGCTTAGAAATGAACAGAACGATAGTATTTATTGCTAAAGGGATGCAGACATTCATAAGAGAAGTATAAAGAAATCCAGGGAAACGAATGAATAAATTTAGGATAGTAGTTACTTCTGGAAGAGAGGGAGATATAAAAAGGGGGAAGCAGAGCACGGGCTTCATCTGCATTGGCGATATTTTCTTTCTTAAGCTGAGAAGCAGTTTATGAGTAATTTTTTTTTAAAAGAACGGGTATGACACTGCTTTAGAAAATTTCTAGAGAATATCATCCTCTAGAACTGCACTGTCCAATACCATAGCCACTTACTGCATGTGGCTACAGAGCACTTGAAATGTGGCTCGTCAGATTTAGATGTCCTGAAAATGTAAAATACACATTGGCTTTCAAAGACTTACTATAATAGACTGTAAAATGTCTCATTAGTATTTTTTTGTCAATTATATGTTGAAACGATAATTTTTGGATGTACTGACTTAAATAAAATGTATTAATAAAATTAATCTCACATGTCAAATTAACTTAAAGTTACTGTAAGGTTCATGTTATATATCTATTGGACAGCATTTCTCTAGCTCAGAATCAAACATGACAAACAGAAACACACACAAGAGGGGCAATTTACAGGGAAGTTGAAATTCAGTTATTTCTTTACCTAACCCTTTACTCTGCCACCCGTATGTGACTATGATGTCCCCCAGTGTTCATCCTCCTCCTCTTCCCCCATTCAGTAAGAGAACACCTCTCAAGTCTCAGATGGGCACATGGCTGCGCAGCCACAGACTACATTTCCCAGTCTCCTCTACAGTTGGTTTGGTCATGTGACTAAGCTTCTCCTAACAGCTTCTTGCATGCTAGAACAAAGATGTAATGGTGACTCAGCTTCAACCAAAGAGATGAGGAAAACACTCTATACAATAGTGGGGCAATAAGAAGGAAAGATCACGAATTCTTGAATGATCACATGAATTAGTGCCTTTCTACTAGTCTGGGTTGCTCATGTAGGGCCTTGAACTGTCACAGTAAGTAAAATAAACTTCTCTCTTATTTAAGCCTCTGAATTTTGGGGGTATCTTTATTATAGAAGTTTATCCTGCCTCCCGACCAATACAGGTACTGTCATGTGCATCTTTTCATTTAAGCCTCACAACCACCTTCAGAAAGTTGTGATTCTATTGTACAGATGGCAAAACTAAGGCTCAGAGAGCTGCTGACATGACCGAAGAATCACAGGCTAGTATGTAACAGGGTATTCTAACCCAGATCTCATCTCATTAAGCCACAGCTGCCACAATAAAACTGGATGCTGCAGCTCCAGAACAGGGTATTTAAAAATCAAATCTTCTTTCAACATAAAAGCAATGAACCTTATAAAAACTGTAAAAACTAGGGGGGAAAAAAAAACACCCCTAATTCCACCACTCCAACACTTCCACTACTATCCTTTTACTATACTTCCCTCCAGTCTTTTTTCATATACTTCCTATAATGGGTTGAAAAGTGTCGCCCACAAAGATATGTCCACGTTCCAGAACCCGTAAATGTGACCTTACTTAGTCTTTACAGATTTAATTAAGGTAAGATTCTTGAGATGAGATCATCCTAGGTTGACCAAGTGGATCCTAAATCTAGTGATAAATGTCCTTGTTTGAGACAGAAGAGAAGACAGAGAGGGAGGAGGAGGCCATGTGAAGACAGAGGGAAAGATTGGACTGATGCAGCCACAACCAGAAGTTGGCAGAGGCAAGGAAGGATTCTTCCCTAGAGCCTTTGGAGGGAGTGGGGCCCTGACACACTGATTTGTGACTTCTGGCCTCCAGAACTGTGAGAGAACACATTTCTGTTGTTTCAAGCCAAGTCTGTAGTAATTTGTTAGAGTAACCCTCGAAAACAAATAACACTTCATTTTTATAAACAGACGCAACTCTAGTGGGTATATACTTTTGCTTCTTTTTTTCCTCCCACTTAAGTCATACCCACTGTCTATTATACTACTTTTCAACCCTAATTTTTAATGATTCCCTCAAGGTCAGGGTTGTAGGTAGTCTTTGGTTTGGGCCTATAAAGGATCTCTCTGGGGGCATATAGCTTCTTGCATATCTTACAAGGCTGACATTTATTTCCAATGCTGTGAATGAACCTAACGTGAGCTTTGTGGAGGTCAGAACTGAGCCTGTGCTGCCTGGAGGCTGAGGGAGACCCCAGGACCAGGGCTGGTGATGGACAGCCCTGTCACTCACCCGCACATCCTGCTGCCTGGCTCTCACATCCTCCAGCGCTCTCGATGCACCATTGATCTGACTGTACATGATGGTCAGTTTATGCTTTAGCTTGGCCTGTGGAGAAGACAAACCAGGGTAAGAGAACGCCTCAGCAGCCCCCACTGGCACCCAACCCCGGGGACCGCCCCCCGAATCTACCCCACGAGTGTTTCTGCCACTCCAAGTCCTGCCTGCTTGTAGCTTTTTAAACCATCCTCATATTTTCTGATTCCCTCCATCCTTTTACGGGGATAATACTGTAAAGAAGTTATGAGTACAGGATTTGGAGCTGGAGAGACCAGGGTTCTAGTCCCAATTCCCAGCTGTCCAACTATCTCTCATCCTAGTCTCCTTGGCCATCAAATAAATACAATGTTCCCACCTCATAGGGCTAATAGGAGGATTAACTGAAACAATGTCAGTCCCCAGCACAGTGCCTGGATCTTAGTAAGGAAAACCTAAATGTCCATTTGTATTATTGTAAGCTTTTTCGCTGAGACCTATTTTACAGGCGATGACACTGAGGCAAGGAGGACAGCAAGGTGGCCAGCAAGGTGGCCAAGCTCACACAGAGACGGAACAAGCTGGGTAAGCTGCTTCAGTAACGGCGGATGAAGTCCCTCAAACCAACCTTCCCACTGCAAACAACCAGAAAAGCAGACAAAAAATGGGGGGCGGAGGGAAGAATATGCTAAAGGATGATGGAGAACTAACAAAGCAGGGAAAGATTACAGAGCCAAGATCCAGGAGAGAGAAACCCAGAGAGATAAGCCTGACGTCTGGGGTTGTTCTCCCAGAGCCATCTGCCATCTCCGGAAGATGGCTAGGGGAGCCCCTGCCAACCTCTAGGAGGATGGGGACAAAAACTAGAGTCCAAGGTTCACTTGGTAAGCCCTACAGGTGGGGACCTCCAAAGGTCACACTCTAGGAATCAAGGATGAACCAGTAGTAAACCAGCCCACCACCACCTTAATACCTGAAACCGAATTAAGGTGTTTCAGAATTGCTAGGCCCCTAGCTACCTCCGGAAAAAAAAGGTAAACTAAGCATGAAAAAATTTATAGTATTTCTATAAATTTTCACAATCAATATCTGAGTCCCCTACCTCCCGGCTCAGGTGAAATGCTGAGGCACAGAAACGGGAAGGAAAATAACCACCATCCCCATAATAACTGTAGCTAGTGTCTATTATGCACTTACTACAAGCCAGGGATTAGTCTAGTGCTTAATGTGTATTAATTTATTTAAAGCTAAAAACAAAACTATGAGGTAGGAGTTGCCCGCCCTCTATAGATGAGGACACTAAAGCACAGCGTAATTAAACGGTTTGACCTAGGTCATGTCACTATTAACTAGGGTTATAAGATGCTGGTATTAAAATTACAGACATGTGTCCAAACAGAGCACACTAGAACCTTCTAGAAGAAAAAAAAAAAAATTGACTTCCCCTAACTAGTTGGCTCAACATGTTCTGCCTCTCCCTTTCACTTTCCTGCCTCTCCCACGCCATGGAGATATTCAGGGCTGAACATGACCTTGAATCTGGATTTAAATGACCCAGTGACAGTCACATGTAAGGGCAGAAGCAGAGTTCAAGGCCATACTAACTCAATCCTGAAAGCCCAAGTCACTGACCATGTTTCAGATTCAACCTCTGTGACAATGCCCTTTGACCTGGCCTCTAACAGTGGCCAAGATAAACTGGGCCAAAGGCTGAAGGCCAGGCCCAGGCAGGTCTGGCCTAGCATGTCTGAGCTGGAAGAAACCTCCAAACACCAGAGGGCAGCCAACTATTTCACCTTCGAGAGCCACTCTTAATAGTGAACTCCTGAATTCTGTATTTTGAAGATTTTATCCACCATTAATCAAACATGTATGATCGTCCCCGGTGGTGGAAAGGGGCCCACGCCACTCTAGACAAAAAGAAAGCATCCCACAGCCTTCAATAGCCACAATAATCCTCTAATCAGGGTAGAGAACTTTTTGAAGTTCCGAGGTTCCCTTCACAGACTTGGGTCCTCCACATGAGAGGCACCAGAGTCCTGAATCTGCCTGGAACTAGTGACAGAGACAAGCCAGCTGCCCAAGGCTGGGCACTGCCCAGCTGGAGCTGGCTCTGCCACCAGCAGTGAGCAGCAACAGGGCTGAAAAAGGACCCTGGTGAAAGGACTCAGCCATGAAAATGGAGAAAGAGGGGAGATGGCTACGGAAGGCCTGTCACAAGAATTAAAAAGCCAAATGTGTTCAGCACACAAATAAACTAGGCACAGGCTCCAGCTCCAGGCCCTGGAGGCTAGGGAGAGGGCTGTGGCTCTGTGACATGCTGAGAAGGGGCCTCCTGCCCCTACTTGCCTTCTGCCTCCATGGATAAGAACTTCTAGAAGGGCCTTTCAGCGGGAGCCACGCTGCCCCAGTCTGCAGGGGCAGGCCCAGGCACCCTGAGGCAAAGATCTAGGCAGCCTGATACTCTGCCCAATGAACTTTCCTCTTTCCTGGGTGGAGTAACAGAAATGAGCATTCACCGTAAAACACGGTTTATATGTTGCCTCATTTAATCCTGGTAACCTTCTGAGACAGGTACTATTATTATCTTCTTTTAGGATTTCCCAGCTGGGAAGCAGAGCCAGATTTCAAACCCAGGTCTCAACACCCAGCTTTGGCAGGAGCCTGTGTCAACCAGATACTCTACCTGATACCGGGGCTTGCCTGCAAAGCACTTCCCACACAGCTCCTCTCTCTGGAGCCTCCCAACCACCCTTGCAGGTGGAGATGGATTGCTACGATCCCACTTTACAGATGAGGAAGCTGAGGCTCAGAACTGTGGTTTAGTGACTGGCCCTAAACCACAGCTGATATGGGGCGGAGCAGGGCTCCTGGCTCCAAAGGCTAAGCAGGTTCTTTCCTATGACAGTCAGAGACCTAGGTAGCTGGACCTCACATGGTCGTACCTCAGAGGTCAACTCTCAGGCCGTGCCTGGAGGTCTGGCTTCTGAGACTGGGGGAGGAAGTTCAGAGGAACCCAACTGAGACTGGGAGAAGCAGAGCAAGCCAGAGAGGGGCTGTGGTGGTATGGAAGCAAGGCCCCGCACCCCGGTCCTGGTACCACGGCAAACATCCCCCAGGCCTCAGGGCTGCTTTGACAACATGAGGACAGTCCTTGTCTCCCTGACAGTGCTGCGAGAATAAAAGGAAATCAGGGCACACTTAGGAGCTTAGGCTGATAAAACACAAGGTGATCTGATTACACCTTTTTCACCTCTGCCTTAAGTCCACGGGGGGGCGTTATGATGACCCAAAACCAATACAATCATCACAGACCTCGAAGGCCCCTTAGGAATCCACCTGGTCCAACTTCCTCACTTTACTGATGAGGACTCAGGCCCAGGAGCCAAATCTTGTCCTCAAAGTCACACAGCCAGGATGGAAGGCTCTATGGTGCAAGAGCACTGGCTCTCTCTGTGGGTCATATCCAAGAATTCCTGGGACTCGGCCCACCCTCCCACTCGCAGGGATCCTCCAGAGTCATTAGAACTCTCTGGCTCACCAATGGCTCTTGCTCACATGACCTCAACTTTCCAGGAAGGTCCCGTGCTGTGGACTCTGTAGACCTAGATATGAGGCTGGTTCCTGGGGAGAAACTGCAAACTGCGGAATCAAGCCCACATGTCCCAATGCCTGCTTGGCCACTTACTGGGTTCCTCGGGCTAAATTAACTTCTCTGGAACTCCATTTCCTCAAATGAAAAGTGAAACTAATTATACCCACCTTCTGGGTGCTGCCAGGATTTAATGAGGGAATAGAGGTAACTTCAAAGGCTCATATTTGGCTTTCAAAACGCTCTATTAACACCATCAGACAAGTACTAGGCTTAAGGCAAGCAACATCACGTGTTTCTTCTGCCCAGGATCTCAAGCCCAGCAAGGCCCTTTTTCCCCATCCGGATGATCCTGGGTAGGCCTCTGCACAACCCAGCAGGCCCAGACTGCCCCTCTGCACTCTCCCCCGCCGCCCCCTACCTCCATGTCAGCGCTGGCCTGGCTCAGAGACACAGGCGAGCAAGTCTTGTGTTCCACCAAGCAGATATGGCAGATGCACTCGCTGTGCTCGGGGCAGAATAAGTCCCGTAACCGGTTGTGCTGGGGGCACTTGCGGTGCAACAGGTCGGGAACCGGCGGCTGCAGCGGATGGTCCCGGAAAGCGGGGCTGTCGAGGTGCGGCCGCAGGTGCTCCTGGCAGAAGGAGGCCATGCACACGAGGCATGTCTTGATGGCGGCCGCCTTCAGGCAGTGGTCACAGGCAACCTGGCTGGTGGGGCTGGGGGCCGCGGCGCGGACGGGCGGCGTCCAGTCGTCGGGGACCGCCACGCGGGCCAGCTCGGCCTGCAAGAACTGCTCCACCACCGCGCACAGCACCGTGTTCTTGTGGAGCTGCGGCCGCGTCTGGTACTCGGCGCGGCACTGCGGACAAAGGTACGGCGCGCCCTGGACGGCCCACGTCTCGTCCAGGCACGACGCGCAGAAGTTGTGGCCACACGGGGTGGTGACCGGCACCTTGAAGGGCTCCAGGCAGATGGAGCACATCAGCTCGTCGGCCAGGGACAGCTCCGCCATGGCGCGCTGAGGGGAGGACCGGACGGGACGCACGGCAACCTCGCAGCGACTGCAGCAGGAGCCTCCGAGGCTGCCAGGGAAATGAAACTGAGCGGCGGGAGGGCGGTCCCTGCGGCCTTTCAGGAAGTCACGTGGCGCGCGGGGCGGGGCCTGCGCGGGTTCCTCCCGGGCCCTGGGTGTGGCCGTCCTCCCGCGCGGCGCGGGGCTCGGGGCTTCACGTCACCCTCAGGACCACTGCGGGGTTCTCACGGCCACTCTGACGATGAGGAACCCGACGCGTCGGGCGGACAACCCCAGATCGCAGGAAGGAGTCAGAGACGCGTCTTGCGTGAGTTCCTGCCTTCGGAGAACTCACCCAGACCGGAGATGACCCCACCATCCCGCGAGCAAAGCTGTCTTATCAGGACAGGACTTAAAAAAAAATAAATAAATACCTGTAGGAACATTTAAATGACTGTCCATTTTTCCCCAACCCCCTTTAAAAAAAAAAAAAAATCCTTCTTTCCTCTTCCCTGGTCCTGCGCTTTGGCATTTCGGTATCGCATCTTCGAAGGCTGGAGCCGGTAGTCACACACACAAGCTTAAACTTTGTGGTTACTTTCAGAATACCGACATAACATGCTTTTTTTTTTTTTTTAAATTTCCAGTTCTACTTTACTAGAGTGTGGAGACGTCCCAGTTTAACAAAAGTTTTTCTCTTACCCAGACACAAAAATAATGTTGGAACTCAAATATTTTTCTCAAAATTGTTTATTTAGATTTATTTCCTTCCATTCTTTTAACTGTTTTCCCCTTCTGGCCAGAGTGCAGGAAAAGTGGGAGGCGAGAAGTGTTTGAGAGAGGAGATGGTTGGAGGGCAAAGGGAAAACCTGTTTAGGCAGGAGTGAACTGGAGTTTGCCTTGGGGACAGGGTGAGCAGCAAACATGAGAAAAGAGTAAATGTCTTAGATGAGTGCTAAAAGTAATAGCTACCACTTACGGGGCACTTACTGAGTGCTAGACAAGTCACATGCTATCTCTTATAATCCTTATAATCTCTTCTAGTCTTTATAAACTGTACAAAACAGAACTCATTATATCCATTTTACAGATGAGGGTCATGCATTTTATACAAATTAGGAAAGGGATTCTAGCTCAGGATTGCTTACTCCACACTCTAATTCCTGGTGTCCCTATTTCTATTCCTCCAGGCCACTTGACCCCATTTGTTCTCTTTCATATTGTATTGTTATTTGCATAGGAAGGAGGAAAACAGAAGATAAGGTGGGTAGGCAATTAAGATTTATGCATAGTATCTCATTTAATCCTCATAATAAATCTTCGAAGTAGGTATAATTATCTCATGTTACAGATGAGAAAACTGAGGTTTAGAGAAACTAAATAACTTGCCCAAGACAATGGATATTGGCATCCAGGCTATCAGATTTCAGAAGACAAGCATTTCTACTATAAAATGCTGTCTCTCTGGAAGAGAAATGGAGCAGTTTTCAGTAAATAAAACACTACAAAATCCCCTATGACCTAGTTCTTATGAGTGAGGTGGCCTGGTGACTCATGCCACAATGTTTGTGGAATTCTCTTTCCAGGAGAAGTTTAGAAGGGCTGGTTAGATGGTAAAAATGACTAGGAGAGGCAAACTTTATGTTTTTCAAATTCCATGCAGGAGATATTTCCTAAGACCTACTATGCTCAATTTATTCCATTGTGGTTAAACCATCTGCTTTGTATTATTTCAATCTTTTAAAATTTATGGAGGCTTGTTTTATTACCTGAATGTGGTCTGTCTTGTTATTGGTTACTGTTTGCATGGCACCTCTTTTTTCCATCTTTTTACTCTCAACCTCTTTGTGTTTTGGGTCTACAGTATGGCGCTTATAGACCATATAGTCGGACCATGTTTTTTATGCATTCTACCAATCTCTGCCTTTTAATTGGAACATTTAATCCATTTATATTAAATTACTGATAAAGTAGGATTTACATCTGCCATTTGCTTATATTTTTATGCCTGACATCTTTTGTTCTTCTCTCTCTCCTTTACTGCCTTCTTACTATTTTTATTCCTTTGCTCTTTCTTCAGATATTTTTCTGCCCTTCCTCTCTCTTCTCTCCTTTAGGAACTCCCATTACATGTATGTTGGTAGGCTTGTTGGTGTCTCACAGGTCTCTGAGGCTCTGTTCATTTTTCTTTATTCTTTTCCCTTTGTGTCTCATAGACTGCATCATCTCATTTGATCCATAGCCAGATTCACCAGTTTCCTTCTGCCTGCTCAAATCTACTGTTGAGTCCCTCTAGTGAATTTTTTATTTCAGTTATTGTACATGTCAACTCTTAAATTTTCATTTAGTTTTTTCAAAAATAATAATTTCTATCTCCTGACTGATATTCACTATATAAAGAATATAACCATTCTCATACTTTCCTTTATTTCTTTAGACATGGTTTCCTAAGTTTCTTTAAACATATTTAAAATAGCTGATTTAAAGTATTTGTCTATAAATCCAACATCTGTACTTCCTCAGGGATAATTTCTGTTGGTTTTTCTTCTCATATGGGCCATTCTTTCTTGTTTCTTTGTATATATCATAATTTTGTTCAAAACTGGATATTTAAAATAATATATCGTGGAACTGTGGATACCAGATTCCCCCATCCCCATGGTTTGTTATTGTGGCTGTTCATTGTTATTTGTTTAGTGACTTTTCTGACTTGATTCCATGAAGTCCATATTCTTTGTCATATGTTGCTACTAAAGTCTCTGCTCCATTAGCCTAGTCATCAGCTAATGACTACATAAAGATTTCCTTAAATACCTAGAACCAGTAAGTTTCCCAGTGTTTTCTAAGGTTTTGGAGTTGTTTGCAGACTATTGGTTTTCAAGACTACCGTGGAGCTGGGGGTGGAGTAATGGGAATAGGACAAATTAAAACTCCCCAGAGTTTGCTATTCCTACCAAGAGTCAGCCACTTTTCTTAAATAAGCATTCTCTGAATTGTTACAAGGTCTTCGCTGCTTTCCACAGGTCTAAAAAAGTTGATCCTGACGATTTTTGTTAGTTTTCTTTTATGGAGGCAAAATTTTCAGAAGTCCTTATTCTACCATTTTTGCTGATGTCACAATATCACTCTTTTTTTTTTTTCCAGGATAACATTTTATCATATCATGTTATTAAATCTGTAAGAATAACAACCAGAAAAGATATTATCAATAAATTTCTTGGTAAAAACTGAAAATTCATCAACCTGAGAGGACTTTTGTTCCCTTCCTGTAATCATTTTTATTTTTTAATTTTTAAATTTATTTTATAACTTATATACAATATTAATCCAGATGTACAACAGTGATTAGACATTTATATACCTTATGTAGTGATCACCATGATAAGCTAGTAACCATCTGTCACCATACATAGTTATTGCAATATTGACTATATTCCCTTCTGTACATTACATCCCTGTGACTAATTTTATAACTGACAGTTTCTATTTCCTAATCTCTTTCGCCTTTTTCGCCTATTCCCACCCCTCCTCCCATCTGGCAAGCAGCAGTTTATTCACTGTATCTATAAGTCTGTTTCTGTTTCGTTTGCTTTGTTTCTTAGATTCCCCATATAAGTGAAATCATACACTATATTACTCTTTTAATGTCAGAATCTGTGGTAATAATACCTCTATCATTCCTGATGTAAGTAATTTGTGTTTTCTTTCTTTTTTTCCTGATTGATCCCTCTAACAGATTATTAATTTTATTAATTTTTTTTGAAGAATCAACTTTTGGCTTTAATTTTTCTCTGTCATTTGTCTGCTTTTTCTTTACTGATTTCTTCTCATATATTTATATATTTCTTCCATTTGCTTTTGGTTTAATTCGCTCTTCTTTTTCAAGCTTATTAATTTGGAATATTAGATCATTATTATTAAACTTCCTTCTTTTCTAATTAGGAGCTTAAAACTATAAATTTCCCTTTAAGCACTGCTTTATATTTCACAAGTCCTGATATATGTGTTTTCATTATCATTTCACTCAAAATGTGTTGTAATTTTCTTTGTAATTTCTCCTTTGATACATTAGCTGCTTGTAAGGATACGGCTTCATTTCCAAATACCTGGGGCTTTCCTGGACATCTTATTGTTATTGACTTCTAATTTAATTCCATTTTAGTCAGCACTACTATCTAAGGTGTTACTCTCTTGAAGTTGAGACTCGTAACTCAGCACTTGGTCTGTCTTAGTGAGCCTCCCTAGTGCACTTGGAAAAAAGCATGTGTTGAAATTTTTAAATGTATAAATGTTAATTATATCAAGGTTCAGAACTTTGATACCTTTCCCTTTTTTTTTTTTTTTTTTTGTCCAGTGGTTCTACCAGTTTCTGACAGGAGATGTTAACTTCTTCAATATGATAATTTGTCTATTTCTTTCTTTGTATTTGTCCCTTTTTTCTTCATGTATTGTTGTGAAGCGTTGTTATTATGGGTGGTATTATGGGTTGAATTATCCCCATAGAATATTTGTTAAAGTCCTAAACCCCAGTATCTGTGAGTGTGATCTTATTTGGAATTCGAGTCTTTGCAGATGTAATCAGTTAAGATGAGGTTATTAGTGGTCCCTAATTCAATATGATTTAGGAAAATGTCATGCGAAGACAAGCCCACAGGAGAGCACCATGTGACAATGGAGGCAGAGATCGAAGTGCTATAGCAGCAAGCCCCAAACACCAAAGATGGCTGGCAAGCCATCCTAAGCTAGGAAGAGGCAAGAAAGGAGGCCCTCCTACAAGTTCCAGAGGGAGCATGGCATTTCTGACACCTCGATTTCAGGCTTCTACCATCTGGACCTGTAAGAGAATAAAGTTTGTTATTTTATGTCACCTAGTTTGTAGTACTTTGTTATGGCGACCCTAGGAAACTAATCCACATTAAGGATTTTATATATATTTTATTATTTAACCCCTTTGTAATTATGAAAAAAATCCCCCTTATCTCTTATAATAATTTTCCTTTTAAAATTTACTTAGTCTGACAGCAATATAGTCACACTAGCTTTCTTACGTTACTGTTTGTGTGGTATATCTTTCTATCCTGTTACTTTCGACCTCCTGCGCCTTTACGTATAAAGTGTATCTCTTGTTGACTGGGTCTTGCTTTTTTATCCAGTCTGACAATCTCAGCTTTTTAATTAGAGTATTTATAGTTCATTTGTATTTAATGTACTTGTTGATTTGAAGTCTACCAAATTGCTACTTGTTTTTTAGTTGTCTCTTTTGGTTTTGTTCCTATGTTCTTCTTTTCTAGTCTTCTTTTGGATTAATCAAATATACTATACACTTAATTTTTATTTCCCTTTATTGGCCTTTTACCTGTACTTATTTTTATTATATTTCTAGTAGTTGTTCTAGGGATTATAATATGCATCTTTAACTTATCACGGTCTATTTAGAATTAATATTACATTGATAATTCATATAAAATATGGGAATCTTATTACATTAAAATTTTATTTGTCACTTCTGCTATTGTTGTCCTTTTACTATTGTTGTCATATATGTTACAGATACATACATAATAAACATAATACAATTACATAATACATACTATTGTGAAAGTCACTAAATAGAGAAGTCGGTAGACAGGTGTCTCATGCTCTGGCAACCAACGTAAGTAAGCCACAACTAAGCTAGAGTCAATTCCTATAAATATCTTGAAGTTAGAAAACCAAAACTTAAGAACAGCCAATCACAAACAGCAAGGTAAGCTTTCCCAAATAAGGCAAGTGGCTTAAGTTATCACCAAATAAACAATAAAAGATTCTCCCCTTCCTCCTGCCAGAAGAGTGCCCCTAATCACTTCTGGTTTGGTGCTGGGTGATTCAAATTGATGTTTGTTTAATTAAACTCCTCAAAAATTTAATGTGCTTCAGTTAATCTTTTAAGAGTATTACTGTATATCAGTATATTTTACTTTATACAGTCTGTTACTTCTCAAAGAAAATAAAAGAAAAAGGAAATATAGTTATATATAAAATGACACTTTCCGCATAGTTACCATTCCCAGTATTCTTTATTCTTGCCTATGGATACAAGTTTATTTTGGTATATCCTGTAGTACAGGCCTTCTGGCAATAAATTCATTCAGCTTTTGTTTATCTGAAAATGTCTTTATTTCATTTTTAATGAATGATATCATTAAATAATATATGTAATATATATTTCTAGGATATATAATTCTAGGTTGACTTCCTTTCCTCTCAACATTTTAAAGATATTATTCTATTGTCATCTAGCTTCCATTGTTTCATATGAGACATCAACTGTCACATGTAATGGTAATGTACAATATTCCCCCCTTATCTGAGGTTTTGCTTTCCAAAGTTTTAGTTGCTTGCAGTCAACTGAGGTCTAAAAATACAAAATGAAAAATTCCATAAATAATTTATAAATTTTAAATTATGCATCATTTTAAATAGCATGATGAAATCTTGCTTCGTCCTGCCTGAGACGTGAATCATCCCTTTGTCCAGCGTATCCACAGTGTATGCAACCTACCTGTTTGTCACTTAGTAGCCATAGATCTGTTATCAAATATTTTGAGAGACAGATTGAGAGACTATATTATATAACTTTTATTAGAATATATTGTTATAATTGTTCTATTTTATTATTACTATTGTTAATCTCTCTGTGCCTAATTTATAAATTAAACTTCATCAAAAGTATGTATGTGTAGGAACAAAACATAGTATATATAGAGTTTGTACTATCCATAGTTTCAGGCATCCACAGGGGGTCTTGGGATGTATTTCCCAATGATGGTGGGTGACTACTATATTTTATTCCTCTGGTAGGTTTTGAGATTATCTCTTTAACTATGATTTTCAGCATTTAACTATGATGTGTCTAGGTGTCTTTTGTTTCTTATTTTTTCTGTTGTTGTTGTTGTTGTTATCCTGCTTGACGTTTGCTAGGTTTCTTAGATTTGTAACTTGATGTTTTTCTCCAAATCGGGGAAATTTTTTGGACTTTGTTTCTTTAATTTTATTGCCCCATTATCTCTCCAATTAATGTTAACTTGTTTGATATTATCCCATAGATTACTGAGGCTTTGTTAATCTTCTGAATTATATGTTAACTTGTTTGATATTATCCCATAGATTACTGAGGCTTTGTTAATCTTCTGAAATCTCTTTTTTGCTTCTTCAAATAGGATCATTTCTATTGATCTGATTTCAAGTTTATTCATCCTCTGTTCTTAAGTCTCCAATTTGATGCTAATTTCTTCTAGTTAAATTTTAATTTCGGACATTTTACTTTTCCGTTCTAGGATTTCCACTTGGCACTTTTTAATTGTTTCCATTGCTTTGTTGAGATTTCCCATCCACCCACTCATTATGATTATATTTTCCTTTAAGTCCTTAAAAATACTTATAACAGTTACTTTAAAATCTTTGTGTGTTAGTTCCAACATTTGGATTATCTGGAGTCTGTCCTATTATTTTGTTTTGTTTTGTTTTTCTTGATCCAGGGTCAAATCTCTCTGCTTTTTTACATTAATAATATGTTTATTGTATGCTGAATATTGTGGATGATATGTTTTAGGAAGTCCATATTATATTGTCTTTCTCGAAAGAGTACTGATTTTTGTTCTGGTAGGCACTTAAATTATAGGCATATTGTTTTGGCCCTGTCAGTCTAGGTTTTATTCTTCATTAGAGTGGGTATATTTTAGTTTTTACTTTAACTTAGGGCTTGACTCTTAAACTTAGACATATTCCTGACTCTTAAATCATGTCTTTCCTGGAGTCTCACCTTATAGTCCAAAGTGCTCATGGAAGTTTCTCCACTCAAGCTAGGCCAGAAAACCAGTATCTCCCAGAACTGCACAACCTCTAGTATCACCATTCAGCTCTCAACCCCACAACAGATCATCTCAGCTAGGTCACACAGAGCCTCACCCTGCACTTGTGCAGTCTAGCCCTCAATCAAGGATCCATGATGAATCCCTGGGCAGACTCCTCCCCCTGCATGGCTTCCTCTTCTTCAGTTATCTTACCACCCCCACCCCCGCCAATTTTTAGCTGCTTCAGTAGCCCACTAATCCAATCTCTGCCCCTTCAGCTCAGCAAGACACCTGTCCACTTGAAACCCACCTCCCTGTACCATGCCAGAAATCTTGGGTGATTGTGAGACTTAACCTCATGTGTTTCCTTTCACTCCAGAACCATTGTCCTACCTTTTGCCTACTGCCTAAAAAAAAAAGTTGCATTATATAGTTTATTCAGTTTTGTAGGTGTGCAATACAAGAGCAAATCTTGTACCAATACTCTGGTATAGCCAATGGTAGATGTTATTATGTCTTTTTTCACATCAGATTCTTTCAAAACTCTTTGTCTCATGTTTTTGAAGCTCCTTTCTACTGGCTCCTGGAGATTAGGCCAAGTCCGCCATTTGGATAATCCAGCACCACCCTGTTTCCTATTCCATTTTTTTCTTTTCTTTTCTTTTCTTTTCCCACTCTGTCTCTTAATCCTTAAAAAAAAAAATGGATTAGGAATAAGAGGCTAAGGAGACAAGCTAGAGAATGGGAAAAAATATTTGCAAAAGACTTACTCAAAATATACAAAGAATTCTTAAAACAATAAGAAAACAACCTACATAAAAAATGGGCAAAAGATCTGAAGAGATACTTCACCAAAGAAGATATAAAGATGGCAAATAAGGATATGAAAGGCTGCTCCACATCATATGTCATTAGGGAAATGCAAATTAAAACAAAAACGAGATACGCTACATACCAATTAGAATGACCAAAATCTGGAACGCTGACAACACCAAGTGCCAGCCAGGATGTGCAGCAACGGGAACTCTCACTCACTGCTGGTGGGAACACAAAATGGTACAGCCACTTTGAAAGACAGTTTGGTGGTTTTTTACAAAACTAAACATACTCTTACCATATGATTCAGCAATCATGCTCCTTGGTATTTTACCCAAATGAGTCGAAAAATTATGTCCACACAAAAACTTGCACATGGATATTTATAACAGTTTTATTCATAATTCCCAAAACTTGGAAGCAACCAAGATGACTTTCAGTAAGTGAATGGATAAATAAACCATGGTACATTCAGATGATGGAATACTATTCGGTGCTAAAAAAAAAAAAAAAAAATGTGCTATCAAGACATGAAAAGACATGGAGGAAACTTAAATGCATATTGCTAAGTGAAAAAAGCCAGTCTGAAAAGGCTATGTGCTATATGATTTTAGAATCATATATGACATTCTGGATAAGGCAAAATATATGGAAACAGTAAAAAGATCAATGTTTGCCAGGGGCTGGGGGTAAGGTAGGGATAGATGAATAGGCAGAGCATTGAGGATTTTTAGGGCAATGAAACTTCTGTATGATACTATAATGGTGGATACATGTCATTACACATTTAGCAAAACCAATAGAATGTACAACACCAAGAGTAAACTGTAATGTAAACTATGGACTTTGAGTAATAATGATGAGTCAATGTAGGTTCATCAGTTGTAACAATTGTATCATTGTGGTGTGATCATTGATAATGGTGGAGGCTGTGGGGGGCGGGTCAAGGATATATGGGAACTCTCTGTACTTTCTGCTCCATTTTGCTGTGAAAACTGCTCTAGAAATAAAGTCTATTTTTTAAATGTATTAGAAGTCACCAAACTTGGCTGTTTCCAGAAATTAAATCCATGCTTAAAAGGTGAGAATTCAAAATAGTGAATTAGCTATATTTTTATTACTGTTATTACTACGATTATTTGACAAGCGTTCTCAAGATTGTTCCCCAAAAAAAGATCCAAAGAAGGTTGCCATGCTGGTAACATTAATAGAATAAGTGTTTGGAATTCCAAGGTTTTTGTAAGATTGCACTTGTTTTTAAAAAGTGGAAGGGGGAAGGATATTTTATATGTAGTTGCTTAAAATCTTAATATGACCAGGTGTGAAACAATATATTTTTGAAATGAGTCGAAGGGGGAAAAAAAACTTTTAAAATATTACATTGATCATTATCATAAAGTTTTTAAAAATCCACAAAAACTCTTATTCATGTTGCACAGAGCAGCTGGTTCTAATTATCTGTCAATGAGCCAAAAGCATATTCCTGTACTCAATTGCATTTGGCTTTTTTCACTTAGCGATTTTACAAGGACACATTCTTAAGGGATTCGGCTCCAAACCTTTTGTTCAATTCCTAACCAGGTGATGAGAAGGCAGGAACCTGCACGCTGGGCCACACTCCATCAGCCATGTGAGCAGATGAAATCTCAGTTGGCAGACTGGCCACTGCCAGGTCTGGATGTCTGTGGAGGCCCCATGACTGAGGCAGCTGCTGGCCCTAAGTTGCAACTTCTTGAGGCTCCTTATGCTTTCCACCTCCGCAGAAGAGATATGCTTTGGGAACACTAGCAGTTCTCTTATTCTTTCCCCTCTGTCCCTTTGGATAACTGTCGTGCCTCAAGAAGGGAGAAACATCAGTGATGGCCAAGGTCTAGTGTACATTTCTTATTTATTGCTGGAATTCCATTGGGGCCTATGTCGCTAGCTGTTTCTGCATCCTCTTCTCACCCCATTCCCCACAACCCTACGGCCTCTCCATTTCCTGTTGCCCAGTGATTCTATTTCCTGATGTCTTCCTAAGTAACATTCCTACTGATACGTACCCCTTTTAAAACATAATACAGATTATAAAAGTATACCATGCACGTAGCAAAACATTTACAGAGAAGGATGTAAAAAAGCGAAAAGCTCCCATCAGTCCATCTGCATAGAGGCGACCATTATTTAGTTTCACAGATGTCCTTACAGAACACTTTTATACATATCCCGTATCAGGAGCCTTGTTAAAAATGCAGTGGTTAATATTCTCTATAAATATATAACGTGCTACAATTAGCTTTTTCTTTTCTTCCCTAGAATCTTCTACTGCATAGTGATTAAGAGTAGACTCTAAAGCAGACAACATGGATTTGGACTCAGCCTCCTTCATTTACTAGTGTATCATCAAAGGCAGGGACTTCACCTCCGGACCTCACAGTCCCTCTTCTGTAAAAAGGAGATAATAATAGTACATATCTCCTAAGGTTATTATATAAATGAATTAATAAATGTAAAGTGCTTAGAAAAACAGCTGGTATCTTGCTATCTTTATCACTTCTATTCTCTGAAGCTTCCTTGTGATAATCCTGTCTCCAGCAATGGGTCTCAGTCTGGAGCCAGAATGGCAGCAATGGCCTTTTCTAGGCAATGAAGGTGACCAGGCCAGCATGGCAGTAAGGCTGGTGCTCAGGGCATGCTGAGTCCATTTCCTGCTCCAAAACTAACTGCTGTCTGGTGTGTTCAAATGGCTCATGTCCCAAGAATTCAATGCCCACAGTTCTGGAGCAGCCAGAACCCATGGCAGATTTGTTTTTGTTTTTCCTCTTTTTAAATTAGACATTACCTTATAGCCGCATCTAGTAAAACTCTGCCAAAACCTCATATATGGTGTCCCCTAATCCAGTCACTTAACACATGGGGTTGCATTACTGCAAAGTTAACAAAATGCCTGAGAGAGTGTCCTGCAGAGGACAAGAACCAATCCCATTATGTCGCAAATGCATTTTTTTCTGGAGTTTTATTGTATTTCTTTTCCTATAACCCCTCACTAGTTCATTTCCTAATGACTTCTCCCATTAACTGAAAATAAAACAAAAAACCTGAGTTATTTTCTTTATATAACCTCTTCGAAAGTGGGGATCATGGCTAGAGCCTTGGGGTAAAAGCTGTACCACTCGAGTATTAGGAGTTTGAAGATGATGGGTGGATGTTGTTATTAGCAGAAATCTCCAAACCTTCTAGAATAAAAGCATCACTGATGAGAATTAGGTGACTGACTTCCTCCTACCTGAAGATGTAACAAAAGTCTAAACACGGCAGCTCTGATATGAAATACAACACAAGTCGTCTCTAACAAGCGAAAATGTATTAAGGGGATTCGAATTCAGCCAAAAATTTGGAGCAGGACCCTGGGCAAGCATTATTTTGACTTTTCGTTGTAAGTCTGAAGATGGTTTAGGCCCATTCTACAAATGAAGACACTCACCCTGTCTTCCAGTTTACATGGGGACCCAGCACTGATTTCAAAACATATTTTCTTTCCACTATGTCAGCAGTTCCCTTAAGTGTAGTCTGTGGACTCTCGCAGGTCATCAAGACACTTTCAAGGGTATGTGAGGTCATGACTATTAAGATGTTGTCTTTTTTCACTGAATTGATGTTTGCAATGACAGTGCAGGTCATCAAGACACTTTCAAAGGTATGTGAGGTCACGACTATTAAGATGTCTTTTTTCACTGAATTGATGTTTGCAATGACAGTACAAAAGCGATGACCTGCTGCACTCCGGCATGAATCTAGCCAGCAGTGCTGCTGGGCCTTGCACTCATGGTAAGGGAAAGAAAAAAAAAGTCAGTTGCTCTTAATATTATGTCCTTGATGCAGCAGTGACAATTATTGTTATTGAATTGTGATGTAGCCCTTAAAGGCGCATCTCCTGCTGCATAGCATAGTACAATGGTTTTGTCAAGGAAAACCACTTGTGCAACTGGGTGAGGTATGAGCTGAACCACCTGCATTTGTCTTAGAGCACTATTGTTCCTCAAAACAATTACTAACAGAGAACCGACGGTCATTCAGACGTGGGTCTTGGCCGACATTTTCTTGACAACAACAAAGTGAGCCTGTCACTTCGAGTTCAACTGACGGTGTTAGCTGCCAATGAAAAACTTTGAGCTTTCAAGCAAAAATTAGAATTTTGCAATACTCCTATCTGCTACAGTGAAGACTTTTCTGGTTAAATCGGATATTTGGCAATATTAATAAATGTTATTTTAAAATACCACATAATTAAGTGTCTGCATTTGAAAGATGGTGGATTTCCAGCAAGTTCTGCCAGCGCATCATCACAGTGATTCCCTTGCACTTTGGTGAAGTACGGCTATGACCCCCCCAGGAAGATTTGATCACAGCCCGGGGGCAAAGGCGTTGGGGACTCTACCTCAGCCCCAGAGGTAGTGGCTGTTCCTCATATCTGCTATTCCTGTATTTTTTAGAGTTCTCTTTACTTCTTACTATCCAGTCCCTTGTTACTCCAATCCCTGTTAGAATTAGTAATTCTTCATATTAAACTTTTCTTGTTTGAATTACTGTGTGGTTTCTAACTGGATCTAGACTGATACAGTAGGCCTTGCGTGGATGGAGAACAGGAAAACAAGCCAGTGCAGTCATTATTGTGACGAAAGGGTGCTCTTGCCAGTCTTCCTCAGCTGTGACATAGAAGCTGTCTATCTGACGTGGGAGGAAGAGGGGACGGGTTGAAGGAGAAAGTCTGGAACAGCTGCTTTTAGGTATAAAACAAGAAGTTGAAAATTAGAACCAAATAGTACCCACATTTTGAGTGGGCTAGTTCTTTCACCTGTGACAAGTTTTGGTGATGTCTTTTCGGAACAGTTAAAGGAGTAGAGAGTGAAGGATCCAGCCAATCCGTTTGGAAGTAGTGAAAAGGAAGTTAATAGGTAATGAAGTTACTACCAGTGTCCAAGATGAAGACAGCAAAGAGATCGATCATATCAGTGATGTGAAGGGAGGTGAAGAGCTTGAAGGTTTCACAGGGAGGGGAAAAAAGATCCAGTGGGATACTGAACTGGTTAAGTCAGGGTCAGTCTTTTACAGAGTTAAATGTCTTGAGAGCTAAAGCATGAGTTTAGAACTTCATGCTCACTGCAGCATTATTTACAATAGCCAAGATGTGCAAACAACCTAAATGTGCATCCATGGATGAACAGATCAAAAAATGTAGTACATACATACAATGGCATATCATTCACCCTTAAAAAAGAAAAAAATCCTACCACATGAACAACATGGATGAACCGAAGGGGATTATGCTAAGTGAAATCAGCCAGTCAGAGGGACAAATACTACGTGATTCTACTTATACAAGGATATCTAGAATAATTCAACACATAGATATAGATAATGGTGGTTCCCAGAGGATAGAGAGGGAGTGGGGAGGTGCTGTTCAATGGATACAGTTTCAGTTATGCAAGATGAGCATTCTAGAGAGCTGTTGTGCGACATGGTTGACAACACGGCATTGTGCACATAAATTTGTCAAGACAGTAGGTCTCCTGTTAAGTGTTCTTACCACAAAAACAAAAGCACAGGGCACGAGGAAGCTTTTGGAGGTGATGGATGTTTATTACCTTAATTGTGCTGACAGTCGTTGACAAGTGTATGCTAGTCCAAAGTCATCAAACAGAACACATTAAATATGTGCAGTTTGGGGCATACCAATTATACCTCAATAAAGCTGTTTTTTAAAAATTTTAATCCAAACAAAAAAATAATAAAAAATAAACATTAAGAAAAAAAACTTAATGGTG
>NW_006443570.1:10097534-10104905 GCF_000325575.1 Pteropus alecto
GAAAGGTTCACGTTCCCAAGGATAAAGGCAGTGGGGTAGGGGGGAATGTGAGGCAGGCGCCCTATTGCTTACACTCAGGCCAGGACAAAGCCACGTTAGAGACGGCCACGAAAACATCCTGGGGGAAAAAGAATACTGCTCTGAAATTACACTAGACTCTCCCTCTTCTAAGTTGGGTGGCCTTTGACAAGTTATGCAATATTGAGTTGAGAAGAGTTAGGTGAGTTACTACTTTGCACCCATAGAATAATCCTATAATAATCAATCATAGCTGGCATCTGAGTACTTGCTATTTGTCTCATCTAGGACTGTGCTTCTGGACCACCAGCCCAGGAGCAGTGAGGCAGAGATTTAGTCCCTGGCATGTACTTTTTGCCTAGTACCTTTGTTTTCATCTCTCTTTTCTTTCACTCCTAGAATAGTATAGTTTAGTTTCCACATCTGATCATTAAATCTGATTTCAAGAAATAAGAAATACGTTGACATTTTACACAGTGATCTAGTAAACACGTAGCTATATGTAAATAGTTTCGTAAAGCAAACAAATTTCCTGGATGTAAGACGATACTTTCATGGATCATTTCTATAGTTTGTTAAATTTCCTGGATGTGGTACACTATTTATCTCTTCTTCTGTGCTTCATTTTTCAAAAAGCAGCTCATGACCTTATAAACTGATGTCTCAACGCTTCTAGTAGACTACTATTCATAGTTTGGTAGTTTGAAAAACACTATTAGAGAGGGAAAAGGTGACTCATAAACTGATTATAATCTGAAGAAACACACCCTGAGGTCAACACTTCCTTTTGGCTGATTGTTTTGTTTTGTTTTTGAGGTATAATTGACACATAACATTATTAGTTTTAGGTGTACAACAGAGTGACTTAATATTTGTATATATTCAAAATGATCACCACAATAATAAATGTTCTAGTTAACATCTGTCACCATACACAGCTACAACATTTTTTTCTTGTGATGAGAATTTTTAGGATCGACTCCTTTGGCAACTCTCAAATATGAAATATAGCACATTAACTATAGTTGTCATGCTGTAGATTACACCCCCAGGATCTATTTATTTTATAACTTAAAGTTTGTATCTCTGACCCCCTTAACCCATTTTGCCCACCCCCAATCCCTGGCAACCACCAATCTATTTTCTCTGAGTTCATTTGTTTTTTTTTTTTTTTTTCCAGATTCCACACATACATAAAATCTACAGTATTTGTCTTTAACTTATTTCACTTAGCATAATGACCTCAAAGTCCACCCAGAATGTCACAAATGGCAAGATTTCATTCTTTTTTATGACTGAATAACTATATATATATATATCACAAGTTTTTTATCCATCTATGAAGGAACACCTAGGTTGCTTCCATATTTTGGCTATTGTAAATAATGCTGCAATGAACACAGGGGTGCAGATATCTTTTTGAATAAGTGTTTTCATTTTCTTCAAATAAATATGCAGAAGTGGAATTGCTGGATCATATAGTAATTCTATTTTTAATATTTTGAGGACCCTCAATACTGTTTTCCATAGTGACTGCAACAATTTCCACTCTCACCAACGGCTTCTCCGCATCCTCACCAATGTTTGTTACTGTGATTCTAACAGGTGTTAGGTAATATCTCATTGTGATTTTGATTTGCATTTCCCTGATGATTAGCCCATTGAGCACCTTTTCATGTACCTGTTGGAGTTTACTAGTTATCTTCTTTTCCAAACCCTGGATAGAAAGTGTGCTACACAAGAACCTCAGTGCCAAGATCCGAACATTCTTGTTAATCTCACTCTTTCTGGAGTCATACTTCTCCTTACAAGTCAATAATTCCATATTTTGATACACATCAATGTCATGCAAATTAAAACTGAACAGTATCTTCACTGGTCCAAGAGCTCCCAGCGCTAACAAACTCCATTTGACTAAACTTTGCAACACCAGACTTTTCAGTCAAGGCAAGCCTTCTTGTTCCAGAAAACTTTAATCTCTCGCATTAGTGTAAAACAACACGGCGATTTGCAATACTCAACTAAATGTGATGACTCAGCATGGAAGTTTAGTTCAATATTTTATTTAAAAATATGCAAAGCTGAGGGAGGAATCTGATCTTTTGATAAAAGAAAGTAATTTTCACAGCATGTATCTTAGCCATTTTAGCTTTGTGTTGAATAATAACAGAAAAGGGAAGTTTCTGTTCTAGATCCTCACTCCAGCATTCAGCCAGGTGCTTGGGATCTCGAAGCAAGATAATACATGCCCTGGTCTGAACTCATAGTAAATCCTTTCACCTAGGTGGAACACCAGCTATTCCCCAGGAGCACATCAGGTCTTATTTTCACTGTTTTATACAGGGCCTGAGAATCCTTCATTTTAAAGCTGAGAAAAATGTGAAAGGATTTCTTAACTCATTGCCTGCATCAAACCTAACTATTTGTTCATTCTTGACAATTACAAGTATAAGATACTTGAAATTTTTAAGATGTTCCACATTTAATAGAACAACTCAAATGTAAAAAATTAAGTCAAGTAACATGCTTTTACGTATTAAAATGTTACTTAACAAAACTTACAGAGACAAGATATGCAGCACTTTCTTGCACTTGGTATTATAAACTCCAACTGACGATGGCTACTTGATGGTCAAAAAATTAGAAAAGAGAAGGAACCAAAAATACTAGTATATAACGATGCCTGCAGGGAATGTCATGTTTTAAATTTTGTTGCTAAAATTAAACTTGAAAAAAAAGGTCTAGAAAAGCAACACACCCAGTTATTTTAAATGATGAGGTAGATTTTTTTCCTATGCAGTAAAGTGAAGATAACAACAACAACAAAAAAAAATGGATACAACTTTCAAATCTTTTTTTTAAAATTCAATTATAGTCACTTTCACAAAAAGACATTTATAAACTATGAGGTGGAGAGGTCATACTCAGGCAACCTCTGAATTTGATGTGTTACTTGGAGATTCAACGATCAGTCTTGGATCAATCAACTCTCTCCAAAAAACAGTGATCTGAGGAAAAATATAAAATATTCAGTTTAGACACTTCATTTTGACATCATATAGGTTTTAGTCGGTTAAAAACTTCAGTCAAGTAAATTTCCATTTGTGCAGAATAGCTGAAGACCCGGAATAATTTGAGTTCCGATAAAGTGAGTTCGATTAGGATATAAAAACTTGTTTACCTAGAACACGGCTAAAATTTACATTAAGCATATTTCATCTTTCTCTCATTTAAAGCGGTGGTTGTGGGGGTGAGTGGGGTGCAGGGTAGCTGATTACAAAAGGAGGATTTGCCCAATAAGCCTCTGCGGACAGGCAGCCCACAGACCTCTTGGGAGGCAGATGTGGCCCAGAAGGGTTACCACTGGACTGCTGATGCCCTTTTGTGCAGCTCTGTAGTTCTTACCCTATGCTACCTAAAAATAGGAGGCATTTTACTAAGAGAAAGCAAACTACTAACACTTGGTCTTATGGATGACTGATGAGGGCCATCTAGTGTCAAAAAGGGTTATTACAGGCTCTGCTTTGGGCTTTAAAAAAAGAGGAAAGTCTCCAAAGTTTAATTTTCCAACATAGTTTCTAAGAATACATTTCAACAAAAAGTGGGGCTGAATGTATTGCAAGCAAAGAAGTACAGGAGACAAGACCAAATCTGATGATCCTACTACAGACCTTAAAAATGTGTTTTTGGAATAAATCCCTAAGAATATCTATCATCTGAGAGACAAAGCAAAACATACAGTCTGGTTAAGGTTTCTGCATTTCAGATAAAATGTGAATTTGTAATACTGAAACTTACAGAATAATATCCATAACATTTCAAATATGAGTGCCTCAACAGGAAGCATTTTCTTAAATATAAGTTTTATTTACTTTAACGCTAGCACAACCTAATGAGCCAGCCATTGCCAGAAACTATGGAAGTCTGGCTGTCTAAAAAACTCTAAACCATACACTTCAAAAACAGCAATTTAAGGGTTTACACAAACTCAAAAGATAGAATCATTTTATGTCCTTCTTCAAAACTATCTATGCTGTTTTAAGTCAGAATCGTGGTAACATTGGAGAGGTAGTAGTGACTGACCAATTTCCAGAGCGGGCTGTGAATGTGCTTGATCTGGGTGCTGGTTCCATGAGGACGTTCATTTGTGAACATTATTCAAGCTATACACTTATATGTACTTTTATGAATGTACACATCAATAAAAAGCATTTAAACTATGCTAGTCTTTTCTACAGAAACTTTTATGTAACTATGATTTTACGCAACTCTGTGGTCTTACATAAGAGTCTTATCTGCGCATGTTGTCATGTAGGCTCTTTGAGGTCCAAGACAGCGTCCTAACTTGGCATTCGGCACTGATACTGCCACCCTGTAGGTAGGACAGACAGCCCCAAGGCCCAGAGCCTTGATGATTTTAATACATGCAGTTCAGGAAGCTGCAATGTCACCTTCCAATCAAGAGAGTAAACAATCAAGAGAGAACAGATAACCAAGCAATTCCAAGAAGAGAAGCATGCTTACCTTTTTCTCCTGTGTTACAGCATATTCCACTACCTCGGTTCCATTTTCGTTGTGATACACCAAATCAAATTTCCCAGGTTCTTTCATAGCTGAAACCAGATGGTAGGGAGACAAGACAGTAAATCATTTCCCATGAGTGAAAACGGTCCTCTAGGGGGAATTTATATTAGAAAAACAACCACAAACAAATTGTCCATTGATGTGGAGACTGGGTACGCACACGAAAGTATAGAGTGCTCAGTGACAAGAGATCCTGAGGAAACCCTGCACCAGCAGATGAGAGCTTCTTGGCCATTTATCAGAGACAATCTTTCCTTCATCAAAAAGAAATGAGCTTGATACACTGTCACTAGTACTCCCAGAAAAGAAAATATATCCACAAGATAGTTCCAAAAGATAACTGATATGTTTCAACGAGAGGAGGTAATCTGAATTCTGCAAAATTCTTATATCGTGCTCTGTCCTCAGAAATTACACATGCCTACTACTTGGTAATACAACAGTCCTCACTTTACATGGTAGTGTGGGGCCATAAAAATGACCATGCAGACTGAAATCACACAAAACAATCTTAATAATCAATAGGAAAACTTATAATTGTTTCATGATCTTTAAAAAATTTTTTCAAAACATTAAAACTTTTCTAGGAAAATGGAAATGAAAAAAGGTAAAGTAGTTATGTAGCACACTGTAATTTAAAGTATTAGAAACACTGAGAATTAAAGTGTTCTATTTCTTTGTAAGAAACTTATCAAAGGTATTTTGAACAGTACTTGCCTTATCAGGCAACAATGATACAGAGTGAGAATCTTTTCTAAGCTTTGCAGAATTATCATACTCATTTCTAAGTTTCAATCAGCTTTCAGTATTTTATCCTTTGAGCTTTTAATGTCATGAAATAGCTCTGAGAGTTTCTGTTTCTTTTTCACAATTCTGGGAAACTTCTTGATGTCATCTTCATTTCTGGGACATCTTCATTTCTTTCGTCACAACTACTTTCCTCATTTATGTCAAGAAGTTCACATAAACCACAGTGTCAACATTCCCACAGTTGGCTATTTCTTCCATAATTTCACTTAAACTTGATTTGAATGTCACTTTTAGTTTCTTTGTTGTGCTTTCATCTTTGTTGGCCAAGTCCCTGTTTCAATTATCCATTTTTGTAAAATGTCACGTGGGTTTATCACTGAGCAACAAAGAGGAAGTACAACTAGACTTTGCTTTGTGCACAGGAACTGAGTAACAAGCAAAGTGGCTGATCACCAAGAGACTTCCAAAGAAGTGGCGTGACTGGTCACTGATCATGGTGAGCATCTATTATTATGTGGTGATTTGTGGACTAAAGAGCTGGCAGTACTTTATGCAAATCCAGTTAATATTTAACACACGTAATGTCATGTTATTTAACTAAACCATGGTAACTGAAGTTCATGTATATCAGAACCATGCAAAGCGAGGACTACTTGTATTTCTATTTGGAAACAGATAAAGCCATTTCTTGATACCCCAGTTCTAATTAGATGTCACCACTGTCAGTCATCTGACAAGCAGTGATCAGGCTATGTCCATGGAATATGACTATGGACAAACTTCTCTGTCCATACCGAAGAAGGGGGATGTCTTCAAATGAAACCTAATCAGAATAAAGCTGAAAAACCAGTGGAGGCTACATGTAATCACTTACTTAATATCATAAAGAGACTTTGTTGAAAAACCCTTTTGTCTAAATTCTGTGTACTGGAGTTTTGATTCTTTTACTCACTACCTTACTTAAACACAAACAGAAACAATTAATTGCCTTAGAACTGCTGAAGAAAGAGAGATCTCTCCTGCTCTCTGGCCAGGGACCTCTACAACACAACCCAAGTTAAGCCATATACAGTAAAAGCCCTCTCATTCCAGGATTTCAGAACCAATAACGAGTGGGGTGAATCAGAGACAAAGCAAAATAAGGTGTGAGAGTGTGTATACACAAATACTTTAGACATTTTATTTTGACTTAACACACAAAAATATGTTCATGTGTCAATCTTTTGAAATAGAGCTAATATGAGTCCACCAATTAGAGTCATCTTTTATAAATCATATCCTTAATGTATGTCTGCAATTTGCACAATCTCCAATTTTGAGGGTTTTTTAAAGTGATACAAAAATGCAAAAACTTGCAAGGCAACCTAAGTGCAAAATCTTCCCAGATGTTTACCAAATTCCTCCCAATCTCTTATAGCTGACCAACCCACACAAACTCAATAGCAAATTTTTTAGTTAACACTCCTAAGTCAGCATTCAACTTAGGTTTCAAACATATCATTCTTTTTGCAATAAATTTTCATCGGTTTATGTCATTTTCATGAAATTTCATAATTACAGTAATAAGAACAACTTGCCTAACAGCTTTGGGAACAAATCCAGCAACTCTTAGTAGCCTTACAACTCCACGAGTGTGAACACGGGCCCTCTGGGCTGCTGCATGCTGACAGGTAGTGGAGAATACCCATTAATCATGGAGGCTAATGAAGATAGCAGCTCCTATGTACACAAGCTACTTAGAAACCAATGAAGATATGCGGTGCCTAAATTTTCTAATTCTTTTCTAGAAGACTCACCAGGTAAGGATGAAAGAATTTCTATATCTACTTGCTGGGTCTCTGGATTGTGGCTTAATATTTTTCCTTCCTTTCAAAAATAAAAGTCCAAGTCAAAAAACAACATGTAAAACATTATGAATACACTAAAAAAATACTGAATTGTACACTTTAAAATGGTTAAAATGGTGTATTTTGTTATGTGAATTTTAATTTTATTTTAATTTCAATAAAATTTTTTTTT
>NW_006443570.1:10105065-10170762 GCF_000325575.1 Pteropus alecto
TGAAATTCCCACACATCAAGCCAGTTATTTCCCCTGGTCTAAATTTCTCCAGGGTCAGGAACCACACAACTAGGGCCAGCCCCTACAGCCCAAAGCCTGCTCATTATTCAAACTAGCCAATCCTAAACTGTTTCCCCAACCCTCCCCAGGAGACCCCAACAAAGGCTCTGGCCTAGGCTTTCTCCCCACTCCCACTTTGGCCTCCTGCCCACACCCAGGTGCTTTCCCCCACTGTGCTGCACGGCTTGCATTCCCCGTTCTTGGAAAATGTAAGCAACAAATTCCTCTTAATAGCACTGGCTTCTCCGTGCCATCTCTCAGTCACCTTCATAAATTAAAATCCCAAGGGTACAAATGCAACAGGGTCAGGGGCTGCAGTCTCTGAAGAGATTAGACTTTTGAATAGGCTTAACGAGTAAAGCCAGTGATCAAGCCAGTAACAGTATTTGTGGTTAAAGCAAAAAAGTAGGGCCAATTTTCTCTCTCAAAATGGTTTTGAAAGCAATTCCAAAAAGTTCTAAAACCACCAGGAAATAAAGTAAGCCAATAGTTTTCCAAGGTAATAACTATGATGGCCAACATCCATTTAATGTGAGTTTTTTAAAATTAATATCATCTGGAATCACAATTGATATGTGGGACATATCAATTCCACATTTATATATATATCACAGGACTAAATTAGTTATTTATGGTAGGGTGATAAAACATCCTGGTTTGCCCAAGGTAGGTCCATTTATATTTCCTTCCTACATAATTATGAATTGAATATTAATCCTTTTCACTTACAAGTATTCTGATTTAGAGGATAAATTGTATGATCACCTATATTAAGGGGCTCAGAAGATGAAAAATATAATAAAACACCAATTACCCAGCACCAACCCACCTAATCCCTTAGTGAACTGAATCTTCTTCTAGTCTGCTTTTAAGGAAAGGTTATTACCAAGATTTTAAAAGTTTTCCAAGATATCAACTTAGATTAAATCAGATTTCCTTTTACTTTACATTAACATTATTATTACCTTTAAAATGGACTTATAGTCTATACATTACATCAAAATATGAAAGTATGCGTTTTAACAAGATTTTCAACAAAATTCAGAATGGATGAAAAGAGAAGGAAACGTGTGATTCTGTAATTCCACTGAGTCAAACTTTTACTGAACTATGATGAAGTTCAGATGCCAATATGATATCCCATAAAGATATTAAGTGAATAAATTCCAAGGGTAATATTAGAGAATTATCTGTGGTTAACTGATAATCCAACAGAAACCGTATTAGACCATAATAACCAGTACTAATTCACAAATATATAAAATAGATTCCTATAATGAAAATAATCAAAGTTTTTTGGCTGAGAGCTGTTTATTATTTTCTTTCAAAGTTTAAGATCATGGGGGGAGGGGCACACAAATAAATTTGTGTGTCAAAGCTGATTAGGAAAAAATGACAGAAAAAAATTAAATTCATCATTCTCATTCTATAGTCTTTCCAAATGTACGGAAAATAACACTGAGAGACTTCACAGTGATACTGTTAACAGTTTATGTTTTGGGGTTTTTTTTTTTCTACTTTATGCCATTATTTAGTCAAAAAAATCTACATTATCCATAATAGCAGTATTAAATGACTTCAGCTTCTTTAATATACTGATTATTTTTAAATAAAAAGCCTTACCTTGTAGTCAGAGACATCAGGAGAATAATCGGATGTTAGTTCCAAAAGCTAAAAAAGAAGAAAAAGTCCACAAATATGCAAGCCATGTGGCTCCCCTCCCCTGCCTCTGAGAAAACATGCAGAGCCTGATCATGAACCTGTGGCAACACAGGGGTTCCGGTGGAAAAGGTTTCTTTGTTTTTGTTTTTCTTTGGTGGGGAAGGGTTGGTGATATGTATAGCCTTCTTTGAGTGTGGACTTGCTGTTCCAGACACCAGCCTAAGCCATTTTTATTCGTTCAGAAAACAATTACAGGGCACCTACTATATGCTAGGCACGAAAACACAAAAGAGATGATGCAGGTGTGTGTCTGCGTGCATGTATGTGCATGTGTACTGCTAATGAGTAAGTTTATTTGGAGAGGGAATAATCTTTTTGTTGTAATTGTTGTTTTAAGTATACCTTAAATGCAATCTTTTCTCCAACTTGGGGGGCAGCTGCTAACAGCGGTAACAGGCTGTAGTCCTTGTGTCTCTCTACTGGATTCTGAAAAACAGTATTAGTCATGTGATTTTGTTACTGGTGGGAAAATGTGAATCCATGACATCAGCTCTAAACACAATACGTGGGAAAATGGATAGGGGAAAACTCTCAATAAGAACTACTTGCCTGGATAATTGTAGATGAGTTTGTTAGTGTTTCATTTAAATGCTGCTGCTTCAGATATTCAGCATTTTTATTTAAACCGTAGGGAACAGCAAGCCCTCGTCCTCGACCTCTCCCCCGCATGCCCCGACCCCTAGCTCCTTTCCAAGAAAGAAGGTCCTCTCCTCTACCCCAGCCCCTTCCCAAACTGGTGGGGAGAGTCACATTGGGAGGAGGACCGGGCGCCTGTCTGCCACCATTTGAGTCGGAGTGCTTCCAACCGGTAGCGTTTGGAGTCTGCGATGACGGCCCTGGACCTGGACAACCTTTTCCTGCAAAGAGGCCTATTGCGCTTAAGAAACCCGCAGCCTGCTCTGGAGTGCTCTTTGACACCACAGGCTGGTCATCTGACTCTGAACTGGAGTCTGAACTAGAAGACGATGTTCTGGTTATCTTGTCCTCCATGGGGGTAGAGTTAAAGCCAGTTTTTGTAGCCGCTTTGTTTGCGATTGTGTTTTTCATAGAGGGTCCTTCCTTTGATAACGCAGTTGATATTTTCTCTGTGGAATTTCTGACCTCCAGGATGACATTGCTAAGACCATCACTGGTTGATTCATGATCAGACTCAGACTCTGAGGAGGAACTGGGACTACCTTTTGTATGAATGTCCACACCACCTTTCCTTTTGGCTTTGACAAGGCTGTTTCTAGGAGGAGAAGCTTTGGGAGGACTACACTTCTGGACAATCCACTCTTTCACTGGCTGTGCTTTAGAAGACTTGGGATTCTTTGTCTGTTTTTTGTAGTCACATTTCTCCTTTTTCTTTGGTGCTTTTCTTTTGGTCTCTTCGTCATCATCATCTGCTATACCGTGTGTGGCTTTGTTTCTCCTCTTGTTTTTTTTCCTTGCACTCTGATTTGTGATAGGTTTTGGTTCTCCGTCCAAGACATTCTCATTATTGTTCTCTTGTCTCTTCCAATGTTTCTTTGAGTTTTTGTAACCTAGTTCGGTTTCTTCATCCTCCTCCAGCTTAAATGACCGCTTCTTTGCTTTTCTAGGTAAGAAATGAGTACCGTCACCATTACTGACTACTACAGGATTCTCAGCGACTTCTCTCTCTTCTAATTTAACTCTATCAAAAGAATAAGAGAGAAAACTAGAGTGAGTAACTATGTCTCCAGGATGTAGTTATATATACGGAGATGACTGCAAACTGTCACTGCCATTGATTAATGAAAAAATGTCAATCATTTAAGGATAAAAGACTCTTTCTGACAAAATGACTTATATGGCATCACTTATGGTAAACTTTAAAATTACTAGTTTTATTTATTGAATACTTACTGCATCCCAAACATTTTTTATACATTGTCTCTAAACACCAGCATGAAGTAGGTAATTATCATTTTTTAAAAAATTACAAAATTACAGTTCAGAAAAGTTGCCCAAGATGTACAGCTAATAAGTAGCAGAAATGGGATTCAAACCTCAGTCTAACTTCACAGTCTTTCTACTCTATTACACTACCAACCCCAAGTTTCTATCTTTGTTTTTAAATGTGGGCTGCTTTTTTAAAAATCAGATTTTATTTTTATTTTGTTTAAATTTAGGAAAATATTGAACAATTTATGTTTTCTGGGGCAATGACAGTCATCGTAATTCCATGACGTTTCGTGATTATTAATTTTATGTGTCAACTAGGCCATGGAGCACACAGATATTTGGTTAAACATGGTTCTGGGTGCATCTTGCGAATATTTCTGGATGAGATTAACATTTGAATCAGTACACTGAGTAAAGCAGATCACCCTTCTCAAAGAGAGTCGGCCTTGCTGAAGGCCTGAATAGAATAAAAGACTGAGCAAGGGAGAATTCACGCTCTCTGCCTAAGCGTCTCTGAGCTAAAACATGGGTCTTCTCCTGCCTTAGCACTCGGACTAGGACAAGAACTTACACTATCAACTCTCCTGGTTCTCAGGCCTTGGAACTTGGACTGGAACTATATCATTAGATCTCCCAAGTCTCCAGCTTGCTGACTGCAGATTGGGGACCTCTCAGCTCCCATAATCTCATGAGTGAGCCAACTCCTTATAATAAATCTCATACCTATATCTGTGTCTCTATCATTTCCAATTGCTTCCGTTTCTCTGGAGAATCCTAATTCAGACTCCATACAAAATTATTTCACTATGAGAAAGGAATTCTGTTACTCTATGAACTGTCAACAGCTAATTTTAATACATGCAGCCCGATGACAAAAAGCTGAGTGTCCCTGATGTCAAGCACATAGTGGGTGCTTAAAAATCCCACTAAAAACACACATTATACTTTCAATATATTTACATCCAGATATATATGTCATCAAGTTTTATTTAGTGACAGGGAAAGATATAGACAATCATATTTGAAAATAAAGTACAACTGGCGAATAAGAAGATATATTATACGCATTAATTTTTTTTAAGGTCTAGTAATCCTGTGGATTTATCTCAATGTGGTAGTTGAAAAAATCCTCAATTATCCTTCAGGATACAGAAATACACAGACACATATAAATCAAGGTAAAATAGAAGCTACAGATATCAGAAGTGGGATAAAGAAAGAAATAAAGCTCTGAAAGATCAGGGATTTAAATTACAAAAACACATTACTCTCGTCAGCATCAAGCAGCAAGGAAGTATTCCTTAAACTGGCAAAAGCTAGCTTGGCATCCTGTGAATCTAAGAACTGCTGGGGAACTTCCAACACATCAGATTATTCTTTGTTATTCCTGATCAATGTTTTTACTTGTAGCAATATTCTGATTCAAGTTTCAACTCTGAGACAACCAACTAGGACTAAACTTTCCATGAACTTTGAAAATGGCTGCAAGACTTTCTGTTCAGTCACTGTGGTTTATTAAAATCACTGGAACGTGGCGCATGCTGTATCAAGTATATGCAGGACCCCTGCCTTTTAGAGGAGCCTGCAGCTCTGCCGTGCTTTCAAAAGCAGCCCTTGGCATCATCTGACCCATTTTGAAGACAATGGTATGAAGGTATAATTTGTGATTGCTGCAACCCCACTATCTGCTCTTCCTGAAGAGAATAATTTCAGTTTTGGAACATATTAAGCTTGAGAGACAAAATGCCATCCAGAGAACCAGAAATGGTTCACCTGGATCTGCTTAATTACCATTCTCAACATCCTTCATTTCTCTACTTGGATCACAGACAACATATGTAGATGTCCTTTTACAGAGAGACGTGAATTATCTGTGTAATTAGTCATGAAAGAGATTTAATTCCAAGACATTTTTTAAAACAGACTTTCCACTGTTCATTCAAACTCTTGGTAGGACAAATTGGATAGTATTATCAAAACGCAAGGTATTCCCTTTAAATCTGCAATTTGTAGGATTCTATCATACAGAAATATAGACATGCCCATCTGCCCTGCCTGATATCCCCTACTCACTGTCTGCTAAGGCCAAATGGATGGTCTAGGTTCAAATCTGCCACTTTAATTAAGCTTTAAAAATATTCTCTGTAAAAATGGGACTATTAATAATAATTATAGTATTCGAAGAGCTATATGTGTGTCTAGAGCAGTGCTGGGCTCAGAGCAAGAGCTATCCAAACATTAGCTCTAATTTTTATTAATCCAATGAATACTAGTCCTTTGAGGACAGAAGTTGGTGGGTTTTTAATGTCATGTCCCATCAAATGCAGGTGAAATTCAATATAGAGGGTGAAAGGATAGAACTGCACCCTCTTTGGGTCCCATCTGTTCCCTGAAGCCTCCCTCCTGTCTGACTGCTGCTGCATTATCACCTTCAGAGAGGTCAAGCTGCTTGTCCAAGGGCACACAGTTAATGAGCTAAGATTCGATTGTAGGGCCCTGAACTCTTAATCACTTTGCTCTCTTACCTTTCACACAATATTGAATAAAAGTAACTCATATATCACTGGCACTAATACAAACCTGTACAACTTTTCTGGAGACCAATTTAACCAAAGAGCACCTCTTCTAGGACTCTATCCTTCTGAATCACTGCCCAAGTACACAAAGAGACACAAGAACGTTCACCACAGCAGAATGTAATAGTGAAAAACAGAAAATAGCGGCCATGGTCCCAATGTTTGTGTCCTCCCAAAATTCACACATTGAAATCCTAACCCCCAATGTGATGGTGTTAGGAGATGGGGCCTTTGGGAGGTAATTAGATCATGAGAGTGGAACCCTCATGAATGGGATTGTTACTCATAAGAGAGGCCCTACAGAGCTCCCTAGTTCCCTTTTACAACTTAAGGATACAGTGAGACAGTGTCATCTATGAACCAGAAAGTGAGCCCGAGTCTGCTGGCACCCTGATCTTGGACTCTCAACCTCTAGAACTGTGAGAAATAAATTTCTGTTGTTTATAAGCTACCCAGTTTACGGTATTTTGTTATAGCAGCTCAAACAAGCTAAGATAACAACCTAAAATGTCCATTAATAAGGGGCTGGTTAAATAAATTAATATGGTCATACAAAAGAACACTACGTGGCACTTAAAAAGAATGATGTGTATCACATACCGCATACACCAAAATGAAAGTTACCCACACTGTTAGGTAAAAAAGTGAGGTGCAGGACATATATATATTACATGTGTATTGGAAAAGTATAAGTATATATGTTTGCATATGTGTGGAAAGGATTTGGAAAGGTATAACCTGAACTTAAATGAGGATATTTCTAGAAAATGAAGTATGGAAAAAGTATGTGAGAAGAGAAATAAGGAACTTTTTACCTTTAACTATTTTGAAGTATAATTTTTTTTAACAACAGGCTTTTTGTTTGTTTGTTTATAAATGAATGGAAGGAACTACAGATATTCCAGAATGAAAGCCGCCCAGGCCTAACTTCCATTGGTCTCTGTTTACCCATGGGCATTAGACAAACATGCTTCTCAGTATGAGAAAGAATAGCTCTCAGTATTTTATATCCTAAAATCCATGACCACACTGTGAAACAATATTTAGCATCAAGACACCTAGCTCTGGACAAGGATCAGCAGCTTTGACAGCAAGTATCTTCACTGGCACTCAAGGTTTCAGGAAACCAAACCGCTCTCCTCCTGATTCAGACACTGTCTTCTTAATTCCCACTGCCATCCCTCACAGCCATGTCAGAGGGGCTTGACTGGCTGTCCAAAGAGCTACTCATGACAGCAATATAAAATGAGAACCGATCTCTAATATTTATTTGAGTAATAAATGCCACAGAACTTCAAAAGAATGGAGGAGGAAGGAACGCACTTTGCTTCCTCACGAAATGACTCAATAGAAATCGCCGCTCCATCTAGTCATTCTCCAAAACCAGTTGCTATGGCCAGGCCTCTGTGAAGCTCTCTTCAGGGAATGTTATGGGCTAAACTGTGTCCCCTTCAAAATTGAAAGCCTAACCCCTAGTACCTCAGAATGTGATTAAAAGATAGGGCCTTTGAAGAGGCGATAAAATTAAGATGAAGCCATTAGGGTGAGCCTTAATCCAATCTGACTGGCATCTTTATAAGAGAAGAAATTAGGACACACAAAGAGACACCAAGAATGCCTGAACATAAAAGGACCAGTCGTGTGAGGACACAATGAGAAAGGATCTATCTGCAAGCCAAGCAGTGAGACCTCAGAAAAAAAGAAGCGCGCGCGCGCACACACACACACACACAGAAAAAAAAACCCCCGAAATTTGTTAAAACTTCAATCTTAGACTTCTAGCCCCCAGAAATGTGAGAAATAAATTTGTTGTTTAAGCTACCCTATCTGTGGTATTTTGTTACAGCAGCCTCGGCCAACTAATAACAGGGGCTCCAAGTAAATGGGAGCACTTTCTCCTCCCAGGAACAGCTGGAGACCCACCTTCAGGAGCTTACTGTCAGCAGCCTGGCAGCAGAGGAAATTAGCATCTGGGGGCTTAGGAGAATGGGCTGTGAGGAGAGGGCCACGACATACAAGTGTGAAAATGCCCCTCAAACCTCTAGAGTTATTTCTTAAGATTCCCACAACCTCGCTCCACCTTTCCTCATTAGACTTCTGTCAGGACTCCCAGCAATCCTAACAGAATCCTTTTGCTGGTCAGACTCATTTCTTTACCAAGTCAGGCTAGCTTTTGCCTCCACAACTGGCCCAGGCTATCCAATATTTCCTACCCGTCCTTCATGGTACTGATAAAATTCCCTGACTGTTTGTGTTCCATGATTATCTCTCCTTCTCAACCATCTTCAGCACTTAGCAGCAAAGCCCAGTATAATTATCCAGTTTAACTGCCTCTGGGGACATAAAACCACAAAAACATACAAAACTTTTCCAAACTCAATTTTTCCCGATGGTCTACCCCATTTACCACTGAAGCCAGCCACAGAGATAATTCTTGCCATATGAAACTGTGCAAATATTTGAAATATTTAGGAGGAATTCTGTGGGCTGTTCTGCTGTATTTATTTCTTATAATAGCTTTCATGGTTTGCTTTTGATATCGTTAAAGTCATTATAAATAGTATGAATCCCAGATGATTCATGATTGAAGTATAACTGTAGTTAACTAGCAACAATTTAATTCATTAGCAGGAGATAGTTCAGGAAGTAAACAGGAGAGGATGCAGTCCTTACATGTATGATACTATTTAAATAGTCCCTGAATTGCAGAGAGAATGAAGATCTATTTCACAGTGAATAAAAAAAAAGAAAAAAAAATCTTTTTGAAATTTGGACTAGTTCAAATTGTCATTAGAAAAAGGTAACGTTATGAATAAATCATAGTGTTCCTGATTTTAAGAAAGAGAAAGATGCAGACAACTCAAAGATGGAATAATTGTTCCAAATTGAATTCCCTGATGTTCTGAAAAAATCTTATGAATCTGACAAGCTCTGGAGAAAGGAATAATCAACAAAGGACAAGCAAGAGAAAGTAGCCTGGTTCACAACTCCAGGATTTTTTCACTACAGCTGAAACTTTAAAAAGAAGCCGTGACTAAATCAGTCCAAGATATGAATCCGAACTGAATTGATCATCTTAACATTTTATTGAAACCAATCAATCACACGTGGGCAATTCATACCGCCATTGCTCCTCGATATTCATCTCAGTATCGTTTCTCTAAATTTCCAAAGCATATTTAAAACTATTTTGTTTCCCAATTCACGACCAAACACCTACTTAGGTGGACCACAAACTCCCCAGGTGAGACACAGAGTGACACGCATAAGTCTCAGGGGATAAAGCCGGAATACAGAGGTTGGACAAGCTGCACTTTAAGAAGGAAACGTGAATGTTCGGGGGGCGGTGGGGGGGGTCTCCCGCACTTGACCCTGAGAGTCGCCAGCGGAGGGTCGGGTCTCAGGCACATCTGCATCAAGGGTAGGTTAACACACTGCCAGGCTAAGTGAGCGCTTGCTAAATCAAGGCTGAGAGAAACACGGGTCCTGCCCGTACACCAGATCGGGGTTTTTCCAAGTTTATTGCACTAACCACCTGTATCAGAAGCATCTGGGGAAGGATACTCGTTACAATGAAGATGCCTGAGCCTCATACCCGACTAGACTAATCAGAATCGCAGGGGGTCATGAACGTGCAGGTTCGGAGTTCCGCCACTCCATCCCCACCACCCTCACTCATCCCCTGCCCATTCGCTACCTCCAGAAGGCTGAGGCGCCCCTGGGCGTGCGCAGGCGCGTCCCTGGCCCACCGCCCACCCCGCCACCCCCACGCCAGCCCCGCGCGCACCTGAGGCAATCGTTGTCCCGTACTAGGCGCGCGCTTTCGCCGGGGGGCAAGAGCCCCCCCTCTAAGTAGAGGCCGAGGAGGGCCCCAGAACTGAAGCCGAAGCGCTGGCGGATAAGACTAATGAGGTCTGTGACCACTCGGCATCTGTTCAAGTCGACCAGAAGCCAGAAGTCCGTGCAGTGCGGGGTGGCTGGCGGCGGGTAATCAAATTGAAGCCGTAGCCTAACAGTTTCGGAGGCTGCCATCTTGCTAGATCCTCAACGGAAGCCGAGAGACACCACAGTGCTACCGAGAGGTGTGCTCGGGCGGCCCGCCCCCTGGAGCCTTTTAACGTCTGCCACCTATTGGTGGCGAGTGGCTACTACAGGCTTCGTCATATCAGGAACGCGGAGCGGGTTTGATTCAATTCAATTCTATTCACCCCAGGGCTAGGGAAGAAGATGTATAAATGAAATGTCTTTATTCTTTTCCTATTGAGCACTATGTAGGGTTCGAATTTAGGCAACTCTTTGGATGAACAAGCACTTCTTAGTGGTATATAAGACATTAGCTTATATATATAAAAGAATTACAAAAAACAGTAACTCCTAATACATTTAGTTGACAAAAGTTTTCATCATAAGGAGTTGCAAAAGATGTCATTCCTAATCTGTTGTAAATATTGACATTTAAAAAATTAGCCACTCCCTTAAATGTACCCGGTGGAATTTAAATACCTTAGCAGTTTAATACCTACTACCATCCACATTAAAATATAAAAATAAGCCCTCTCATTAACCTCTGGGTAAGTAAATCAAAAATTTTATATCATTCCAGTTTCCATTCCATTTCTCACAAAATATATTAACTCCTTCAGTTTTCATAACAAAGATATGAATTATAAATCCTTATTATTCCCATTTTGAAGATTAAAAAAACAAAGTTCAGAAAGGTTAAGTAACTTCCTCAAGATCACTAGCCCAGTAAGTGGTTGATACCTTGCAGTCAGTAGATAAATTGAAAAAAAAATTTTTAAGTTTTATTTTTCCGTGACCCTAATGCTCTAGGTCTTCCAACTGCATTATCGTTGCTATTATTAGTCAAAATAGCACAAAATATCACACACTTTGGTACATAATTATTACACAGGGAAAAGAAAATGGACATGAAACATATCTATTAATAAAATAAATGGAGCTGTGTGTTTGTTTTTTAATTAATCCATGTATCTTTGGATAAATATTGCTAAGTAAGACAGGGCTCTACATCAATTCTGGACCCAGTTTTTGTTTCTATAGATGTAAAGTCCTGAGAAAATTTGTTCATTCACATAAGTAGATAAGAATGGAGGACATATTACTGGCAATGTCAGTCAATTCCTTAAAGTTACATGCTCAAATCACCTGGAAATCTTTCTTTAAAAATTATTTTCAGTACTCTGTCAGCCAAGAAATCAGTTAGGTTTAATAATATTGTAAACAAAGAATTGGGAAAAATCTGACTTTCAAAAAAGAGTGTTTACCCAGTCACTAGAGTTCTTCACTTTCTCAGTACCTGGGGAGGCCCTGTTAAGACTTATGTGATTATTATACCACTGACTCTTACATTTAGAGGTGGCTAGTTCATGGAGCTAAAATTAGATGAAACGGGGGTAAAAAATGACAATTGCACAAAAATGGGGATTGTGATCAAAGGGCTATATATAAGTGAAGGATGGATAGGGAAATGAAAACTTGTGAACTAATATATAGATTTATTAGCAATTCAACCTAATAGTTGAAAGTGTTACCATAAGGCTCAGAAGGTCCACCTGCCTGCACGCTCAAGCCAAATAAGATACGAGCAGGAGTATGCATCAAAGAAAGTAAAGGTTTATTTAAGAAGTTTGCACCAAGTATGGAGACACAGTCCATCTAGTGCTCTAGAAAACCTGGCTCCTGATCACCTCTAGTGGCTAGATTATATGAAAGAAAAATTGTTGATCATGATTACTATAGAAGCTGGGGCTGGGACCTCTACTGATTGGTCAGGGCTAAGGCAGGAAGCAATTGATCATAGCTTCAGATCTCGATGTCAGTCATGGCGTTGTTTGGTCAGTCCGTGGGGTCATTCTGCTTTGATGAGTCTGTAGCTGAACCGTAACTGAGGACAAGGCGTTAACTTTGTTCTATTAAAACCTTATCCTAGTTTGAGGTTTAATTATTGTATCATGGTCATGGTTGTTAAATCCCGAAGCTTTATTCTTAAACGAATTCGATGCTGACCAGAACTTAATGTTCTAAGGGCTTAATGATTAAAAGGAGTGGACATACAGTATATGTACAGGTAGAAGGATCTGGAGGAAAGAATGGAAGAGAGTCATAGTTCTATCAGGCTAAAAAAAAGCTAGCTTGTATTAAAACAAAATGCATGCTGAAGAAATGAAGTTTATGTGCAGTTATGAAATGAATTATGTTTATAAATATACAATTGACTGAATTGAAAGAGCATATGAACATCTAAAAAAGTAGAATTAGTCCCAATAAAATGAGGCTGTTTCCTCAAGTTCTGGACATTCGTGGATTTTACATATCAAGGTTTGCTATTATGTGCATTATTGCTGTAGAATCCACTACATTTTCCCCTAAAGTTAATTTAAATTTAATAATATCCGGTAGAAACAAATAAACCAGTGAAGTAGGTGTCAGTGAAGCTATGTAGATGGGGGTAGGGGTGGGGAAGAGATGCATTTCTTTTGAGAATACAGAAACAGGCACATGCTCAGGCAATCAGCTTTAGGAAGGCAAATGAAAGAAAGAGATGTGGAACTTGGTTGTCTTAGAACTATTCATGCCAGTCTACCCTTCTAAAGTGTTTGAGTACTCTTCAGGATATATTTACCCCCAGTCTGAAGACTGCTGCTCTAAAATATGGAAAGTTACCTAAGCAGTGGATGGTTTCTAAGTACTTACCTGGCTATTCTAGTTTCCTTCCCTAGAGAAAGGTAAAATACCACCAATTTCCCCTAGGTGGGGCCCTCCAGTGAAGACAAAAGATTACATCTGAACTATAAATGGAAGAGTTAGATCTCATCTAAGATCTAATCTTAGATCTATTCTGATTAAGTCAGATCTAATCTAACAGCCAAAGTGCTAACATTATTTTAATAAGGCTGGGTAGTAGGTACACAATTCTATGTGCTTGTCTGTATCTTGCAATATTAATGATTATAAAAATTTCTAGAAAGGATCTGTTTTTTGTCAAATGATGCTTTAGAGACCTCTAGTGGGTCAAAATGATGCTTTGAGACCTCTAGTGGGTCATTTGGCAACATTTGTCTAAATTATAAAAGCAGGTACCTCTGTCCTAGCAATTCCATATCTAGGCATTTATCCTACAGACAAACTAACACATATGTGCAGACTCCTGATCAGTGTTTATTAAAACATTGTAATAGCAAGTGACAAGAAACAAACAGAATGCCTATCAGCAGAGCTTTAATTGAATAAATTAGTGTACATCCATACAATTGCTTTATAGAATTCCACTGCATGAATGTATCATAATTTACTCAATTAAATCTTCATTGAATTAGTTTGAAATACACTGCTATGGAAAGGTGCCTAGGATATAAGAGAAAAAGAAAAGAGCAGAGCAGTATATACTGTATGCTTCTATTTGCTTTCTCTTCTTAATTAAACTTTTTAATATGAGTTCATTGTAGATGTACACTGTTCTGCAAGTTCAGGGTACTGAAGCTTGGAGTACATGGTTCTGGCAGCTGGAAGAACATGCAAGCAGCCGTGGGCAGATGCGACATGGCTTTATTCAGGCACAGCAAGACACAGCAAGGCACAGGCACAGCTCCAGTTCCCCGCTCCAGCCTGCACAGGCGGGGTTGTTCTTATTACAAGGTGCATAATAGTGGCTTAAAGCCAGGTGCTGTAATCAGTCACAATCTACAGGTTGTATAAGACACTATATCTAAGGTTACATAGGATGCCATAGCTAAAGCTGCCCAGGAACCGCACGGCTTGCTGGAAGCGAGCCTGACTCATCCATTTTCTTTGTCACTCCCCTCACCCAACAACATGCAGTTGTAGAAAATCATATAGAGAGATCCCAGGTGCCCTTCCTCCAATTTCCCCCAGTGATAACCAAGATATTGACACCAATATAGTCATAATACAGAACAAATCCATCGTGACAATGATCTTTCTTATTGCTCTGTTATAACCACCCACAATGTTTTCTTTCCATCTCCATAATGTTGTCATTTGAAGAATGTTATATGTGTTAAAGAGAAAAACCACGGGCCCCAAATGGCATCACTGTGCTAAAAGCCAGTGATACCAAACCTAAATGTAATGTTTTGTTCAAGCACCGGTAAGGTAAACTGTCACATGGGCCCTCTCTAGCCACACCCCGTCCACCCACCCACCCATAGGAAAAAGAGGCAGTCAGCAAGATAAAAAGCCTTCTCGTTCTTTTCCCCCAAAGAAAAGATGTCCTGGCCCAAAAATAATCTTTCCTTTTCTTTTGTTAATAGCTTCCTTGCCTCACCTTTCTTCCTATAAAAAACCTTCCATTCTTGTAGCACTGTGGTAGTTGCTGAGTGGGATGCTGCCTGATTCATGAGTCCTTTAATAAACCCAATTAGATCTCCAGCTTTACTCGATTGAATTTTGTTTTTTTCCTAGACTTGGTGGCTGTGGAGGAACTGAGGTGAACTTCTGATGGCATTCAGGGACAACGGGAAACACAGGTGCGGCATGCGAGAACCCCATTTTGCGTTCACTTTCTTGCCACATCTGAGGGCCACTGGTAAGTTCCTCTTGGTTTGAGCTCTGCTCCCGTTGCATTCAAGCTCCCAACTAATGGACTTTTCTTTATAGGGTAGGTCAGCTTGATTTGGTAGATGGTTCTGCCTGAAGCCTAATTGAGCCAGCAAAATGTTCTGCCTGGAGCCAAGCCCCTATCCTTTTAATCTCCATTCCCAAGATGCAGTAACATCTTTGGGTTACTACCAAATTTTTGAGTGAAAACCCCAAGCCCTTGATTCTATTCCTAGATTCCATGCTGGGAACTGCTGGTGGTTAAGTCTGCGGTTCTCTATTTGTTTGGGATCTTTCCCCAGATTCCACACTGGGCACTGATGGTGACAGCTGCAGGTCTCCATTGTGCTTGGAATTGGTCTGCAGTTCTCACCCGTCAGGGTGTGCTGTGCAATCCTTTCCCCCAGTCTAAGGTTCCGCAGAAATTAGTGGTGGTGTGTACAGGGCCTTCTTTGGATCAGGGCACTGTACCGTCTCTTGTCTTCTTTGGTATAAATAAAGGCTAATCGCTAATGGGAACTTCAGAAGAAAATGCCACAAATAATGGTGGGTACAGGACGAGCATTTCAAGTTTGTTAAAGCGCCACATCCCAAGCTCCAAGAAACCCAAAGTTTAGTTAAAAGAGGTGGGATATTTCGTATCCAAAGAATTTATGTTTAAATTCTTTGTTGCAGATATCTAACGAGACAGCAAAGTTTTACTAAAATCAACCTAGAATTATAATGGCCATTACGAAGAACGTTCCAATTAGATAAGATCATTTAAGAAGTGCATTTAAAAGCAAGGCCTCACAAATCAAACAGAGTGGAATACTTACTTTAATTGGCATACAGAAACATACAAAAGACTTCAAGATTTCAAAATAGCTTTATTAAAAGACTCACTACAAATCAGGGCGATCACTTTGTAAGTCATATAAATGTCTAATCACTATGTCGTACACGTGAAATTAATATATGTCGACAGTAAATTTAAAAAAAAAATAGACTCACTACAAAAGGCTAATAAAAAAATTAATCATAAGAAGTGCCTAAAACAAAAGATGATGGGACTAACATAACCCCTTCTGCTCACCTCTCTTCTTTAATTTGAGTACTCTAGTAATCCTTTCTGAATTATTTTCACACGACTGAAAACAAAAGCCTGCCAAGGTAATGGCCTTAGAGACACTTCCTTATCTATCTTCAGAGAAGGTCCCCTTAAGGACTCCTCCTAGAGTTGATGGAATTTCTGGTTAACTACTACATTATTCCCTTAAACGACCAAGGGGAAATTAAAATTAAAGTTAATGAAAAAAACCTTGCCAAATTCTAGTAAATATTGGAGGTACACACTCCACTTTAAATCTCACTCAGAACCTGCAACCAAATCCAGACCCATTGGTTATTGATGCTTTTTCTTCCAGAGATAACTATTGCTTTCTTTTTACATCCTAAGAACTTGGCTTGGTTTTCTGCCTGCCTGGGACATGCGAGCTGTTAGTTATTTTTCTTGGTTATTCTTGTGAGTGACTCTGGATTTTGGGAAGATGTTATTGAACAGAAAGAGTTACTCCACCTGGTGCTAGCAGAGCCAAACACTAAACACCAAAAATTGTAGCGGAGAGAGATTGGCTATTTTATTATGAATGGCACCACCCAGGAGAACAGGAAGCTTATGCTCAAAAGCTGGAACTCCCCAATGGTGTGTAGGTTACAGATTATAAGGGGCAAAATCACAAGACACTGTGGGGTGGGGTAGGAGGGTCAGTGTTGTGCTGGGAGCTGATTGGTCAGAGGTGAAGCGGGTAATAAATCATTTCTTCAGGTTTTCAGGACAGGTCAGAGGTCTGTTCTGATTTCCTTCTGGCAGATTTCACAGGGAAGTAGCCAGGGGGTCATTCCACCTTAGGACTCAAGAGCTGAAACATAACCTAGATTAAGATGTTATCTTTAGCCTGCCAGAGGTCCCGCTTATGACCATTAGTCAGGTCTGGGCTATTGTTTTCAGTTGCCTTAGGGGTTGTTGATTATGGGGGTGGTGGGGGGAGAAGCTAGGTATCTGAATACATATATTTAGAAACAGTGATGATTTCTAGAGCTAGGCTAAATTTAATCAATCATAAGGACCCTTGTTTCAAAGGTAGTAAACTTTGCACCCTGTTGGGTCCATGGAGTTGTTTACATTGCCAGAAATATTTACTATTTATCCCAGCTGAAACCTGTCAAGATATTTGAAAGGATTTAATAACTGTGATCAGAAATTTGGCCAAATTGGTAGCTGGGATTCAAAGCCCGACAATATTTTTTAGGCCTTCTCCCCTATCAAGGCTGCATGGGAAAGAAAAACATTCCCATGAGGGGAATGGGTGTGTCAGTCCTTTGAAATATTTTGGCAGCAACCAAATTCTTTGACGAATTAAAAACAACTGTCTTTGTTTTATAAATTTAGTCTTACAGGACCAGAGGTATGGCTCCAGAAACTATACAAAGTCCATCAATCCTTTTTACCAACTCCCAAACCTTCCTTATTTATCTCAAATGGTTTATAAAAATTGGCCTTGAGAAACCAGTCCTTGGAGGAACTTGTGCTCCTTCCCTAAGACTTTGAGATATAAGTGTAATATGTACTTCAGGAAGGTAATTCTTATCAAGAGGAGAACAAAAGAAGGAAAGGTCATTTAAAATTTAGGTGAGGGGGCAGCTTCATAGTGTAGTGGTGAGCACGTCTGTTTTACATGCAAAAGGTTCACGCCCCAGGTGGAGCCACAGAGCCACGGGCCGGGCCCCAGGTGCATGCTGCACAGGTGCACACCTTGAGTGTGTGGGAGGGGACACCTCACCTTCAGAGATCCATTTCTTGGGAGGAAACGGCAACATCGGTGGGTCGGGGGTGGAGGTGGTGGGAGGGGAATTAAAGAGCGGGAAAAAAAATTTAGGTAAATGAAAAATCATATGTATTCTTCACAAATATTGGTAACTATAATGCCTCTGTTTGCATCTGTCACTATGTCTCCATGTGTGCCTATATATGTATATTGTAGATATGTGATATTTTTATACTTCTGTGTGGTATTGTCAAGATTAATTTGTAAAAGAGTTCTATTTAACTGGGTTGAAGGTCAAGTGTTTGTAAAGATGCTATTTCCAAACTCTTAGAAACATAGAGACTAACCCAAATATTTTTTTCAAGTTCATGTGATCGAAGATAATCAATCGTTAGTAAATAAAAACTAGTTTAAGTTTGTTAGTTTAATTAAAGTAGACATATTCTTAGGGTTAGCAGTGTTAACCATAATGCTTTTATTCTACCTAAGTTAACTAAAAGTCAAATAAGTCTATGGCCATGCTACCCTGAACAAGCCCGATCCCTTCTTATCTCGGAAACTAAGCAGGGTCAGGCCTGGTTAGTACTTGGATAGGAGACCACCTAGGAAGACCAGGTGCTGTAGGCATAAAAAATAAAAAAATAAAGGATTGTAAATTGACAAGATCCTTGCAATCTGTGAGGTCAACCAAGCGTTGCCTCGCAAAAAAAAAAAAAAAAAATAATGTGTGTTATCTGGGTCACAAAATTTGCAGGGAAAAACAACTTGTAATGATAACTGATTTTATCTAATGTCTAATGAAGGTTTTATGGGTAATCAATCTAAACACAAATGTTAAGAACTAGTAAATTAAATAGATATAAGAGAAAAGGTTTTTAGGTGAACTTTTTAGCAATATTTTTGTTATGATGTGTGTAGTTAAAAATAATTTCCAAATCTTTTTGGTAACCTGAAATCTTAAAGTTTTGCTAAATTAAGTTAGAGGATAGAAAGTCATTAAATATCTAGATCATTTCCAAACAAGATAAAACACAGAAACATTAATTACTGAATACAGGTTTATCTACTTTTGGCTCCTTATTACAGAGGAACTAAAGATATTTGGGTCTATTAGGAAACATGTCTTGTGCCATGCTGAGAAATTTACTTTAAGAAAACACGATTCCAAAAATTAGAAAAAGTATTTATAAATTTGCCAAGCTACAGAATGCTAATTTATAAGCCAGTTCATAATTGCTTCTTAGTTTTCACTAGAAATTAGGAAATTAAGGATTTTAATTAATATATGTAATTTAGCTACTAGAAATAATAAGGGAAATAACTCTGTATGCAAGGAAAATAGGATGTTTTTTGTTAAAAAAGGTATGAGCTATGGAGATACATTTTTGTTAAGGGAAATGAGAATTATTTTATCTAAACTAGAACTTCCGGTTATGAAGGACAAACTAAATGTATATAAAAAGTTGAAAAGAGAATTTTACCTTGTGTAGTGAAGTTGGCTAAAAAATTGAATTGTTATTATGAGTTTAAAAATAAGCTTTTATATCAATAGTGTACTTATGCTTAAGTAAACTAAAACTTGATTTTCTTCCACCTGCTAAAAGGACAAAGTTTTCTCAGACTATTGGTCTGTACCAGATAAGATATGGTGAAAAGTTTTCTGTCTAGAGAGTAAAGATTTTGAGTCTTATCACATTGATAGCTTGAAAGTGAGTTTTCTTAATGTTAAAGGAACTAAGTTTTGCTCAGAACTACATAATCTTCTGTATTTGCCTTTGAAGTATTATTTCATAATGATTTCTGATCCTATTTAGTCAAGTGTCCAAACTTTTAATATTTTTGACGAACTTCCCAAAATTAAATTTTTTTTTTTTTTAACAAAAGTCTTTTTGACCCCAAAGTAACTTTGAAGTTTCCTAAAGGAAAATGTCTCTCTCTGTATGAAAAGCGATATACTGAATTAATTAGGCTTATTTGATATGTTAAATTACACGGGAAGCATTGTCAAATGAGAAGCAACATTAAGCCTTCTTTATATGTATAGGTATATGTATATGTATAGGTACATGTTATAAGTGTTCCAGAAACTGTGTGAAATTTCTGGACCGTAACCTTTGTGGCAGTTACCATTCTTGGGCCTATGAATGATTAGATGGCTGGTATACAGCTGGCCAATTCCTCTTGGGTTATCTAACTGTGTCCTTAACTATTCTAGAAATGATCTACCAGGAGGCATTCACAATTCTCTTTGACAAATTTCCTACTTCCCTGGTTAGGAGTGAGTCCAAATGAGGCTATAATCAGAACCCTCTCCTTAACTGTTGAAGATATTGCAAGAATCTGCTGTTGAAGCAATAATTGCGCAATGAAAATCCTTAGACTCTGGCCAAAGTTGATCTTGACGGTAGAATAGCCCTTGATCATCTTTAGCTGAGCAAGGTGTCTGTGCTGTGGCCAACACCAACTACTGTACCTGGATTGACACTTCTGGGAAAGTTGAAGCTCAGTGACATAAAATCATTGATCAAGCCACTTGGCTTCAAAGGGTGACTCCAATGAGCTGTTTCTTATCAGTTTGGGTCTTGGAAACTATGGCTCTGAAATGTACTCCATATTGAGAATTTTCATGCTTAGAGTTATAATAATCTCCCTGGCTAGTCGTATTCTTTCAAAATCTTTAATGTATGTTTGCAGCTGCTAACTACCAAATAAATGATCTCCTTAACACTAGAATGCTAGTTATAAAAGGAACAATGGGACTGATCAATTTAAGGATTATGAAAATGAAGTTGTGGCCTGTGAATATCACGGATATTAAACAAAACATCATGACCTGTGAAATCCCACAGAGGATCAGAAAAAGCCACAAGAACTATAGAGCAGAAGCTGACAGTGGCATTAGGGCTTAATTTTTGATCGCTTGTTTCAGGCTGAGTTTGATCAAAACTGGGGAATTGTTTAAAAAACAGACATAATAGGCTCAAAACGAAGTCATTTGTCCCCAGACAGCAAACTAAGACCTAACTGTAGTTTTCAGCCTATTCCAGGAATGTGACCTTTAAATGGTCAATCTCAAATTTCCTGAGGCAATCAACATGACTAAACCCCTGCCATCCCTCTGTCTGGGCTACCCTCACTCCTAAGAATGATTTCTAGTTTATTTCCTTCTCTTACATGTTCCTGTCCTCACTCAACTTTATCAAACACATTTGTATCTTGCCTCTTCCTTGGCCTGGGACTTGTTTATGAGTCTTAGACTGCTATCAACCTATTTGAGTTTTGGCACAGTAGTTAGTTGCTGAGGTGATTAGCCCTGAAGAAGAGGAAGGACACCTTCATTGCACCAAAGTAACAAAATTGAGGCACACATATCTGGTCATGTGATTGTCTGCCCAACCCTCTTGCCTGGATTTATGTCATCTGCAATGAATCTTAAATTGCTAGCATGCCAGCAGTTGAGCTCAAGATCCTGCATTCTGATCTAAATTGAACCAAGTCACCTGATACTTTATCCTTCATCAATTCCTCCTTTACTTGTAGCTCCCTGTATATGCTAAGGCCTCTCAGACCCTGCACACAATAAAAGAATAATTTATCCCAAACTTGGAAAAAGGCAAAATGATGCCTGCTTGGCTTTCTGATATCATGGTGGAGCATTTCCCAACAAGCTTGTGTGGCTCTCAGATGATACTCTCAAATACAACTTTGGGGTCAGGATCTGTTTGGGCAACCACCCAGGACAGCCTGATCCTCAACTTCACAGAGTTCACAGTTAGCAAGGAAGATAAAATTAAAATAAATAACCTCATAGATCATTATTTTAAAACAATTATGAGCATCAGGAAGGAGAAGTACAGGATGCAACTGAGGCCACTAAGAGGTCCTAGTCTTAACCTAGTCTACAGTCTTGGACAAGGCTTCCTTGTGAAAGGACATGTAAACTGACAGGTTCAATAGTAACTAGCCAGGTGCAGGGGGCAGAAAAATGTGAGAGAACATGCTATGCAGGCAGAACAGCGCATGTGAGTGCAGAGGGAACGTGATGTGAAGACAGCCGTGTAACGCCAAGGATCCCCGGCAAGCACCTGCACTGAGAAGTCACTGCAACGGCCTTTAACGAGCCCCAACTCATCTCCATCAGCTTTTCAAACTCTTCCTAAAATAAACATATAATTAGAAAAAATTAAATAATTTTTGCAAACAAATTTTTGGAATAAGTTCCCAATTTCTTCCAATCCTGTAGCCTCTTCTAAAGCTCTATTATATTTTTGATCTGCGCCCAAGAGGACAGGTTTACCTCACAGAAATGCAAGCAAGTTCAAAATGAAGCACAAGCATCACCTTTTAAGAAATGTTCTATAGCCATTTCCCTATAAGAGAAATTTCCACTGGCTCTTCAGCCTTGATTCTTTGGCTGGTCTTTCTCTCTGCACAGCCCCTATTCTTTTCATCTATCTCTATTCTTTCTTTCTAGGAGCAAAACAAATTCTCATACTGTGCAGTGTAGTTTAGCAATTCTTTGTTACCTTAGCTGATGCCCTACTTTCTTGGCTCCCATCTAAGCTCAAGGAACCAATTAGGTATTTTTCTTAAAGACCATTCCAATCCTTAAGAGGAACTTTGCTCTTAAGATAATAAGCTTTCACCTGCTTTCCAGATATGTGTGTGTGTGTGTGTGTGTGTGTGTGTGTGTTTAGTTCCCAGTATTATAAACTGTAATGAAAAAAGGGAAATTGTGTTTGCCCTAATGAAAGACCATCTAGAGTTGAAGACTAGATTATAATGCAGATTATTGGGCACTTAACAGCTTGTCACACTTACACCACACTTGTCAACGCTTATAACCACCATAAGTGATACATTGTTTGATGATTCTTTTGTCACAGCAGCATTTTGGGGGTTCCCTAACTTCGTTAGCCTTTGCTTATATAGTCAAAGACTTCCACCCTGGAAATAATATTGGCTTAGAAAATAGATGGAATAATATGAGTTTTATGTGCATTATGGAATTTTATGCATTCTGGGATCACCCAAGTTAAGCTTAAACCAGAACCTGGTTACATATTTCTTTCTCTGGCCCAAATCTCAGTACCCTCTCCCTTCACCGCGGAACTTCTTATAAAAGCGTCTGTCCATTTAGGAGGGGCAGGGCGAGAAGGATAGGGAGGGGGACAGGAAAGGGAGAGGCCTTGTCACATGTACTCTTTCTGTTTCGTTTTTTATCATGCGCACCTTTGAAACACAGTATTTAGAAGTAACCTGACCATTATACAGCCTCTGCATAGTCTTGTTTCCCAGCTCTGTGAGATGAGTTATCCAGTAAACCTTAAGATAAAAATGACCTTTAGACACACAAGAAAACATCTCTGCCATCCTTTCTCTCTCCTCCTCTTCCAAAACCTGCAATTCCCTCTTTAAAACGACTGTTGTAAAGTTAATATTAACAACACAGAATAATGCTGATGACGAATTATCAGAAGGAAAAAATAGAACAAAAATTTTTATTATTATATTTTAAAAGATGACATAAAAGACTAGAGAACAAATATACCAAATGTCAACAATGGTTATGTAGGATCTAACATTTTATCTCAAATTTCCAAAATGTCCACAATATATGTAACCTTATAAACTGGCCCTCCAGTTTCAAGGACCAGCTGGTCTAAGCTTCATCTGATTTGGGGTAGAGGGAACAGTTTTTGAAATGCTAGGCTTTTTGTTGCAGAAGAGGAGATGGGCTGGGCAGAAAGGACGGTCTCCGTAGTTACTTCTCTGCTGTGTCTCCTTCTGGTCGCATAACCCAAGTCAAATAAATGCATAAAATGCCTCTTCCTCTTTGCCCCATCCTTTAAACTGCGAAGAGCGACGTGGTGGGGCAGACAGAATATACCCCGAGCACTGTTGTGTGGGTTCTGGTTGGCCCGCCCGGCAGAGGGCGCCCGGGACACCGCCAGTCTCCTCGCCCGCCCAGGCCCAGGCCCCGCCTCCGCCCCCGCCCCGGTTGCGTAAGGCCCCGCCCGCCGCCGTCACGTGGCGGGGTCCGGGGTCCAGCCTGTAGCTGATGCTGCAGCGCCGTATTCGTCATGGAGCTGGCGCCGCGAAAGTGTCGGTTTCCGCCGCCGCTGCTGCTGCTGCTGCTGCTTCTGGGCCTGAGCACTGGTAAGTTCCGGCAAAAGATGTATCAGTGACCGGTGCCTCCTTCTCTCTCCAGGGATGAGAGTCTGTTAAGTGAGTTTGTGCTTTTTAAAGCAAATCTCTTTTCCCTTGTGTCTACCTTGCATAATTATATTGCTTTTGAACTTCACAGTTTTGTTTTGCTTTATTTTTAATACAAAGTGCATTTTCTGCCTTTTCTAGCTCTGGGTGGTCTGGTGCTCCTTTTTTCCCTAGGTAGAAGCAGTTGTGCAAAATGTATGATTTGGAGAAATTGCTGATCGATGAGGTTTACATGGTCTTAAGATGACCTCCCATTTCCTGCCATCTTTGGCTGCCAAATGGGCTTATGAGTTCCTCATATTTTGAGCTGAAACATGCGGCCCAAAAGACTCTGAAAAATCCTACCATGAATGGGATGTTCCATTGAAAGAAAGCCTTTTTCTCTCCACTTGATCAGAACAGACAAGATGTCTCCCCCCACCGAGGTCCTTCTTAGCAAAAACAAATTCATGTTTAATTGGATGACTTGCAAATTGATTTTCAGTCCTTTATTTCAGCAAAATGTCTACTGGTCTGAATCAAGTACTGAGAATTCGAACTGGCCACAAACTTGCCTTGTGATCTTAGGCGGGTTGCTTAACTCCTGTTTTCTCTTGTGCAAAATGGGGAACATCTGGCCCTCCAGTTTGTGTCTGGGAAATGTTGTCAAATATTTGCCCCCCAAATTTTAACAGTGGTCACTGCCAGGGAATGGAGGAGTGCCAGGGGTTAGGTCAAAAAGGTCCCAAGCCTTATGTGTCATTTTCGAGTGGACTGAACTCTTGCGTTACTTGTATATTGAATCTTATAGACACATCTGTAATAATCTAGCCGTTGTGTTTTTCTCTTCAAGCTACTTTTTGGTGTTCTTAATCTTTGTCCTTATCAGTTACAAACAGCATTGTCTCCTCATCTACTCCCTTCTCTTCTTGAGACCAGTTTTTGTTCTTTTACTTGCTGCAGGCACTTGAGGTTTATGAAAGGAGGAAGTAGAAAGCAGAAAACTCCAGTCACTAAGGATCAACCCTAAATCACCTTTTAACATTGGCCTTCTTTTCCCACAGAGTGGTATTTTAAAAAGAGATACTGTAACTTGAAACTCATTACTTTAGCAAAGGTGACATAGAAAATGTATTTAACCTGCCCTTTCCTGATACATATTTTGTAGGTGCTAGAAAAGTTAATTAAGGAAATTGGAGTTTGGGGATTAAAAGAGAAACACACACACACACAGCTTCTTTTTTTTTTTTTTCCAAATTGCCTTCCACAAAAGTTGTACCGGTGTGCATTCTTGCCAGCAGTGCTGGATACAGAGAATATTTTGAGGGCTACTTGATGGGAGGAGGGTTGGGGGGATGGCGAAAAAGGGCAAAGGGATTAAGAAATAGGAATAGATAGTTACAAAATAGACATGGAGATATAAAAGTGTAGCATAGGGAAAATAGTTAACGATGTTGTAATAAATATGTAAAAGGGAAGACGGGTAGTAGATTTAGTGGAGTGATCACTTTGTGAGTTATATAGATCTCTAATCACTATGCTGTACAACTGAAATTAATATATTATTGTATGCCAACTATAATTGAAAACTCATTGAATTGTGCAATGTAAATACAAGCAACTAATTGTATATTCCAATAAAGCTAGAGAGAAAAAAAAACAATTTCTTTATAATTGTTTCCTCATCCAGAGGTCAGAAAAGCATTCAACTATATTTTCATATTTTTAATACTTAAATTTTAAAATTGAAATACTTGACCCACTTCAAATTTATTTTGGTTTATAGTATTGAGAGAGGACTTACATTTCTATTTTTTTTCCTTCAAAAAAGTTAACAGTTGCCCCAGCATAATACAGTGAATAATCTTGGCCCCAGTAATTTGTGATGCTTCTTTAATCATATATTAAATAAGATATAAAACTCAGCATGTTTCATTTTGAGATTTTTCTCTTCTCAAAAATGTAAATCTTTCTCTTTTTTAAAATAGAATTGTAAAAGTGTGTCATACTAATTGTTAAAAATCCAACCTTACAGGAAGAAGGTGTAGAGGAAAAAGTGGAAGTCTCCTATTAAGTTTGGTTTATTTTTTTTTTATAACTGAGATTTTTTTCCCCCTTATTTTCACAATATCTTGGAGTGAGTAAATTGCCTAAAATATAAACAAATCATCTCTAGCCTAGCATGGCCATCTCTATTGGGCTTGGAATTTACCTGGATGTTACATATTCTTCAGGAAAATCAAATTTTGCTACTCTTTCAGGAGCCATTGTCAACTGGCCCACAGAGGAGGGCAAGGAAGTATGGGATTATGTGACTGTCCGGAAGGATGCCCACATGTTCTGGTGGCTCTATTACGCCACCAACCCCTGCAAGAACTTCTCAGAACTGCCTCTGGTTATGTGGCTTCAGGTAAAAGTGGCTTTGCTGCCTGGCCAGGTTTGAGGCCAGGTTTTCCCCACTTAACATTTTGCTTGCTCCTAAGGGCTCACAGCTCTGACAGCAGTGGTAAAGGGCTGGTCCAGTCCAGCAGCCAGCCAGGCGTCTCTTAGGCGTGGGGGTTCAGCATCTCTTTTGAGGCAGGCAAAGGCAGTGTGTATACCAAGGAGGCCAAATCAGAGTGAGGGGTTCTAGCCTTTTGCTGTTTTGTTGTTGTGGTTGTTGTTTGTTTGCTTTTTGTTTGTTGAGTCCAGGCAGTGACAGGAACCTTTACCTGAAGTTCCTGAAGACATTATTTGACTGTATGCTTACAGAAAATGTTTTGGAAGGTTCCAAAGCAAAGACTGAAGTACCCTGACCAGCCCTTCCTCTCCCTCTCTTCCCAGTCCTTTCCTAGACCCTAAGTTCTTGCCCCCAGAAAAACTGATCTTTTGAAAGGATCGGCATCTTGTATCTTAGTATTAAATGTTGGGCCCTGTCCTTCTCCCTAGATGTGTTTGCATTTTGATCTTGGGTTCCGCTTGTAGGAGGGAAGGCATGGAAGGGTTAAGAGGTATTTGGAGGCAGGCAGAGGATCCTTCCTTGCATTCCTAAAATATCTGGCCAGAGATGGTCCACACCCACCTGGAAGACCAATCTCTAGGGAGGGATTGAGGAGCATGGTCTTGCTTCAGCCTCTGGAGATTGTTGACCTGGCCCAGCTGGGGCTCCAGGTTTGCTCATCAGTAAATAGGGCGCCCTGGTACTCACTTGGCATGGGATGTAGATGTCACTTCCTGCAAAAATGTCAGTATTCATAAGCAGACTCTCTGAACCCCAGGCTTTGCCTCCCATGCCCAGTCCATGCGGACTTTCTGGTGAGATAGAGGGAAGGTGAGCAGTTTGCCAGGAGGGGCCTTTCTCTCTTAGGATTATCAGGGCAGCTGCTTTGATGAGCTAAAGGTGAGATGCAGCCAAGGGTGAAGATATGAAAATGCCTCAGAAGAAGAACCCATACACATAGTCAGGAACTTCTGTCCGCCCCGGGCAGCAAGGTTCTTGGGGAGAGCCCTGCAGTGGATAAGCCCAGGCCTGCCAGTGGGACACCTGGGTTCTCGATGCCACTTAGAAGTATGGCAAGACATTTCCCTTTTCTGGGCATTGGCTTTCTAGAGATTTTGCTATAACTTTTTATTAGTTAGCCGAACTTTTCCAGCCCCTTGTGAAAGCCAAAGCAGAAGAAAGCAGAAGTGCTGAGACCTCTTGGTCACATGCTGCCCTCAGGTGCTATTTGGAGTTTTAGGAATACAGTTTGAAAACTACTGAATTCTAGACGTTGCAAACCTTCTTTTTAGTTGATTGCAGAGCAGGATGGTTGTTTTATTTGAGTAAGTTGCCAACGTTTAAAAATCAGATGTAGCAACTTGGGGCCTGAACTCACTATCCCAAAGCTGAGTGGTGCTGGTCCCTTTCAGACAGGTCAGGGACTACAGGACAGAGGGGCGTCCTTCGCTGGCACCTGATTCCTCTATGGTGCATGGTCCAGTTTGTGACCTTTGGTTAGGATAACTCTTTGAGCTGAGATGCTATTTCAAGGTTTTCAACTGGCCAACTAACCTGTTCTTCATTTCCCCAGAGGCCCAACGTAGAAGAAAAAAAGATTATGATTAAGGAAGAAATAATTACTACTTTAATTCAAAGGAGCTCTGTTTTAACAGCCTCCCGAGGAAACAAACACACTGACTTCTCTGGGCAAGTCTTTGAGAATCCAGGTCACGTGGCTGAGTAGAGTAGTGAGCTATTTTAGTTACACTTTCAAGCCATTTCAGCATGTTATTTGGCTCACTGACACATTTACCATATTTCAGAGTCACTAGATTGTCCCCAGCCATGACAGCACCCCATCCCAAAGTTCTAGAGAGAAAAAGATTGTGTAGTAGGTTATTCTCAAATAGAACAGAATTATCCTCCAGCCAGCTTCTTGTTGCCCTTGGCTGGGAGTGGGGTGGTCATCTGCTGCCACAAATCGGAGTGGGGAAATGGGCAGTATCCTTTTATTGGAGGGCCTAGGCTTGTCTTCTCACCTCTGCTGATAATGCTGTCCTCATAGCCTGCTGGGCTCAGCAGGCCAACTAGGTTTTGTCCAGAAAAGCACTGGACCATCTTTTCCTCTGACCATCTCCTGAAGGACCTCCTCCCCTCTCAGCCGTCAGAACCCACAGAATCTCTTGCTTCTCACTTGTCCCTGGATGCTACAGTACCCAGTGCTGCCTGCCCTGGGACTTCTGCATTTGCTACATTGTATCCAGGGATCGACTTAAACTATTCCTCATTCTGGGTCCCTTGTTACTTAAGGACTCTGAGGAGAGTCTCTCACCTTCTGAGGAGAGAGTGGTGAGGTGGAGAGTCACAAGTCCCCAGATCCAGTCCTGGCAGAGCCCCTAATTTCCACATCCCTTCCCCGGGCCTATTGCTTATCTTTGAGGGAAGGGTGGGACAAGATGTTTTGAAGGTCCGTGAGCCCCACGGCAGGCCAGGGTTCAAGTTTGTAGAATCAGAAGTAGGAAAGTTCCCTCTGGGGGCACTTAGCCCAGGTCTGTTCCTTTCAGAAAGACTTCAGCAGTTGCCAGGGGGCTCAGTTAGTGCGGAAGTCCCTGGTTCACCAGATAAATTGTGCCTTAGTGCAAGGTTAAGGCTGCCATCACTAAATCGTAAATCACTTATAGTGAATATGGCTGTCATAATGACTCAGATTTAAACTTAACATTTTCTCTGGATTGATTTTTGTTTCTTTTCTATTCCACAGGGTGGTCCAGGTGGATCCAGCACTGGATTTGGAAACTTTGAGGAGATTGGGCCCCTCGACAGTGATCTCAAACCACGGAGAACCACCTGGGTACGGTGAGGGTGGCCCCTCCGAGGCTGAGCCCCGCTACGCTTTGCTTTTCCCCCGTGGTCTCTCTTGCCTTTGGTGCCCTTTATCTCCACTTGTCTGCAGAAACCTACTCTCGCGGACACCTTGTCACTACCCACATTTTAGCTGTCTGTGCACCTTGACCCCCTGTGGCCACAACCGCTCATCCTTTCCCTTCTCTCCTCCCTTCCTTCTCGACTTCTTCAAGACTTCAAGCCCCTTGTCCTCCACCCTTTTGATGTCTCTCTGGTGTCTGTCTCTACCCCTCTTCTCCATTCCTAGCCGCACTTTCTCCCCTAACCCCTCTCCGGTCAGCACCCGTACCCAGCACCCACCCGCTGGCCCCCTTTTCCCTTCTCCCTCTACAGCCCTGCCACATCCAACCTTGGGTCGGTTCCACCCTACTTGCTTGGCCCCCGCCCCTAGGCTGCCAAAGACTAGAGGGCAAAACCACGCTGTCAATAAGGTGGAGCTGTTGCGGGCTTTGCTCCAGGCTCGTGGCCACGCTTTGCTTCCCCGCTGACAGCAGTGCTGTGTCTGTTCTCCACTGTCCTCGGGGCTCCTGTTCCGGCCTTCCTCGCTCATTGGAAGCTAACCTGCCTCCCTGCCTCACCGAGAAAACAGAAGCCATCACTCATCCTCGCCGATAAATGTGTTTACCTTTCCGCCCCGCTTACTATCTTCCTGCACATCTCAAAACAACAAGTGAGGCTCCTCCCTGCTGAGGTCACTTTCCCCAAGACCGCTTCAGCGGCTAGTACCTTCTTTATATCTCTACGTCCTTTCTAGTCTGTCTTTTCCCTGGGGGTGCAAATATACACAGGTCTTTCCCAACTGAAAAACAAATTCTCCTTCAACTACACAAGTCTCTCCAGCTACTCCCCTTTCTTACAAGAATGATTTGTATTTCCTGTTGGTGACATTCACCCAGAGCCTATCATCCTGAGTGCTGCAGCATTGATCCTGAGAGCCGGGGGCTAAAGGTGGAAGACAGTGAGTGCTAGACAACCTAGCGCATTATCCCTTGGGTGCAGTACATGTATTATTTTATCTGTGGCCAAGACAAGTTTGAGAAGCACTGCTCTAAATCACTGCAGTCAGTCCCCATCACTCGATTAAAGCTCTTGTCCCCGAGAGTATGCTGGCTTCCCAATTCTAAGTCCTTTGGGACCTTCTTGGCGTTTATTTTCATTGGACTTCTTTGCAGCACTGTTGGCCATACCCGTGTCTTAGATGTTGCTATTTCCCAGCACTCTGTCCTAGGTAACTCTCACTTCTCTGTGTTTTTCGGGCAGCCCCGTCTTCCCAAACTCCTCTAATGACATATAGAAGGCATTGACTCCCCAGTCAGTATCTCTAGCTGAGGACTTTCTGTTTTGCCCCAGAACTATTTCGCTACTTGCCTCTTGGATATCTCCATGTGGATATCCCTCATGCATATTTGACAAACCGTGTGCATTATTCTGTGTCCTATACCAGAGCCTCTATTCTCCAGCAAAACCAGCCAACTTCCTGGTTCCCCTGTCATGGTAAAGGGTACCTCCATCCACTCAGGTGCCCGAGGTGCCTGACCAGAAACCAGAGAACCACCCTCATCTTTCCCTGCTTCCCACCTACCTTATCCAGTCACTCTTACCTAAAAACGAATTCCGAAAAACAGCCTTATTGAAATATGATTCATATACTATACAATGGACCCGTTTAAAGTGTACAATTCAATGGCTTTTAGTATATTTAGTTTTACAATCAATTTCAGAACATTCTCATTACCCTTCCTCCCTAAAAACGTCATACCCCTTAGCCATTACCCTCCAAACCTTTCTCAGGCAACCGCTAATCTACCTTCTGTCTATGTAGATTTGCCTATTTGGGACATTTTATAACAACGGAATCATACAATATGTGGCCTTTGGTATTTCACTTAGCATAATGTTCACTAGGTTCATCCAGGTAGCACTTTTTATATCCAGGTAGCACTCCATTCCTTTTTAAGGCTGTGTAATATTCCATTGTATGGATCTACCACATTTTGTGTATCCATTCATCTGCTGATGGACGCTCGGATTGTTTCTGCCTTTTCGCTATTGTGAGTAGTGCAGGGAACATATGGTGTACACGTATTTGAGCTCTTATATGGAGTATATACCTGAGTGGAATTGCTGGGTCATATGGTAGTGCTATGTTTAATACTCAAATGTTAATATTCTTCACTCCTTTTCTATCCCCACTAGTGGCTGCTTTCAAAACGTCCCCCACCTCCATCCACTTTCCACATGCTGCTTGAGTGAAATGCTCCAATGCAAGTCACTCCTCAGTTTAACATCTTTCAGTTACCCCAAAAGATCAGATCCAGATTCTGGGGCATAAGCTGGCTTCTGCTTAACCTCCAGCCACGTCTCCCAACATCTATCCATGTGCATTCTACCTTCAAACCTTTGCACGGGCAGTTTCCTTGGCTCAAACTTCATTCCTTCAGCCACCCATTCACACCAAGCTCATCGTATTCACATGTACTATTCTTTGAGACAATGCAGGATTACCTCTTCCTTAAGGTCACCTCAAATCCTTTGATTCTCTTGTCTGTCTCCATATCGGTCTTCCTTAAGTGCATTTTACTTACTCTTGCCTTAAGGTCTTTGCACATGCTGTTCCCTCAGCCTGGAACATTCCTGTGCTCACTTCCAACTGAAGTATCACTTTTCATTTCCAGTAGCAGAGTGCCCCACTGGCTTGTCCCCAAGCCTCCCAGAACTAAGAGGGTAATATGACTGGGGCAGGAGCCTGAATGAGGAGTGAGGAGACCCGGATCTTAGTCCTGATGCTGCCGTTACATGTCCAACTTTGTGACCTGGACAAATCCTGGGCCCTTTCTGGGCTTTCATTTCCTGATCAGTAAAGGATCTGGCTGGATTGTGTCATCACTCAGGATCCTTCTAGATGTAAAATTCTCTAACTCTAAGCCTCTTTGGAGAAAGTATTAGAATAAATTCTGTTCTTGTCGTGTTCAGGGAAGCCAGGCCAATGTGGAAACTGAATTCGTCTTGAAGAAAACTGACGTGCAGTATTCAGATCTTGGATGTACTCTCACCGCTCAGATTGACACTGCATGGTTCTACCTGCACTAACGTATTACATTTAGTACATCTGTACCAGGTGGAAAGTGATGGCTTAGATGCTCTAATCCCCACATATATGTTCATCTTTCCTTCTTGCCTTTTCTTTTGTTTGCTGAAGTAGTCTTTGTTCCTGTCCCTTATTTTTAAAATCCCTTTCGGCAACAGAATCAGAAGCACATGGATATCCTCACGTGTGGTTTTTGTTGAGCTCATACAAGATGATCAAAAGATAATTGGTGACTGACCATAACATTTGATTTTCCTCTGTGGAATATAGCTCCAGTCTGCGAGTCTCCTGTTTGTGGATAACCCTGTGGGCACTGGGTTCAGTTATGTGGACAAGGATGATGCATATGCCAAAGACCTTGCTACCGTGGCATCAGACATGATGGTTCTCCTGAAGACCTTTTTTGATTGCCACAAAGAATTCCAGGTGAGCAAAGACTCAGGGATAGCTAAGCAAAGAGCTAGCAGTAGTAACACTGCATCCACCAGAATAAACTTCTACAAGAGTTCAATGGCCAGCTGATTTCAGAGAAAACTTTTTACTCCCAAGATTAGGTTGTGGACTTTTGTTTATGTCATTTAAGCGGTTCTTGGCTTGAAAGAATAACTGGGAGCTAGTATTCTAATCAGACATAATAATCAGATATGGGGAGGAGAAAAGACAAAGAACAGCAGATTTACCTGGCCATTACATGCAGTAGAAATTTGAAATTAATTTGTGTGGCATTCAGGATATTTAGTTCTTTGTAAATTCCTTTTCTTGCTAGACGATTCCATTCTACATTTTCTCAGAGTCCTACGGAGGAAAAATGGCTGCTGGCATTGCTCTAGAACTCCATAAGGTAAGAAGAAAGATGACTTTGTTGTTTGGGTTTCAGACAGAAACTGATTATGTTACCTTTTATACTCACTTGATATTGACTATACTTTGCATAGGGCCTTAAACATGTAGAGTAAGAGCAAGTCTATAGTAATAAGCATGAAAAGTTTCAAAAAGAACAGTGAAGGTTACCCTACCAGATATCAAATGAGGTATAAAGCTACAGTGAGTAATAAGATGGCATTTCAAATCATTGAGAGAACAGATAGAATATTTAATTAATGGTATGGAGACAAATGGCTATCACTTTGGAAAATGAAAAAGTTGAATTCTTGCCTTGCATGAAATATCAATTCTAGATAAATTAAAAATCTAAACATAAAAATCAAAAGTATAAAAGAACCTGAATATATAGGAAAAAATGTTTATAATCTTGGGTAGGAAAGCTTTCTTTTATAAGATGAAACACCCAAAAGCCAAAAAGAGTAAGTGTGACATATTTAGACCACACACAAATTTAAAACTTCTTAGAGTTCCGTTAACAATTTCGAAAGATATAAATAGATATCCTTTGAAATTATATATACTATACATATACAAATATATATATATACAAATGTATGATAGAAAAAAGTATTAACTTCAATAAATTAATAAAAATTGGACAATATCCTAGTAGAAAATTAGCAAAAAATATGGAGAAGCTATTTATAGAAGACATGCAGTCTGTGAACATATGAAAAATGTTCAATATTTATTAGTCATTCAAATATATAAGATTTGAAAATATTTAAAAGATTGGTAACACCCAGTTTTGGTAAGAAGTCAGGAAAATAAGTACTCTCATGCACTTTTGGTAGAAATGGAAATTGGTAAATCATTTTAAAAGGGCAATTTGGCAGTATCTATCAACTTGTAAAGCGTATATGACTTTTGACCCAATAATTTCACTTTCAGGAATCTGTCCTATGGGAATACTTACACATATGCGTGTGTCAGAGGATGTTTAGCACACCGTTACTTATAATGTTCATAAATTGAAAACGCTCGATGGCTATTCTTAAAGGATTCCTTAAATAAAATAGGTGTATCTTTCCACGACGGAACACTTTGCAGCCATCAGAAAAATGGATAGGTCGATATATGTGCACATGTGTATATATATATGCTTGCAAAAGCAAAGCAAGGGGTTGGAAGGATACATAGCACGTTAACTGTGGTTAACTAGTGAGTGAGAGGGTGTAAGTGAGGCCAAGGTGAAAGGTTTTCCACATTTTCTCTTTCTGTGTTTAAAGTTTTTACAGTGAGCTTGTATAGGTTTTCTTTTTTTTAATATTTATTAATTCTTATGTTGAAAAATTAAAATCTCGCCTTCTCACCAGAGATCGCCACTGTTAACACCTTGGTGTATAACCTTCGAATCTTGTTCTGTACTTTTATGAATAAATAATTGTTTAGCCAATATGAGATCATGTTATACATAATGTTTACAGCGTGCTTTCTTCAATCGCTAGCACTCATCTTCCCATTTCAGTAAACTTTCATCTCAAATATTCAGGCTTCTTTGATGATCCCAACATGTCCTTTATAGTCGATTTGTCTAATTCCTAATCCAGATCCTTGAATTACATCTGGCTGTGATGTCCCCAAAGTCTGTTTTCATCTAGCACAGTCCCTTTCTTTGTAAAGAAACCAGACTATTTACCTTGCAGAATGTCCCATTTTCTGGGTTTGTCTGGTAACATCTTCATGGTGTTATTTATGTTTATTCCTCTCTTTACTGTGTTTTCCACAAAATTGGAGGTTATGTCTAAAGGCCTTATGCATTCAAGGTAAAAGTGTTGGATAGAATATATCATAATAGGTCAGGTTTCAGGAAACTATGGCTCATAAGTCAAATCTAGCCTACCACCTGTTTGTCCATGATCCATGAGCTAAGACTGGTTTTTACATTTTCAAGTAGCAGTGGTGGTGGTGGTGGTGGTGGGGATTAAAAGAAAAATTAAAAGAAGAATGACATATGAATATTAAAGAAATCCCAGATTTCAATGTCCACAGTTTTATTACAACTCTCATTTATTTACATATTGCCTCTGGCTGCTTTAGCAACACAGTGGCAAGCTTGCATAATTGCAACAGACCATTTGGTCTACAAAGCATAAAATGTTTACTATCTGGCCCTTCATAGAAAAAAACTGCCAACCTCTAATATAGGTAATGTGCACATCACTTTGCTTCAAATTAGAAGGCACATAATGTCTAAACCTAGTCTGTTCCCTCCATTGAACTCCTATGCCCTCCCCCTGGAGAGAAAGTTATTTGAGTGGTGTTATTTTCACACCTTATGGATGTCCAGTTCTTAATCCGTCTTTCACCTAATGGCTTCACCATCAATTTTTAATTCTCACATAAGTCAGTGATTTCATTAGTGGTTTCAAAATGATGTTTTTCCTCTATCGTTTTGCTCACATCTATTAGCGGGTATTCTTCTATAACATGGAATTTTTCCCTCGTCGTCTGGGACTATTGAGTTAACTTGATATAAGTTCCTAACGGAAAAGCCAGATAAATGCATAATTCTTTCTCTTTAATTACCAACGTTCAAAGTCAAGATAGTCATTGTTTTTTTACTTTAGATCTCTGAATAGCTATACATTCACATAATTCAAAATTCAAAAAATGCGAAAGGTACATTGTAACAAGTCTCTCTTGCCTCTGTCCCCCTACCCTAAGGCAACCTCTGTTATTAGTTTCTTCTGTATCTTTTTACAGGCATGAAATAGTGATATTTCATGCCTGTAAAAGCTAATTCATATATATTATTTTTCCCATTTTTATACAAATGATAGTATATATTACATACTATTCTATATGTCTCTTTTTAAATTTAACAGTATATCTTGGAGGTCTTTTCATATCAGTCCATAAAAAGCATTCTCATTGTTTTTTTAAGTTGTATCATGTACTGGTAGAAATCACCATAATTCATTTAGACCATCCTATGATATTCAGATTATTTCTAATTTTCTGTGACTATATTACTGTTAAATGAAAAAAAGGAGCAGAGGGGCATGAGCTCCTAGTCCTAAGACATGATCGCATCCTTGAGGACCTCCTGAGGAGTCCTCCCAGCCCTTCAGTGACTGCGGTGTGGACAGTGAGGATTGTACCCAAGGAGCTTGCTGAGCACCTTGAGAAATCGGACCTTGGGGCCGGGGGAAGGGGTGGCAGTGTCCCTCCTAACAAAGATAGGGGTTGCACCAGACACATCCTGCCCACACCTTTGTGAAAAGAGTAGAGAGAAACTCAGCAGTCCTACTCTTTGCAAATAGCAGGAAAGAGTTACTCTTGCTCTCTGGTTGGTATCTGAGGTCTTCAGATACCCCCGGGAATCATGGAAAAGGTGGGCAATTTTCTGTGCTCGGGAAAGGCAGTGTATAAAGGCTGGGCTCCCTCCTACCCAGGAAGGGATGGAGGCCCTGGGTCTCCTTGACAAAGATGTTTCTTGGCTCCTCTTTCAGGCCATTCAGCAAGGGAGCATCAAGTGCAACTTTTCTGGGGTTGCTTTGGGTGACTCCTGGATCTCCCCTGTTGGTAAGTACAGAATTTTCAGATATTTCTCTCCTTCCTTTTCCCATCCTTCTCTGGGACTTTGAGCTATGTTATCCTGATCAAAGAACAAGGCAATGGAATTTTCTGGGTCCTTGGAGAAGTTAACACTGAAAGTTTTTGCCCCTGGGCCATCCAAGATATTTGGGGATGAGAACTCTTTTACACAGCACCTACCTTGGGCTACTATGAGCCCACCCGAATTCTCTTATTTGATTTTCATAACAAAAGAATCAAATTTTACAGTTGAATACATTCTAAAGACTCACAGAGGTGATAGAATTTACCCTCTGACATATAGAATGAATGAGCTGGTCAGGATTCAAACCCAAGTCTGTCTGTCGTCTTGTCCTCTCCACCACCCGGATGCTAGCATGAGCATTTGGGATGAAATTCCCATCTGTTGCTCATGTCGATGACGAGACAGGGTTACCATCAGGTCCTGCAACTCTAGAGGTTCACAGTTTCATAATCTGAGCATCCTTGTTGGGAGTACAGATACAAGTTGTTTACGTTGCAGACATCCGGGGTGTGGTTTCAGATATCTGAAATAGTCATCTTGGTGGGGTTAACTCTAACACCGGATTCTAAATCTCAGCACTATTGACATTTTGACTCATGTAATTCTTTGTTGTGGGGTGCTGTCCTATGCATTGTAGAATGTTGGCAGCATCTCTGCCCTTTAGATGCCAGTATTTCCACCCCAGGATGACAACCAAAAATATCTCAAGACATTGCCAAATGCCCTCCAGGGGATGATATCACCCCCAGCTGAGAACTACTGCTCTGACCTAACAAAAGGTGACCTTTCCCAGAGAAAAGCAAACTGTAAAGTTAGAAATCAGAAGTGAAGTTGGCTGTGGAGGAAGGAGGGGAATAAGCTGGAATGTGGGACGTGAGGGAACTTTCCAGGCTCTCTGTGCTTTATATCTTGATTGGAGTGATCATTATATGGGTATAAATGTATTTATCAAAACTCTTCTAATCTACTTTTATGACTTGTGATGTGTGATTATGCCTCAGTTTTTAAAAATACAATTTATAAAAAGTAATATTTCCCCCCCTAAAAGAGAGGGATTTGGCTTGTTACCGAGCCAGGTTCCCTAATGGATTTCAGGATATGCTGCTGCTACTTGGATGGTTGTTTCTTGCCCTCATTCTTGGCATCTCCAGGGTAGGACCGAAATGGCATAACTGAGAGCTCCGAGTCATCATTGAGAGAAGGGGTGCTACTTGTTTGTCCTTCCTGGATGGACTTCCTAGGACATCATAAAGCTGCAGATGGCTTGATCAGAGGCGTGAGGATCCAGCAGGTTTCTAGCTAGATGCCTCACTCAGAATTATAGCACTGGCCTTCGCGCTTCCTCCTGGGGCCTCATCACAGGTTCATAACAACAATAAGCACTTTGCATGTGTTAACTTCATTTACTCTTACAACAGCTCTATGGGATGGGTGTCGTGATTGTCCCGATTTTAGAGATGGTGTAACTGAGACTCAGAGGTTAAGCAGTTTTTTTAGAGTCACACAGCCAAAGCCAGGACTCACATCTGGGCCGCAGGCATGGAAATCCATGCACTTAACCATTATACTACACTGCCTCCAGAAGACCAGTAAGTTTAAGCTCATGACTTTGTATATGCTATTCATCTGGTCCAAATCTTTTTCACTTTACCATGACCCACTTCCCCTCGTGAATCGTCCTACCTAGATCTCACCCTCTCCTTCCAGATCCACTTTAAGTATCACTCCTCCATTCCAGAAGTACTCCCTCTTTGAGGGAGAAATGCTGTTAATTTTCATGAACGATTACAATTTCTTGCTAGGTAGTAGGTATAGTGTTAGGTGCGAGGAAAGATATACAGACATGTTCCATGTCTTCTAGAAAATCTACGCAGTTCAATATGGTAGCCATAGCCACAATTGACTATTTAAATTTAAATTAAAATGCAGTAAAGTTTTCAATCTTTCACTTGCATGCTCCGCATTTCAAGTGCCCAGTCATCACATGTGGCTACTGGCTATTGTTTTGGACCACACAGATACAGAACATTTCCATCATTGCAGAAAGTTCTTTCAGACATCTCAGGTCTACATCAGAGGTTGGTAGCCTACGACCTACAGGTCAAGTCTACCTTGCCATGCAGCTTTGGTAAATAAGTTTTTTATTGGGGCACAGTCACGCCCATTTATTTGCATATTGTTCAGAGGTGGCAATGAAGTTGAGTAGTTGCGACAGAGACTGGCTGGCCTGCAAAGCCAAGAATATTATTTATCCCTTTACAGAGAAAAGTTTGTCAATCCCTGGTCTAGAGCAAGCAGGGAATGGGATGCATTGGAGAACCGCAGACAATTCTGTATTTCCAGAAACTAAAGCATTGGCTTACAGGTTAACTGGAGAGGTAAAAGGGTAACTAGGTCCAAGAGGGCCTGGTATGCCTGCATTTCTCAGGGTGTACTCGAGAATACCAGTACAATGAAGTGCTATACAAAGGGCTCCATGGTCAAATAAGTTTTGGAAGTGCCGAACACTAGCCCTGCCTCCTCGGGGTTTCACAGGCACATCAGAGGCTCTGAGAAGTCCTGCAGTAAAGAACGTGTTATTATTTTGCATAACCCCAAAGATATTTCACCAAAGCATTTTTTTTTTCTTTAAATACCTCATATCCTGTAGAAGTGAGGCTATTTGAAATACTTCGAGATGCTTGGCTTTAGGATACCTCTGAAGGCTTTTAAGCAAAGGACTGATATATTCAGATATACTTTAAAACTTGTGACCCTTGTTCCTTCATTGGCTGGCACATTTCTCAATGGCACTAGCCTAACCTAGTGTCGTGGTAGTGTGAACTTGCCTAAACCTAGCCCAACTGTTCTCTTTGAGGGCAGGCATTATCTTACACATATTTATGTCTTATAAAGCTCCTGACTAGCTTCAGTAAATTCTCAATATATTTGTGGAATAAAATTGATTGGCAGTATAATCACAGACACTTGAATTACATAATCATTAGTGTTCTTCCTTAATTAGCTCCTTGGCAGAAGCTAGTGTCCCCAATTTGGAGGAGCAAGCAGGAAGCAGAGCAGAAATGTGAGGGCGGGGAAGTATTTTAAGCTGTCAAAAAGCCTCGAAGTCTGCAGATAAGAGCCTCTGCTGCGCAAGCACAGCCTGCCTGGGGAGATGCCACCACTGGCTGTGGCTCACTTACTGGGTCAATATCAGGCCAAATTAACACACCATTAGCTCTGAGTCAACATACGGGCCCCCACACCCTCATCCCACCTCTCAGCCACTGAGATATCAGCTTGTTTCCCGCATAGCTACTGGTGAGTGAAGGAGCCTTCCAGTCTAAAGCTACTGGGTTTCTTGCCTCTGTCTCTTTCTGCTTTGGGAGGGAGGCCAGTTAGGTTTTTCTTTGGGAGGACAGAGCCATGACAGACTTATTTTGTGTCTATGTGGTTTCCTTTAGATTCAGTGCTCTCCTGGGGACCATACCTGTACAGCGTGGTAAGTATGTGGGACCTCACCTCCGCACCCCTCTGTGGTCAGCAATCCAGCTGACCCCTTCTAGCTCTGTCCTCAGGAAGGACAGAGCTAGCTGAGTGACACAGTTGACACTGCTCCTTACGGACTCTTGTTCCATGTCAAGTTGGAGACCCTAAGCAACAGCTGGCCTCAGGACAAATTTAAAGAAACATCAGCATAGTTAGCCCATTTCTCTAGGTATAAAAAACAGTTTTTTAAATCCCCCCCAACATTTTGTTAGAAAAAATTTCAAATATGCAGAAAAGTTGAAAGATCTCTGTGAACACCCACATATCCACCATCTAGACTGTTAACATTTCTTTCATAATAAATATGTGACTTGTAACAAGATGCTTTTGTATATAAATTCCCCTTTCTGCTTCTCATTCTTTCTGTTAGCCATCCCTAACTGTAGCAATGCCAGATTCGTGTTTCTAAGCAAAGCGGGCCTTTGTTCTTGGTTTGCATTCCAGTCTCTTCTTGATGACCAAGGTCTGGCAGAGGTGTCTCAGGTTGCAGAGGAAGTCTTGGATGCTGTAAATAAGGGGCTCTACAAAGAGGCCACCCAGCTGTGGGGGCAAGCAGAAGTTATCATTGAACAGGTAACGGGGCATGCTCAGAGGCCAGCCCAGTTGGTTGGCTTTTTCCCACGGATGATGGGCCCCTGGTTGGTGGTGTCAGGATCGGGGGCGTCTATCCTGAGACTCCCCCAATATCATGCTAAATGATAAATCTGACCGGTCTGAGCAGTGACGGGGTCAGAAAGCCACCCAGGCCTGCTAGACTTGCTTGTTCCTTGACTGAACATGGATTCTATTAGGAACAGTATACCTTGTAAAGGCACGTGTTTGTTTTCCTGGCAAGCAGCATCCTGCCCGTAGTGAGCCAGAGGGAAAAATGCACTGGCTGAGGACCCAAGTGTGTGGGACCCTCTGCAGCTCTTTGTTCCTGTAAACACACGGGCCTGTGATTTTCTCCTGTAGCATCTGAGCTCCACTCATATGATCTGCTCACTACCCCCAGGAGACGGGCTTGTCACAGCTGGTCTCTGAGCCTGCAGAGCTGATTTTCTTTCTGGTCTGTGCAGATTTACAAAGATAAAGCTGTTCTTGGATAAAATGGAGGGCCGAGTGTCTTTCTGTTTTGCAACTTTGATAATGGGCAAATAACACAAACAGCCAAATATTCTTCTATATTTCAGAACACAGATGGGGTAAACTTCTATAACATCCTAACTAAAAATGCTCCCATGTCGCCAATGAAATCGAGCCTGGAATTCACCCAGAGCCACCTAGGTGAGTGAACCTTGAAATTGCCAAACCATGTATCAGCCCGTGTGAGATGAAACCAATTTCTTTTAAAAGCTTAATTTTATTTATTTTTGTACTAAAAGTATAGTTGACATACAATATTGTTAGTTTCAGTTATATAACACAGTGATTCAACATTTGTGTACCTTACAAAGTGATCACCACAATAAGTCTAGTAACCATGTCACTGGATTAAAAAGCTTTATTGATGTATAACTTACATACAAGAAAATTCACCCATTTTAAGGGTGTACTTCGATGGTTTTTAACACATTCCCAGAGTTGTATAATCATCACCACAATCCAGTGCTAGAACATTTCTATCAGCCCAGAAAGATCCCCACTTGTCTGTGCAGTTGATTTTCACGCCCACTCCCAGCCCCAGGTGACACTGATCTGCTTCCTGTGTCCTTAGCCTTGCCTTTTCAGAAGATTTCATAGAAGCAGGTTGTCTTTGAAACATCTGGCTTCTTTCACGTAGCATAATGTTTCTGAAGTTTGAAAACCAGCTTCTGCGCACCAGATTACAATGCCAGGCCCCCTGCAGGCTGGACTCAATTGTCTTTCAGTCGACCCAGCTTTACTGCAGGTGTCGAACCCTGGCACCCTCCCTGTGGAAGAGGCATGTGAAGGTATCAGGAGTCCTCTAGATCCCACTTCTCAGCTGATTTTTTGAGGGTCATGCTGGATCTTCTCAGTGGCCCCCACAGTACATAAAATGCAGCCATCAAAACTAGTAAATCCCCTCCATTGTCAACGTGTTTCTGACGGTTTCCATCTGGGGTGAATCGAGGTGATGGTTCTCATTTCCCAGCCGAAAGCATCCCTCTTATGCACAGCCTCCCCAGCAGCTTGGGAAAGATGTCCTCTTGGTGTCACCTCTACTCCTTTGACTCACCGTGTACCAGTTTGTTTTAGGTCATCTTTACCATCGCCACGTGAGACACCTAAATCAAGACTCCTTAAGTCAGCTCATGAACGGTCCCATCAGAAAGAAGCTCGGAATTATTCCTGAGGATTGCTCCTGGGGAGGTAACACGTGACCTAATTAAGTGCCGTTTGTAGAGTTGGGAGGCGAAGAGAGGTGCAAATTCACAAGCCTCAATTTGTAGAATTAGGGTTTTGTTGGTGGCGATAGTACATTGCAGTTAGAACAGCATTATCTACATTTTACAGATGAGCGAACAAATGTAAAGACATCAAAAAACATGCCAAATTTGGTTCAAAATGAGGGGTTGGTTGGGAGAGAATGGAAACGATTGGTTACGAGTGGATAACTGTTGAAGCCAGGTGTGGGTACATAAGGATCATCGTAATCTTCTCTTTACTTTTGTGTGTGATTGAAGTTTCCCATAATAACAAATTGAGATTTAAAAAAGGCATGCCGAGGCCATAGGTAGTTGCAGGTTTGATCAGTTCTCTCTGGCTGGCTTCCCTAGGCCTCCTGATTATGGATGTGGTCCAGGCATCTACTGTATTCTGGCCTTAAGACCACAGTGAGGAAAGACTGGGGTCCTAAGATACTAAGGCCAGGTAGAAACTAGAAACTTTGGATAAATCCCCGTTTAGTCCTATAGAGAAGCCACGAGCAAATGGAACACCCGAGCTTCTGGAGGGGAAACGCTCCGTGCTGAAGAAGTTTTTGTATATGTCCAAGATACTCTGAAGTTACATGATCTGGAGGTCTTTCTAGGATGGCCCCTTGACAGATGCTGAGAGGCTAAGACTTGGCTCTGACCTGGGCTTCCTCAGGGGACACGGGCCATCCTCCCAACCTGCAGTCAGCAGAGGACTCAGCCTAGACCTGGAGTCTTCATTTCTACCCTCACCCCTTAGAGTTTTCTAGAAATGAAGAAAAAAAAAAAAACGTTCATTAGATCAAATCAAAAAGAATGCAGTATCAGAGCTGCAAGGGATGAGAACAGCTTTGGGGAGCTGTCGTGGAGCCGAGAAGAAAAAGATGTGACCGTCACGGGAGGCCAGGTCCCGCTCAAGCTCCTGAGAGCACGTGGTTTCAGCTCAGCTCCCTCATTTGATCTTTATGATGGTGTTTTCCAGTCCCAGCTTCTCTGGTGATAGCAACCCACCCTCCCTGCCCAGTGTGGCTGGACTGGCCAGGTGACTACATTTTTGCACATGATGACTAACAGAGAAAACTCTTTGGCTTCAGACATGTCTATGTATGGTCTGGAAAGATCAAAGTGTCCTTAGCTGGTACCCCCAGTGTCCTGCGTTTCAGTTTGTCGTTAAGCTTACATACTTTGGAGTCAGTCAGGCTGTGTTCATATCCTAGCATGCCCCTGACTAGCTATTTCACCCTGGGCATGTTTCTTAGCCTGTCTGAGTCTCATTTTCTTTAACCATTGCATAAGTTGAGACTCCTTACCAACCGCGGTAGGTGAGGAAGAAGAAATGGGATGTTGCTTGTAAAGTGTTTACTTAGCACGGTGACTGGCAAATAAAAATAAATGGTAGCTGCTGTTGTTCTTGTTGTTCAGCGTTACGATGGTGGTGACCAAAAGGAATCCAGCAGATGCCGTACTGACCATCTCTTCTCTTGCCTGGGGGCCAGTCCTCCACATGGCTTTACTGAGGGCGAGCTCTGAATTGGTCTGGGTCTGATTTGGTCTATCACTAGGGTAGCCCCACTTGTTCAGAACTTAGAATTTGGCCCTGGGGTCACTCAGGAAAGGAGGAAGACGAATATTGACTCAAAAGTACAGGTTGTTCCCTCCAAGGACCAGCCTAACGAGTATCTTCCAAGCCTCCCTTGTTTCCCTGGGCACTGGCCTTCTCTCGGTTTCAATTCCTCATTAAAAATGCCATTGCTGTAATCAGCAATGCACTTGAGTGAATCGAGCACGTGTGCTGTTTGTACTTCTCCTCTGTATGACCTGCTGAGGGCACAGATATCCGGGCTGGTTGGGCCCTGTTGGTGAAGCATCCATGCGCGCAGTCTTTGTTAGGTGCCACGCAGTGGTTACGTGTGACTGCCGGAGCCCAGGATGCTCTGGGCTGAAAGGGGCCTCTTGTTCTGGCAGAACCCAAGCTGCTACCTCTTCTTTCTCATGTGCAGGCCAGTCTAAGAATGTCTTCCTGAACATGGAGGGAGACTTCATGAAGCCCGTCATCAGCATTGTGGACGAGTTGCTGGAAGCCGGGGTCAACGTGACCGTGTATAATGGACAGCTTGATCTCATTGTGGACACCGTGGGTAGGAGCCCACTCTGAGGAGCACGTGGAGGCAGTGTCATGGGTTGAGCTAAAAGGGAACTGGCCTGGGATATGTCAGTCTTGGGTCTGTGACATTGAAATGCTGGGAAGAAGGCTATTTCCTATTGTATCCATACACCCTTGACCTTGACTTTTTCAAAAGGGTAGGGCTGCCTAAGGCTGTGACCTCTCGGAGAAACCTGGGCCCATCCAGCTTTTGAGGCCTTTAAGTATAATTAAATACCCACCCCCACCATAAAAAGAAAAAGGAAGACATTTTTTGGCCATTGGACAAATGGACTATTTAATTGAGGGACAACCTTGTTTTGGGGAAGTGACCCAGTAGATGGTAAGCACTGTAAGGTGAATTAAGACTAACTGTCTCTGCCTGAGGGGGGAAAAAAAAAAACAAACTAAACCCTAATGACTGTAAACCTGGGAACCCAGGGGAAATGGTCTTTATGGATTTATGGAGTCCCTGTCACACTGGCTGTCACCATGGGCCCACTCCTAGTTTCATTACGGCCAGATGGAGGCGCAGAGGCAGGTTCTCAGAATGGGCAGGCAATGAAGGCACGTAGTCTGGTGGGTGCAGTGTGTCTCAAAAAAGCAGGAATGAATTTTTGTGGCTTGTAAGCCGAGGGCACTAAGGACAACATGAGAACATTCTGCGTTTCTTCCATAAACTGCCTGGGTGGTCCCTGCTGCCGTCTTTTAACCCTGAGACTTCTCAGGCTCCCTTAGAGTTCTGTCACTTCCAGAGCTCCCTGCTTTCCTTCCTGCAGAGCATGTGACCGTGAGAGAGCCAGAGGCAGAGAGTAGTCAGGCTTCACAGCTGTTAGGTTTCTACCAGTGGGACTGGCTATCACTGGGGCCTTGCTAGAAATGCAGAATCTCAGGTGCCATCCAGACCTACCAAATCAGAGTTTGCATTTTTACAAGGTTGGGTTTTATGCACATTATACTTTGAGAGACGCCAAGTGATAGCACCTAGATTTTTGTTTCTACTCCACCTATTTGGTTAATGCCAGTCCCTCTTCTTTGTCCCTCTTGCCAGGTCAGGAGGCTTGGGTGCGGAAACTGAAGTGGACAGAACTGCCCAAATTCAATCAGCTGAAGTGGAAGCCCCTGTACAGTGAGGCTAAATCTTCCGAAACGTCTGCTTTTGTCAAACGCCACGAGAACCTGGCTTTCTACTGGATTCTCAGAGCTGGACACATGGTGAGAGAGAGTCAGCTTTTTTCCCCAGACTTTATATCGTTCTCAGAGAGAAGCCACCGGCAGTCGATTCTGTGCGGCGGCACTGCCTGGATTGGTCTTAAACAAAGTGCTTTGAGCTTGAGAGTGTTTCAAGTTCTCAGACAAGTTCTGCCATTTGCACTGCATTCCTTTGAGTCTAGAAATTCTCATTTAAAAAAGTAAATCCTCCTGAGAGAGTTAAGAGCTGGGCTTTCTGTCTTTTACTCTTTAGTTTAAATGAATTTAATGTTAACTCTCCTCTTAACACTTTGTCCTGAAGACATCATTTGTCCTAGGGGAATAAGGGAGAAATCGTCTTGACATTTTCAGGGAGTGAAAACCAAAGCCTGGTACTCTGTAAAACCGAGTCGCCAGTGCACGGTACATGGCGGGGAGGGTAGGTGCCTTCTTGCAGTGGTGGCTGCAGAATCTGTTTGGAAGAAGCTTTGTATACAAAGGTGGATGGTGAGGCTGTCACACTACTGCACTTGCAAAGTGAGCCCACCATTTTCCTTTAGGCTGTATGTTGGTTACATGGCTTTCTGTGGGCCAGAGAAGATGCTGGAGGCCTGAAGATACTGTACACGCACACACATGTGAAGGCATACGCACACACTTGCCAAGGAGCCCAGGGGAGGCATGCCGAGAGGCAGAAGTGCCCGAGTGCTTCCCTCACGGCCATGCTTTGGTCCCGTCACTTACACACTGGGTCACTCTTCTTCACAGGATTGTGGTTTCCTGTGCGGCATTAGTTGAGAGGGGCATTAAGGCGCCCTCTGGCCTGCCCTCCCACCTTGGCTCCAGTGTGCCCAGGGCAGAATCTCTGTAGAGAAAGGGCTGAGGGACAGCCATGTGGCTGGAATGTGGGCCTAGGAGTCTGGTCTTCAAGCTCTGTAGGCACAGCAAGCACATAGTGTGTTGACTCGGATGGCTGAGGATGTGTTGAGAGATTTGTGGGGGGGAGTCCCTTCCCACAAGCTGCTCCTCAAGGGCATTAGTGGTTTCCAACGGGTCAGTTTTGCCCCCGGGGTGCTTTGGCAATGTCTGGAGACATTTTTGGTTGTCACATTTTAGAGGAGGGTACAACTGGTATCTAGTGGGTAGAGGCCAGGAACCCTGCTGGACATCCCTCTGTACAGGACAGCCCCCACAACAAAGAACTGTACAGCCCCAAATGTCAGTGGTGTCAAGGTTGAAAAATCCTGATACAGAGGACAGAGAGCTGAGGTATCAGGTAGACTTGGTCTCATAGTATTTATTAAGTATCTGACCACAGACAACATATTCTTAAATCTCTGACCCTTAGTTTGTTCTTAAAAATGTCCCAGAAGCGAAGACACCGAAAGCTTTAAGAAAAACCGAAGTTTCCCTGTGCTTTCCTTTATTCGTTGAACAAACTTTTGAGTGTCTTGTGACTGCTCGTCCCCGTGCCAGGTACTGGAAGTTCACAGGTGGATGGTGCACCGCTTCTGTCCTCAGGGTGCTCACAGGCCAGCAGGGCAGACAGGCAAAGAGACTCTAATGACGTGGAATGAGAAATGCTAAGGTAGGGGTTGGCCCAGGGAAGGGGGCCGGACCCAGGCCTGGGGGTCTGGAAGACCGGCCCCTCGACGATGGGCAGGAGTTAACTAGATAAAGAGGGAAGGGTGTGCAAGCAAGGACAGCGGCATGTGCGGGTCCAGAGGGGTCTTTAGACAACTGAGGCCTCAGGGAGGACCCCAGGGAAAGACGAGGCCAGGGAGGGAGACTTTGCACATCACCTTAAGGACCTCAGGCCTATCCTGAAAACAATGGGGTACCGTTGAGAGGTTTTAAGCAAAGGAGTGAAATTGCTAGATTTGTATAAGAAATGACATTCTAGAAGCAGAGGGCATGGGACAAAAGTGGGGCAGAGAGCCCGTCTAAGAGGCTTTTATGGCAACCCAGAAGGGAGAGAAGTGCAGGAATTTGATAAGTTGTCAGAAGGGAGAATTGGCAGGACTTGGTAACTGTTTACCCATAGAAAAGCCACATGGGATGTCCTTAAGGCAACTGAATATATGCATATATGTGAATCTGGAGTCAAATGTTTGTCCTTGAGAGACAGAGATTTGGGAGTCAAATGTGGAAAAGGCCAGTCAGGGTACACCGGTATTTAAGAGATATGAGACAAAAGAAGCACCCACAAATGACACATGAGAAAGAAGTGGCCAGAAAAGTAGGAAGGAGACCAGGGACATGTGGCATCCCCAAAGCAGAAAGGGGCCAGTGATGTCAAATGCTGCTGACAACTCAGGTGAAGGACTGAAGTGTAAGCAATGACTTGGGTGCACTGATATTGTCGGTAATGTGGCAAGCATTTTCAGTGAATGGCAGGCTCAAAAGCCAGCATGGAAAGGTTGGGGCAAATGAATGAAGCAGTGAGGGAGAAGAGACAACTTCCTTTAAGAAACCAGAAGGAAGTCGTAGCCCAACCTTTTCAGAAACTTGATCTGAACAGAAAATGAACAAGGCAGCAAGACGCGGGGTTACAAGGGCACTTTGTCATGGCTCTGAGTATCTGAGTACCTTCAGCATCGAGCACATTGTATCTTAGAACACGATGCTATTTATTAGTAGAGAGTGGTCCCTGCGGAGACAGGTAGGAGGAGAAGGAGAAAGGAGCTAACCATCTGCCCACTTGCTTGCAGCCCATTTCCTCTTGGTTTGTTACAGAAAGAACAAAAGATCAGTTGGGGGCCAGGCTTAAAATAGCTCTTGGAGACTGTTATTAAATCATCCCCCAACCACTTCCCTTTTGGTTGATTAAATGTCATTTTAGTAAACCCCACCCACCACGCCTTGCTTGGCAGGACAGTCGGGGACAGTGGTGTGCTGTAGAGAATTGTGGAGCCATGGAATTTCAGAACCTGGAGCCATTTGCTCTCTCCCTAGTCTTCTTAGAGTAGAAACTAGGGCTTCTGCCCCTTCCCCTTTTGATGGTGGTGGGAAGGAGAATTTTTACAGGAATTATTCAAAAACTTAAAAACAAAACAAAGTTGAATAACAATACAAAAATGGGGATGCCATCCAAACAAAGGGCCTTGTTTGTTTGTTTGTATTTGTTTACAGCTTTTTTGTTAGGTTCCCTGTCTGGCTGTCTTTCTCTGCCATTCTCAGTATTGGGGTCTCCTAAGCAGAGAATCCTGTAAAGTATTTAGAATTTTCCCTCTTCCTTGAATAGGCTGGGTCCTAGTACCATAATAGGCATAACCCTTATAAAGAAATCAACAGATCAGCCCCAAATGGAGAAGGTTCTTTCCTAAACCCCAACTTCTCCAGTCCCCTGCCACTCAACAGAAGAGCTTTTGTCCCTCACAGTGGTCATTTCACCAAAACGACCCTCTCTTTAAGGGCTGCACCCCGGTGCAGCTGTGCTCCCAGGCTGATGTCACAGAGCAGGCACTCTTCTGGGAGTGAGGTTTCAGGACGTCACCCCTGAACCCAGCCCCAGGAACAGGCAAGAGCACTAACTCGGATATTGCTTGGTTCTAGGTTCCTTCTGACCAAGGGGACATAGCTCTGAAGATGATGCGACTGGTGACTCAGCAAGAATAGGATGGACTGGGCTGGAGGTGAGCCACTTGGCCTCAGGGCACAGAAGCTGAAGCGAACACCCTGAAGCTGTAGGAAGTGCCATTCTCCCCTTGAATCTGACTTGGGCTGTGGTCTTGAAGGTTCCTGCTAGCTACCGCAGAGAACAAACTCACTGCTTCTGTGACAACTTGGAAATTATTTCTGCTTCTGAAAAAAAAATCTAAGATTTTTTTAAATGGGTTTGTTTAATCAAAATGAAGGTATTGAACTATGCTAAGTTTTTTTATTTCAAAAGTAAATTATGTGATTTATAGAAAAAAGGAGATACAAACAAAGAACAAAATAAACACACATACTTCTCGGGAATATACACTGCTATCTAGTGTACATCTTTGACAATCATTTTTTGCTATATATACATATATATTTTTTGCAAAAATGGAATCATTACTATTATTTTACTGCCTTCTTTGTTTACATATCAGTATGTCTGAAACACCTTTTTATGTCAATAAATTTTCTTCTATAACATTTTTAATGGCTGCTGAGCATTCCATTTTATGGATGTCCTATAATTTATGTACCAAATCTGGGAAAATTGGAAAGCCACATGCAAAAGAATGAAACTAGACTGCTATCACCATACAACAAAATTAACTTACACTGGATCAAAGACCTAAATTTGAGACCTGAAACAATAAATCGCATAGAAGAAAACACAGGTACTAAACTCATGGACCTTGGATTTAGGGAAGATTTTATGAATTCAACCTCAAAGGCAAGGAAAGTAAAAGCAAGAATAAATGAATGGGACTATATCAAACTAAAGAAAAGCTTCTGCACAGCAAAAGAAACCACCAACAAGACAAAGAGGCAACCAACTGGTTGGGAGAAGATATTTGCAAGCAACACTTCTGATAAGGGGCTAATCTCCAAAATATACAAAGAACTCATAGAACTCAACAACAATAACAACAACAAAACAATCCAATTAAAGAATGGGCAGAGGACCTGAGCAGACACTTCTCCCAAGAAGATATCCAAACAGCCAACAGACATATGAAAAGACACTCAACTTCACTAGCTATTAGGGAAATGCATGTCAAAACCACAAAGAGATACCACCTCACACCTGTTAGAATGGCTCTCATCAGCAGGACAAGTAATAACAAGTGTTGGAGAGGTTGTGGGGGAAAAGGAACCCTCATACACTGCTGGTGGGAATGTAAATTGCTACAGCCACTATGGAAAACAGTGCAAAGGTTCCTCAAAAAATTAAGAATAGAATTACCATATGACCCAGCAATCCCTCTTCTGGGTATCTACCCCACCAAATGTGAAAACGTTTATTCATAAAGATATATGCACCCCGATGTTCATTGCAGCATTATTCACAGTGGCCCAGATATGGAAACAACCAAAGTGTCCATAAATAAATGATTAGATAAAGAAGGTGTGGTGCATATATACAATAGAATACTACTCAGCCATAAGAAAGGATGAAATGCTGCCTCTTGCGGCAACATGGATGGATCTTGAGATAATCATGCTAAATGAAATATGTCAGGAAAAGTTGAGAACCATATGATTTCACTCATATAAAACTGAAAGCAATAAACAAACGAGACAGACTCATAGACACAGACAACAGTTTAGTGGTTACCAGAGGGAAAGGGGGTAGGAGGGAGGTAGATAAGGATAAAGGGGGTCAAATATATGATGATGGAAGGAAATTTAACTTGGTGGTGAGCATACAATGCAATATACACATGACGTATTATTGAAATGTACACTTGAAACCTATATAATTTAATTAGCCAGTGTCACCCCAATAAATTTAACAATTTATGTTACAAATACCCAGTTGTTTCTTGTAAGCAATTTCTAGTTTGTCGCTTTTTTAAAAATTTATTTTAATTAGTTTCAAGTATACAGTACATTGTTTAGACATCTATATAGTTTGTAAAACTATCCCCCCAATTGCTCCCTCCCTCCCCTGACCCTCCACCTAACCAACATGTTAATGCTAATTGCATTCCCTATGCTGAGCTCCCCATCCCCATGACCATCCATCAGCTACTAATTTGTACTTCTTTAATCCTTCACCCCATTCTCCCAGCTGCCCCAACTCCCCTCCCCTCTGTCAGCAGATTGTCCACTATATTTGTGAGTCTGTTTTTGATTAGTTTGTTCTTTTTATTCCTCAGGTTCCGCATATAAGTGAAATCATATAGTGTTTATCTTGCTGTCTGACTTAAATACCTTCTAGGTCCATCAAAGCAATATCTTTTTCTATCCCCTTCCTTTTAGTCTGTGAGTGTCTTATTCTGAAGTGAGTCTCTTTTAGGCAACATGTAGAGGTCTTGTTTTCCTTTTCATTTATCCACTATTTATATATATATATTTTTTCTCTGTATCTTTAGTTGGAGCACTTAATTCTTTTTCATTTGAGGTATTTATTGATAGTAGTGTAGTTGTTACCGTTCTTTAATCCTGTTTTTGATACATGTTTTTTCTTCTTAAAAAAGTCCCTCCAACATTTCCTGTAATACTAGCTTGGTGGCGATAAATTCTTTTAGCTTATTTTTGTCTGGAAAGGTCTTTATCTGCCCTTCAACTCTAAACGATAGTTTTGCTGGATAAAATATCCTTGGTTGTAGATCCTGGGTCTTCATCAAGTCGAATATTTTTTGCCAAGCCCTTCTGTCCTGCATAGTTTCTTTTGAGAAATCAACTGCCAGTCTTATGGGTGTTCCCTTATAAGTAACTATCTGTTTTTCTCTTGCTGCTTTTAATATTCTTCCTTTGTATTTAATCTTTAGCATTTTAATTATGTGTCTTGGTATGGGCCTCTTTGGACCCCTGAGTTTTGGAATTCTCTGAGCTTCCTGGGGTTTTATGTCCATGTCCTTCACTAGGTTAGGGAAGTTTCCCATCATTATTTTTTCAAACAGCTGTTCAACATCTTGATTTTCTTCAGTTATGCTGATCAGACCGATATTTGGATCTTTAATAGTGTCCCATATCCTCCTTAAATTATTTTTATAGTCTTGGCATCTTTTTTCTTGCCATTCTGATTGAGTGTCCTTGGCTTTTCCATTCTCTAGATAGGGCATTTGATTCTTTATTCGCTTTGTTTATTCCTTTGTTTATTCCATTTAATATACTCCTCATCTCAGATAATGTGTTCTTTGTGTCAGACTGATTCCCTTTTATAATTTCCATTTCTATTTTTATGTTTTTTTTTATCTCTTTGTTGAAGTTCTCACTGAATTTATTATCTACACTTCCCCAAAGTTCATTGAGCATCTTTATAATGAGTGTTTCGAACTCTGCATCTGTTAGATTACTTGACTCCATTATATCTGGATCTCTGTTCTGTTCTCTCATATGGTTTCTGCTTCTTTGTCTTCCCATTTTGGCTGCCTTTCCGTGTCTGTTTCTATGTATTAAGCAAAGCTCCTAAGTCTCATGGTCTTATTAGTGTGGGCACAGTCCTGAGTTTGGCTGCAGGCCAAACTTAGCCCAAGCTTCTACCCTTCCGGGGCCACCTGTTAAGATTCAGCAAGCAATCCACACATGCTGTGCTTATAGTTGCCTCAAAAGGCCACAGCAGAAACTAAGGCCAGCTGCCTCTAGTGTGAGTCTAGGCCCTGCTCACCGAGGAGCACCTGACTCGCTGAAGATATACCTGGATGTGGCTTAGGTGGAGCCGCGAGTTGGGGGAGGCGGGGTTTCAAGGAATCCTCTGGGTGGAGCGACCTCTTATCCAGTTCCATCACTTCATGGCTATGGCTGCGCTGTGTCCACGCACTGGGTGGGGGAGGGCTCAATGGGGAACAATGGATACCTCTGGCACGTCTGTACAGAGCGAGCCTCCCCTCAGCCCTCACTCCAACAACATCTCCCTATACGTCCCTGGTGCCTCCTGCGCACAGCTGAATCTGCACTGGTGCTCAGAGCGAGCAGGTCCATCACTGCAAAAATCCGCTCGCTGACGCAGCCCCTTTTAGAGGCATCTGCTGCTGCCACAGCCTCTGTCTCATTCAGCTGCTCAAGACCGGGCAGCCCTGCGTCCTTGCCCTGTCCTACCTTCTGCCATTGCAGGGTGCTTTCTTGGATTTCTCCCTATTTGTGTGGCTTGTTCATCTAGATCCCAGGCGATTTTTCCTTGCTGTTGCTCCTTGTTTCCGTCACAACTTTGGTTTGGTCGCCAGAGGAATGGACAGAGCCTCCATCATCTATGCCATTTTTTTCCCCTCAGTTTGTTGCTATTATAAACAGTGCTCTCGTGACTTACCCCAATAGTTATTTATATTGGCATGCACATCCTTATTATTACAATAAATTCCTAAAGTCATAATTGTTTAGTCAAAGGATTGCAACATTTCTTTAAAATTAAAATGATGAGTTTGAGAACTTTAAGTTTTAATTTGTGGCTCAAAGTCTGCACAAGGAATCTGATGGCTTCTATGACAACCCTGAAATAACTACCTCCAATAGTTGTGCAGCTGAGATTCTCAAAATCAAAGTCAATTCCTGCAGAATGTGGAGAAAGAGTTAATAGCAGGTTATAGCTACATGACTAGCCCCTTTGAACCTGAGACTAAAACAGACTTCCTCAGGCGGAGGCACTGCACACTTTCTCTGTGGTTCGCCGTTGGACTGAGAGCATCTCATGTGCCCTTGGACAAGGAAGAACACAAGAGGCCCGTGTTGGAGCCCTCTGGATTCCAGCAGTGCTGCTTCTGCCAGGTATCCTTTGCTGGAAACGTTTTTAGTTCTAACCAGTTAACTAAGTCTTGTGAATCCTTATGGCGTTGAATTACAACACAGATCGAGTTCCCAGCCTCACAGGGTCTCTTTTGTTAGAAGTTAGGGGTATTGGTTGGAAAGAAATGCAAGTTGGAACATGAGGGTGGGTCATTTGGACAGATTCCAATGAAGCTAGGAACCTCAAACTTTTTTTGCCTCTAGAGGCAGCCCTTCCATCCCTGCCTAAGGAGGTTAATCTTCTCAAAAAAAAACCAATTCCCAGACTCACCCAAGACCCCTCTTCCTGCAATATTACAGTCTCTCAGCCCACACCCATGCCTTCATGGGGGAATTCCCTATGATCAGTTGACTGAGGAAGAACAGTTTCAATCTTGGCTTACAGATGCTCTGCATGAGCTGCAGGCACCACCTGAAAGTGGACAGCACAGCACTAAAGCCCATCTCTGAGACAGCCCGAAAAACGGTGGTGAAGGGGAACCCTCCCGGTGGATAGAACTTGGAGGAGTGCACCTGTTTGTTCATTTTTGCCTGGAAGGAGAAATGGCCAGAAGAAAGGGTGGGAAGGGGACATGCCTGGAGAGGGAGGGCATGGAGGCTCCAGTCTCCTCCCATAGCTTGCTCTATACATCTCTTCCACGTAACTGGTCCTGAGTTGTATGTGTGCATTACATTTGTTAAAAAAAATATATATATATATATATATTTTTTTCAGCTGAGTAAACTTGAAGATCTAATTGGCTTTATTAAGCAACTCATGAATGACTCCAGCAGCATCTCATCTAGCAACTAGAAGAGTGCTCTGAGGGGTTGGGCAGGGTTTTATCATGTTTATAGGCAGAAGGAGGGTGGGGCAAGATGATATTAGCAAAAGAAAAGAAAGAATTGTTTCAGTCCAGGACATCCTGTGGGGCTAAGGAAACAAGGGTTTTATCTTGTAACTTACCTTACTAATGCTAATTGGGAGGTTTCAGATCTGTTAGGGGACACATTCTTGGTTTGCTCTTGTGGGGGCAAATGACTCCATTTGGAGACTGTTATTTCTTTTATTTTACCATAGTAAAGCAGTTAATAGTAAGTAAAGAACTTTCCTGAGTTGTTCTAATTAACTGACCTTGGAGAGTGGTTTGTGGGAACCCCAGAATTTGCAGCCAAGTTGGGCAAAAGTGTGGGTACCTTAGTCACACCCATTTGCGATTGGTCTCTGAAATAAGGGCAGACTTGTGAGACAGGCTTTAAACTTGTGGAGTCTGACACTAACTCTGAGTAGTTAATGTCAGAATTTAATTGAATTTTAGGGCACCTAATTGGTGTTAAAGAATTGGAGAACTGGTTGTTGTTGTGGAAAACCCACACACATTTGATATCAGAAGCACTGTGAGTAAAAACAGCTCTTTATGTCAGAACACGTGGGATTTTCTAAAATGGTTCTTGCTCACCAAAACATGTGGTTTGGGCAGATTAAAAATGAAAGGATAGGGGATAAGGAATCTTTAATTCCTGGGTAGCTACGTGGTCACCCATGGTAAGGAGCAGCAGCTGTGTCAAGATAAGTTATTAACGGTAAAAAACTACCAACTCCCAAGGGAGTTGGCTTACTGGATGCATAAGAAATGCAAATAAATAAGAAAAAAAATACACAATCCCTTGGTTATTGTTTTCTGTAACAGCTAAAATGAAATTAAAAGAGAATTCTGGGTCAGACCTTGATGCTGAACCAAGCTCAGATTCCTATCAATCAGAGCTTCAGCTGCTAGCCTCAAAGCTGTCCCCAAAAGGAAGGATTCTGCAGGAACAACAGAGTAACTCTAATATCTGTTGTTACCAAACAGGTGGTCCATATCGAGGAAGGGCAAAACCAAGAAACTATTGAAACCAAGGGCTACAGTGTGAAAGATCTGTGTCATTTTATGGATTGTGGTATCATAAGCTTCCTAAAGAACTTTTAGGTTCTGCTAAAATGGATCGTGAAAACCAATAATGTGGGGGCGGTGTCTTTGGTTTTGAATGCTACAGAATGGAAAAGCATGTTTGGGTTGATGGGTAGGAAAATCACAGACAGCTGTTGTTAAAGAGAAAACCACAAGCCTCAAATGGAGTCACCCATACTAAAGCCCATGACATTGAACTTAGGCTTCATACCTGACCTAATTCCAGTTTCAACCCTTTTCAGGAATGTAATCTTAATTAGTCAGTCTGTAATCTTCTGGTCAAGACCAATGAGGTCATCTGTTAGGAGGCCCTCTGCACCCTCCCCTGCAAAGGAATCTGGTAATCTGCCTGATAAAACCCCCACATTCTCCTAAGGGAAAGTAACCTTGCCTGAAACAATTTTTTTTCCTTTTGCTAATAACTTTCTTGCCCTGCCCAGTTTCTGCCTATAAAAGCCTTCCATATTATACGGCTTTTTTGAAGCACCTCTCTATTTGCTAGATAGGATGCTGCTTGATTCATGAATCGCTCAATAAAGTCAATCAGACCTCCAAATTATTCAGCTGAATTATTTCTTTAATAACTGTACAAGGTCTAGACACCTAGCAGGTTATTCCCAAGGAAACAGCCAGGCTGGTGGACTGATGAAAGCCCCTGTAAGGTCTGTTTATCTGAGAAGGGAGACTATCTGATTCCCTATAAATGCCAATGAACACCCCACATGAAGTAGCTGATATGCCTCATATGCAAGTCATGTAGGACTGGCTTTTTGATAACCAAGATTGTCATCCACTGAATATGCCTGTTTCCCAAGCCATGGTAAATGCTGTGGTTAAGGGGGCCCCTTTTTTATGGGTATCCTATACAACTGCTGCAAAACCAGCAATAATACCAGAAGCTTTATTGAATTTGCTGTCTTAGCTTCCCCTCATGGGTTTTATATGTGCTAATAAAAACAGATTAATTATCAAGAAAATGAGGAGAGGCAGAGGGGAAGGTCAAAGAACTCATCCCAGCAGGGTGGCAATCTTTAGAAATGAGATCAATAAAATGACATTGACAGGACTGAAATAAAGATTTTAATACAGCACCATTGAAGGTTGGGTGGACGAAAGGACCGCCTTGTTAGGCCCCAAACAAGTATGCTCTATTTACTCCAGTTTGGAGAAATTTTTTAGAATTTAAAAAGCTGGCAGACAAACTGCCCTGGAACAAATTGGGGCAATAGCTAGGCAGTTCACCAAGATATTTTTCTTTCCTTCCTTCCTTCCTTCCTTCCTTCCTTCCTTCCTTCCTTCCTTCCTTCCTTCCTTCCTTTAAATTTTTTTTTTTTAGGCGACACAACCCTTGGTTGACCTCACAGATTGCAAGGACCTTATCAGTTTACAATCCCTTATTTTTTAGGCCTACAGCGCCTGGTCTTCCTAGGTGGTCTCCCATCTAAGTACTAACCAGGGCTGACCCTGCTTAGCTTCCAAGATCAGACAGGATCGGGCTTGTTCAGGGTGGCATGGTAAAGACTGTTAAAGTAATCAGATTAGGCTCAACAGGGAGTTGCTCATGGTAAAACCCATGTCGGCAAACGAAAACTAAATTTAATACTAAATTTCTATGCTGGGCTCTCCCAGAAAAGAAAGGCCTAGGTTAACCAATCAGTGCTTGCCTACTCAGCCCAAGATACCTGTTCCATCTCTAAGACTTCCTTTCACTCCATGTGAGGAAAGTGACTCTGCCTTAACCAATCAGCAAATGCCCAGTATAACTTCCTTGTTCCTGCCCACTTCTGCCTATAAAATCTCATGCCTTGTACAGCTCTCTGGAGCTCCTATATCTGCTAGATTGGATGCTCCCCAATCCATGAACCTCTGAATAAAGCCAATAAGATCTTTAAAATTCGCTCCATTGAATTTTGTTCTTTAACACGACTGACAAAAAGGCCAGGTTCCCTAGGCTCATCCCCTTCCTGGGGACCCACCACCTTATGTATTTGAGTGGGTAAAATGATCGTGGGAGTGAAGAAAAAAAGTTCCTTGACATGGGAGCCCCTTGCACTGTGGTATCAAAAGTCATTAGTGAAGCCCTGATATAGGCTTCAATTAGGAGAGAATATAGAAATGTAAGGATTGATAAGATTAAGATAGAGGCTGGGATGAAAATTGGAAGGTTTAAACAAGCTTTACGTAGAGAGGTTGTGTCTCTTTTACTTGAATGTTTTGTGGAAATGGATCTCATGTCTGATTGGGGAATAGCTTCCCATCTACAGTTAGGAATGTAAGGATTAATGGGATTATAATGAAAAGTTAGATGAAAATTCATATATTTGAAGTGGTTGCATCTCTTTACCTGAATGATTATGGGGATGGACATGGTGCCTGACTAGGGAACCACTTCTGGAAAAAAAAGCATGTAACTCTAACCTTCAAGGAATATTAATTGGACATGCTAAATGGGAATCAATAAGATTGCCTGAGTCCAAACAGTATGGAGTGGAAGCTGGAGTGCTTAAATGGACAAATTTTTTGTGTAATAGCTGTATGTGGGGCACAGATTGGGACTTAATATCAAAAGCCTGTGAGCATCTCCCAATGCTGACTAATGGGACTTTTGTCTAGCTGACTAATGGGACTTTTGTCTAGAGAAGTCCCACTTGATGGGCAATTACTAGCTTGCTGTCGAACATGAATTAAGACTGCCTCTGTGACTGAAGGACATAAAATAATCTTGAAACCTGAAATGCCTATGCTGTCTTGGATGATGTTGGAAAAACTCACTCTTGGGGAGGGCAATGCCCAGAAGAGTTCCATAATAAAATAGAAATGGTTGATACAGGATCATGCCACCTGGTTGATACAGGAATGCAAGGTTGATGTAGTAACAAGCAGGGAGCCTCTTTTCCCCTAGGACTGACTTTGGAACTGTGTGAGGAGCCGCCACATTCTGCCATCACATGGACAGTGCCCTATAAACAGTTCTCAACTGACCTACAAAGAGCTGCTTGGCTTATGGATGGCAGTTCCAAGGTGAATGGACAACATTCTGTTGAAAGGCCACCATTCTGATCCAAAAAGGTTGTAGAGGAGGGGAAAAAATTTTCCCCCCTACCTTTCTAAGTTATTATTGGCTGCTCTAACAATTAAATTGACAGGAAACAGAAGGAAAATCAAATTTAATTTTGTATGTACATACAAAGCTCTCATAGGTATGGGACCTCTGGAAATGACCAAACCAGGCAGCTTTTATACTTTTTAGACAAAGAAACCATAAATTTGTGAGGAACTGACAAGATAATGAAACTTAAGCTTGAGTCTTTAATTAATGAAGAATCTAAGCAGAGCTTGTTTACACAGCCTTCTGGGCCCTTTAGCAATAAGAATGTCTCTTTACCTCCCCATGCAGGGAAGGCACCTTTCACAGGAAAGATTTATTTCCTACTTTTAAGGAGAAAAAAGATAGTCAGAATGTTCTTAAATTTGTTCAGGGTGCAATGTGCCATTTAGAGATCCTTCCCTGGCTGCTAGGTATGACCATCTCTGACCAATGAGAGGTAAGGAGAAGGAGCTGGACAGGAGTTCCAGGAAACTTTATACAAAGGGATAAAATAAACCTGTGTGTATTTTTGTCTTTCCCCCATCTTCCTGCCTGGGCCATGAACTTGAGGCTAGAGGCAGAGCATCTATCTTGTTATATAAGGCAAGGGAATATGAGAATGAAAGCTACATGTGAGGATGGTGGAGAAAGAAAGTCTAGGATCCCTAAGAACTTGATGACATTGTAGAGCTGCTATGCCAGCCCCAGATCATGTATTTTTAGTCTTACTAAAAAAATAAGCCCCCATTTGGTTAAGCTAGTTTAATTACTTTTTCTGTTATACGTAATCAAATGCAATCATGATAGTGATGGTTGAACCCAAGGGCTTTAATGAAATTACCCAGAGACAGTCTAGACTGTGAGAAGACAGAAGGGCCTAGGAAGAATCCTATGGGAACTCGTAATACTTAATGGCCAGGTGAAGGAGGCTGACTGCAAGAGACTTAGAGAAGAAGGAAGAAATCTGAAACCAATGTTTAGGAATAAATGCTTGGAAGAATCTCCAAGGCTAGGAAGCAGAAGGGTTTAAAGAAACAGCTCTGCAGCCAGATTACAGGGATTCTATCCTGGCTCAGGTAGCCGTAGGCGAGTGGCTTAACTGATCTGTGCCTCAACTTCCTCCTTGTAAAGTGGGGATAATAATAGGGTTGTGATGACTAAAAGCAAAGGGTATACAGTTAATCCCTCAACCAGCATTAGCTGTTATTATTGTTAATCATTCCACAGGAAAAAAAAAAAGTTTTGTTTTGTTTTGTTGTTTGTAAAGCTACTCCTTTGGGAAACCTGAAAATGGTGTTGTCCTCCATGGGATTATCTGACATTAGTCATCAGACAGACCTAAGGAAAGACAGTTCTCTCCAAAGTTTTACGGAGTTCCTCCTCCAAGCTGGCCAGGCTGGCCCTGTAGTTGTGCAGTTGGCAAAAAGTTTTCCATTTAAGAAGCATTTAGAAGTTTTTGCTAAATCTATTCCACATGTAAAGACTATGTTGGGTGATGGTAGGATACAAAGATGCATGCAATATAGGGTGTGCACACGTGTGCATGCATATGAGAGAGAGAGACAGAGACAGAGAGACAGAGATAGAGACAGAGAGAGACAGAGACAGAGAGACAGAGATAGAGACAGAGAGAGACAGAGACAGAGATAGAAATAGAGAGAAAGCACACTCACGTGCAAAGCACCGGGAGCCCTCTGAGACACCCACAGCAACTACTCCCCTCTTGTTTCCGCTTGGCTTAACCCAAGGCAGACATGAACTTAAACTTGAGAAGGCACCTTGTGAAGCCTAAGAATGAAGTAAACTTGGCAAAAGGCAGAGTCAAGAGATAGAAAAAGAGTCCCAGCGCAATGACATGGTTAAGCCCTGTGTCAAATTGTCAAATAACACCTGAGGGTGTGCTGGCTGGAAATTCCTGCTCGGCTATCGCCCATGGGAACATAGGTTATCGCCCATGGGAACGTAACATTCTAACAAGTTTTCTGCTTCTGTACCCCCGCTTGCACAACCTACCTGTGGGTTGACAGTTAGTAAATGGAAGAAAAATAGACTTTTGTGTTAAGACAGAATGAGGAATGGGATTTAGGGCTTAAAAACCCTAAATGTACCTCTACATTTCGGGACTGCTTAATTTGGGGTCTGCGTACCCCTGGCAGACCCAGCTGGCTGAATAAAGAATGTGTTTCCTATAACTCACTGGTTTCTGGTGGTCCGTATGTCTTTTGGGGGCTGGCGGCTACAACAAAGGGAGAAGTATTCTCTGACTTTGCATTTCTGGAATCCAATAAATTGCTTAAACCAGTCTAAGGTAAGTTTTCCTTCACATGCAACTTGAACAGCCCTATATGACGCAAATGATAACTAATTAACATTTACCTCCTGCCTTAAAAATTACTAATTGCTTCGTTCTCGGTGTTAATGCTTAATTAAATAAACTGTTGAAGTTGCACTGCTAGCCAGCTTCAGAAACTGGAGTAAATCCTAGGTATCTTTTTTTTTTCTCCTTTAAATTATATTATGGAAAATTTCAAACAAATACAAAAGTAGAAATAATAGTATAATAAACCCACTTCACTCCAACAATTGTAAACCCATGAACAAACTTATTTCACCTATTCTCCCACCAGCCTCTGAAAACTGATTATTTTAAAGCATATCTCTTGCTTCATTTCATCTGTAAATACTTCAGTATGGATCTCTAAAAGATAAAGTGTTTTTAAAAAAATTTAAAACTATTTATGATGGAGGATTTTGAACATATACAGAAGTAGAATGATATAATGAACCCCCAGATACACAACACCCAGCCTCCAAAACCACCGACCATGGCCAGTCCTTCCTCAGCCACACCTTATATACTTTCTCCGCTCCCATATTATTTTGAAGCAAATCCCAGAGATCACATTACCCACACATTTCTGCATGATTCTTTATAAGATAAAGATACACAAAATAAATTCAGAATAAATGTGATCTGCGTCCCTACACCAATTAAACAAGAAATTCCTTAATAGCATAAAATATCCAGAGCCCAAGTAACTCTGCAAAGCTGCTTTCTCCAATTCAAAGTCCAGGGATAGGGTATATGATTAGTGTGCCTAGATCACAGACTTCATTGTATCTCCCAAAGACCAGAGAGAGGGAAAAGTCTAGTTCCCTTTAGACCCTGAGACTCATACTGCAAAGGATTCCCCCTGCTCCTGGTGAGTCAAAACAGGTGACTTTCCACTGCAGGTGGCATTTAATAGTGATACAGAAGAGAAAAAGCCATTGGGGTTTTGTTTTTAGTGTTTGTTTGTTCATTTGTTTTTCTCTCTCCACAGGTTAGTTGTAACTGTACTACAAGTTTATATTCCTATATTTTTATTTAACAGAGTAAGCAATTATCTAGGTTACTGTGGACATTTGTAAACATAATTTTTAACAGATGCATAATATTCCATAAAGGACATATTTCATAGTTCATTTGATCAATCCCCCATATTTTGGCATTCTGATTCTATTGTTCGTGATTACAGATAACTGTGTAATGAACACTGTTTTGTTTAAAACTTTTTCTTCTGTATTTAGCATTATTTAATTAATGTACTACCAAAAGCAAAATTACTGGTAAAGAGTATGAACATTATAAAGAGTGGGGCATTTCTAATACTGATTTAACACCAACTCACATTGTTATACAGTAATCTCAAGAGGCATTTCAAAATTCTCAAGATAAAATTGATAAGCCCTAGAGAGTATGGCACAGAAATAGAATTTTTAACTGGGCATACAGCCATCCAGAAAAAAAGGACTACATTTCCCAGCCGCCCTTGTAGCTAAGTGTTATCATGTGACTAAGTTTTGACCAATGATAATAAGTGTCTCCCCCATCTCCGTTCAGCAGCTGGACACATTCCCCAATGGGTGACTTTGCCTTCTTTTTTCCCTACTTTATTTCATTTAACCGGCTAGAATGTGGATGCCACCATTTAGGGTAATGAGCACGAGAATCAAAGCATAAACATGGAGGGAGCTAGAGAGAAACTAGAAGAAGCCAGGGTCCCTGAAAACTTTGAAGAGTGGAGCCACCATTCCACTTTTCCACCACTTCAAGATCAAATACTATCTCAAGCCACTGGCGGTGCACGTTTTCTACCATGTACAGCCAAATCTAACTAAAAACAGTGTGATTTTAGAAACTGGGAATGGCATTGTTATACTCTTTTTCATAAACCAAGAGAAGTTGAGAATTACTGCCATGGGGAGAAGCGTTTCAAATGTACTTTGAGATCTTGTTATTATGTTTGGCTTCTTAATTGTTCCTGACCCTAACACAAAATAAAACTTCAGTGTCTGCAGCAGGAAATTCCAAATAAAACTCTAGAGTTCGTGACATCCAACTTCCAGTGTAGTTGCCGCAAGTGTAAAGGCAGAGACGGGAGTTGGGGCAGCGAAAAGTTTTCCTAGTTTATCTTGTTTCCAGAGATCCCTACTGTAAGAACTATTAAAAGGCCCTCTTGAGAGAATTGCAACCAAAAATAAAGTGGCATTTGGCATCTCTCTGGAACACATCTAACTCTGCTCTGAGAAGGATAGCCTGTTTTAATTTGCTAACTCAAGTCAGACTCTGAGGAAAAAAACCACTGAGAAAATATTTTAAAATAAAAATGCTAATCTAAAAAGGAAAAGTCAAATTCCATGTCAAAAGAGAGCACTATTAGACTATACTTTGATTACAGTAAATCAAGTCTGGTGAAAACACAGATGCTTTGGGGCTCAGATTTATAATATGTTAGGATTGGGGAATCATTTTTTGTTGTTGTTCCTCCAAAAAGGTGGTCACGTAGAAGGGAGTCCAATATTTTGCTGTGATGTTTACAAGAAATCCTGGTACTTGATCTTTCCTGCCATTAAATTTGTCAGCAGTCAAAATCAGGGTCAGACTCAAAAGCAAAAAGCTGATTCCAGGTGACTTTCTCCCGAATTAAATAGCATCATCAATGATACAGCTTAATTTGATGTCCTCTGATGTACAGAACTCTCCCTGGACCACATCCTCCCTTTCACCTTTCTCTCTGTCAGACCTGGTGTCATGGGTCTGACCAGTTTCTGCGCGATTCCCCTTTTCCCCCTAACTCACGCTAGGTTGAAGCTTCAGGTGCTTGCAGTCATCTTCGAGGTTGCTGAAGAGAGGCCATCGAGTTTGTGATTACACATGGCAAGATGTTAACCCGAGCCAGCTTCCTCCTGCCGGTCTGCACACCTTAGGACTACTCCAGTCAGTTCCTGTTCACCTGGGCAAAGCAAACAAAGGTAAATGTTATTTTCCACAAAGCCTAACAGAGCTGGCAAATCCATTTCAAATGAAATCATATAGTGCGTCTCAAAGCCAATGTGATTAAAAATAAACTTGTAACTATCCCTCAGCCATCCTATTATTAAAATAAATAATTAACCTTCAGCAGGTCACATTATCTATTTATATGTGCACTTGAGGAGATTTCTGATGTTATAAGTCTTTTTCAGATTAGCTATTATACCTTTAGTGTAAAGGAGATGATGGTAGAACTTGGCAATGAAATCTATACCCTCACAGGGGAAAAAATGTTCTGTATTTAACTTTAATTGGTGATGGATTTTAACATGATATTCTAGGGTGCTCTACCAGGGTAACAGCTTATTATTACCTTGTGCCTTTTCTTTAAAAGCCACCTGCCTGCTGCCACAGCGCCCAGAAGGGTGCCTTTGTTCCTTGCTTACTTTCGCTTTAAGAGTTGTTAGCATTTCAGCTGGTAAAGTTCCAGGTGCCCTCTGGACTAATTGGCACGAAGGAAGAGTTTTCCAATTTGGAAAAGAAAGAGCCTGTTCTCCAGGGAAGGCTCTTCAAGGTAATTGCTTTCTCAGAGATTTCAGCCACCACCTTTGGCAGCCTTCACCAGAGACAAATGCCTCTCGCTGTTAGGAGGAGCTAGAAACTCACAGATGGAAAAATAGCTGCTTAGGACAGACTCGCTGAGACCTTTGAAACTGGTGACCTTTCAAAAGGGAAGAAGTCGGGGAAAGGCCAGTGCGGGCAAGAGCAGCTGAACCCTCCCGCACTGGACAGGCACAGCGGCTCTGGCTAGCTGTTGCCATTGTCTTCCTTTTTCTAAAGAGCTTCGGCAAAGGGATGCGTTGGAAGAGGAAGCTAACGTATTAACCCGGGTTTCAAGCAGGGGGAGAATGACATTTATTTGCAATAAACACTTTAACAGACCACCTGAGCTAGAGGGAGTGCTGGATATGAAATGATGGAGGCTAACCTGGGCAAGGCTCCAAGAGGAGTTTGTGAGTGTGGTGTCTGTGTCTGGGTGTGA
>NW_006443570.1:10170923-10194298 GCF_000325575.1 Pteropus alecto
GAGAGGGCGGGCGGGCAAATCGGCGGCGGCCTGGAAAGAAGCATTGAAGAATGAAATGGAATTGTTGTTTTCTGTGAGTTGTGGGCTATAGATTTCCTCCCAGCTCTACTTTGAAATCTTCACTACTGTTGTGAGTGTGGGTGAATATATTCTTTCTGGGAAAACTGAGGAGGTGCTGAGTTCTGTGGTCTATTGACATCGATGTGAAAAAGAGACAACAGTGCTAGGCACAGGAGATAGGAAAGCCCTGGCAGGGCTGTGGTACTTTTGTTCTTCTGTGTGTTCACATCACAATCCTGGAAAATGGCAGAAAGGAGAAGATAGCCAAAGTTGTTTTGGAGATGGAGAGGAGGAGGCTCGAAGCCCTCAAGGTGATGAGAATTAACACTGTCCGACTCCAAAGCTTAGGCCTTAGTTATCAGGACAGTCCTGTCCCTCCTCTTGCCCCTGGGTAAGGGTTTAGAACTATTGGGATTAGTGCCACAGAACTGCTGGCCCTGTCCCAGGTAGGAGGAGCAGAGCGTGGGGCATAAATGCACGGCCTTTGGAGTCATACTTTCTGAGTTTGAATCCTAGCTCTGCCATTTACTAGCTGTGTGACCTTGGACAAGTTATTCAGAATCTCTGGACCTCAATCTCCTCATCTGCAAAAGTAAGACAATCATAGTACCTTCTTTATAAGTTATTACTGTAGGGGAAGTAAATGAGATTATATACATAAGAATTTTAGCACAATGCAATAAACATGAGTTGTTATTTTCATTAATTTGTAACAACACAGGACCACGCCATGAAGTTCAGCAATGCCGACACTATCCTTCTATCTTTCTGATCCACAGAACGAGTTCAGGCTCTGGAGCCAAACATCCTCGTTCCAATCCCAGCTCTGCCCCTCTAGGCAAATTACTTAACCTTGCTGTGAAAGAGGCGAAAAACACCTCACCTACAGTGCGGGGTTGTTGGGAAGGTGAACGAACATGAAAAGAACCTGGGCGAGTCTTGTGCATCTGGTTCTATCAGGAAACGGTCCAGTGCCTCCCTGCCTTATTCTGCTTACTACACACACATCCTAAACTGTTCTGGGGGCTCCTAGGACATCAAACTTTCCCCACATTCAGTTAAGTTTAGCTGGGGTTAGACTGACTTGGTTTGTTCCCTCTGTGTTGTCTAGGAACTTAGCTGGCCTCTCATACCATCTTGCTGGTAGGTTGGCTGAAATATGACTGGGTCGTTTCAGCGATACAGGATATTTTGAGAATTACTGGGAAACCTAAATTGACTAAGATGGAATAAACTAAGTCAAACACATTTATTATGAGCCAAACGTTTTTTTTCCTCCAGCTTTGGGCTTCCCCTCCACCACTCCCAGGGACCATCCCCAAAGACTTTGCCATTGAATGCCACCATTTATAATGTTTACTTCTCCTAGGATGCCAAGCCCCATTATAGCCCCTCCAGGAGGCTTGATTTCCCTTGGTGTGTTGTTGGGGCTAAGATGTTTTGTTTGGCTGTCAAAAGAAAGAGTGACCATGGACAGTTAGTGGACTTGGGAGCATATGTATACTTATATATGTGGATAAAGAGGCTTTGAAAATGCCCTAGAAGAATACATCTGAAGGCTAAGGGTGGCTCTTGAAATGTGGGGTAACACGGTTTTACATTTTTAAACTATATTTTCTAATCTTTTCTACAATAACAAGGTATGCCTTTTGCAATAGGGGAAAAAATAATTGATAAGATAAAAAGTGATATTCTTAGCTAGAAAATTCATCCAGCAGACACTTACCAAGCCTGTCCTGTGTCCAGCACTGAGCTTGGCACTGGATGAACAAAAGTGATAAGATTGCGCTCAAACAGCAACAAACTGAGGGAAACCATCACTAAGCAAATAACTCCATCATGACAAACTGGGATGCATGCAACAAGAGATAGAACCTGGGTAAAATGGCTGTGGTTGAGAGTCATGGGAAGAGGCTGTGGGTGATGGAACCTAATTTAGAAGGCAGTTAGCAGGTGATGTTTAGGCTCAGGCCTGAAGGAGGAAAAACAGCCTGCAATGAAAAGAATGGGCAAAGAGAGTTCTAGATGCGGGAAGAGCCTGCAGGAGGGATGGTTGAAGACAAGAGCGAGCATGACTCAGGGCAGGGAGTATTGGGGAGTAGAGATGAGATTCTAGAGGGGGCAGGGGCCAGCTCACTAGAGCCTCTAAGCCTTGATAAAAAGTTTGGCCTTTATTCTAAATGCAGGAGGAAGCCAGTTAGGAGGCCCCTGAAAGAGAAGAGGCTGGGCAGTGCCATGGCAATGGAAAGACGTGGATGAATTTAAGGCATTTTTCGACAGGAGAATAAATATAAAAAAAACATGGGGTTGGATTGGAGGTGGGGGATAAGAGAGAGGGAGGTGCCACAGACGGCTTTGCATTTTAGCTTGGAATTCTTTATCAAAGTGAGGTAGACTGTGGGAGGAACAGGTTTGGACATGTTAAGTTTCAGCTGTCTGAGTGTATTAAACGGGTGGCATGCAGAGGTGGCTCAGCCCTCTGATGTGATGCAGTTCGATGCGAACCAAAGAGACGATCCATCAAGTTGCTTCGGCAATAACGTAACAGCTTTATACAGCTTCAGTTCCTTACTTATAGAACTGTTAAGGATCTAAAAGAAACATGTAGAATTTTGAGTTGCACTTTATTTTTTTCGATGACAGTATGTGCTGTGGTGGCATTTGGTAGTTTGGGGTTTCATAAACATAATGAGTGCTCATAGATGTCAAAGCTTTACTATAGATAGAATAGACAATATTGAACTAATTTCCAATAAAACTTTATGGAAAATGTAAAGTGCTAGTTGGTATGTAGTCTGTGAATAGACAATAGTTATCCTTTATCTAGTATTTACTATGTATTTTGCATTAGGTTATATACTCTCTAAACAGCCCACATTTTTTATCATCAATATTACATGTAAGGAAAAATAATCTCTGAAAGATTAAGTAAGTAACTTGCTCAGGGTCACAGAGCTAACGAGGGGCAGAGTCTATATGTCTGGGCTGACTAGAAAGCTTGGGCCTCTATGAGGCAGATGTCCTTGGCTACAGAATGGGTTATCTGGAAAGCAAAGGTCAGGATGGGGTTGAGGATGGAAAGGTTTATTGGAGAGTGACATTCATGGACAGACAAGATCCCAGTGCAGACCTGTCAAAGTCTCTGCCAGCCCAACCTGGAATCCTGAAGCAACGACTGCCCATTAGAGTGTCCTGTGTTGGGCAGAGATGGCGAGGTCCTTGCACTGCTACCTCAGTTCAACCACTGGCTGGGGAGAGCACTCCAAAAAGAGCAGGATCTCAGCTGGCAAGCTGGGCTGATCCCCAAAGGCTGTAGATTAACTGTGCTCCTTGTATCCGGGCAGGAGTCCTTCATTAAACGGGGATCTGAACAGTGCATCTCTTTGCCTGCCACGTGCTCGAAAAATTGCCAGCACTCCTTTTACCCAAGAAAAGGCAGTGCTTTGGTAATCCATTGCTGTGTAACAAATTGTCTCAAAATGTAGTAGCTTAAAATAAAAAGTATTTGTTATCTCACAGTGGGTCAAGCATCTAGGCATGACTTAGCTGGGAGCCTATGGCTGAAGGTCTTCCGTGAGGTTGTAGTCAAGCTGTGGCTGAGGCTGCAGACTCATCTGAAGGCACAGCTGGAGAGGGAATACACTTCCAAGCTCACTTACGTGGTGGTTGGCAGGCCCTGGTCCTGCATCACCTGGGCCTCTCCACCGATCTACTTCATGACACACCAGCTGACTTCCATCAGGGTGAGCAACCGAAAAGACTGTGAAAGAGAATCCAAAGTGGAAGTCATGGCCTTTTATAATCTAACCTTGTAAGTGACATTCCATCACTCTGTCTCATTCTATTTGTTAGAAGTGAGTCAATGAATCTAGTCCATACTCATAGGAAATACAAGTATGAGATGACCAGGAGGTGGGGACCACTGGCAGCCATTTTAGAGGCTGCCTATCATAGGCAGGTGCACATCCAAATATACAACATCGACGACAATAATAATTTTAGCTACACTTGCTAGGAATCAGGTATTGTGTTAGGTCCTTACATACATCATCTCACCACAACTCTTATTCATTCAAGTTCATCAGGTATCGGGCCCTCTGAGCTGCTGCGAACAGAATGGCAAATGAAGTACACTTCCTGCTCTTGAGGTGATCATGTCTAGAGGTATAATTTGTTTCCATTTTACAAAGGAGGAAAAGACAAATCACACAGAAAGTAAGTGGCTGAGCTAGGAGGCCAAAGCTGGTCAGTGTGACTCCAAGGCCAGCAATTTTTGTGAAGATAGCATACTCCTGAATCCACAAGCCTGAAAACATTGCTAGTCTAAGAACAACTGTGAGGAAGGAACAAGTCACAAAAAATACAACACGATAATTCCATTTATATGAAGTTCAAAAATAGGGGCTTGTTTAGCAATGCATATATAGCAGTAACACTAGAGAAAAGTAAGGAAATGATTTCCATAAGTTAGGAAAGTAGCCATCTCTGGAGGAGGAGGGGAAGATGATGGGGGGTGCACAGGGGCTTCTAGGGGGCTGAGCGCTCTTTTAGACATGGTTGGTGGTTATATTGGTATCCGATTTATAATGATGTATTAAACTGTACAAACATTTCGTTTACTCCTCTGTATATATGACACATCTCACAGTAAAGAAAATTACAGTGAAAACAATGGTCTCAAGTGGGACCCTATTTGTCAGGTGCAGGCCCCTGTGATGGTAGGTAAAGCGTTCCTTTTTTTTTAGAAATACAAGGAGCATAGGTCTTTTTGCCTTGGGAAAATCTCCCACAAAGTAGGATTCGCAGCATGGCTCACCAATATGTTCTTAATGTGTGTAACACCCAAAATAAATTCTGAGGACAGTGCTTGGTGAGATCATGTTGCCTCTAATACACGGGTCTGAGCAAGTTGGTGTTTTTTTCTTTTCCTGAAAGGCCTGCTGAAGAATGAAACCTGATTCACATTGTAACGACAGGCACTCGGATCTTCACAACTGCCAAGAGCAGCTTTGCACAAAAGTGCTAGGGAAAGCTCACTCCTAGATTCCTCAAATAAATTAGACTTTCACCTATTCCCTTTCAGATCCTGTCTAAAAAGCAAAGGAGATTTTTAGGTTGGGTTCTGCAAAGTCAGACCAGCTGGAAATACATGAGAAAGATTTAGAAGTCAGTCTGTCCACTGGGAGGAATGGGAGTGAGTGGGTGGAGTGGAGAATGGGAGATGTCCTATCTCTTTGGAGATTTTGAGTTCATTCTACCCTGTCCCACCATGATCAGACTATGCTTTCTGAGTTACCAGCCTTCCAGATGCCCCTGGTTCATGACCCTGGTTATATCCAGACTTGGGGGGCAGTGACCTGTGCCCGAGGCAGGGTCACCTGGAGCTGACCTACGTTTTAGAGCCCAGAGGATCATCCTTCCTCTATGGATGGGTGGTGAGGGTGGGGGGAGGTAAGGTTGCCAGATAAAGTACTGGAGGCTTGTTAAATCTGAATTTTATCTGAAATTCAGTCCAACTGTTCAACTGAGCATCCTATGTTTTTATATTCTAAATTTGGCAACCCTCAGAGGAGGGTACTCAGCCTCGAGCAAAGGGAGGGACAACTGGGTACAGGCAGACTGCTCTTGATCCGCTTCCACTGGAGAAGCTTGGTTGATCTGGTCCCTATGTCCGTCACTCTCCCTTTCCACAGCCCTTGAGGACATCCACCTAGTATGCAGGCTATGCACATGCTCTGTGCCAGGTACTTGACAACACTGAGGAATTGTTGATTATGTTGTATCATAATAGCATTGTGGTCATTTTTTAAAGGTGGTCTTATCTCTTAAAAATGTACACTAAAATATTTATAGATAAAATAAGAAATCTGACATTTACTTCAAAATAATATGAGGAAGAAGTACATACTGTTGGAAAAAAAAGGGAGAGGGGAGATCATGGTTGCCTGGGACTGGCAGCAGAGGGAGGGATGGGCTGCAAAAGGGTACAAGAAAATCTTGGGGATGATAGAAACATTCTGTATTTTGCTTATGGCAGTGGTTTCAAGGGCGTATGTGTCTGTTAAATTTCATCAAATTGTATGCTAAAATGAGTGAAGTTTATTGTGCATGAAATTTACCATAATAAAGGTATACATTTAATAAAGGCATATCTCAATAAAAGCACTAGTTAAAAAACTAAAATATGAAAGAAGTGGATGGGGCATGAATGAGACAGGGCTAGCCATGGGTTCCTGGTTGGTGCACCGGGTGATGCTTACACATAGGTTTCATTACACTGACCATCTGTTCTTTGAACTGTTGATGTTTAAAATTCTCTATAATAGAAAGGTTTTCAAAAGATAACGAGGAAAATAAGACAATAAGGAAAAAAGAAGACAATTCCAAATTCGATATTTTAGAATTTCTCAATAAGGGAGAGTTGCTAAAAACAAAACAAAACAAACAAATAAAAACTCATTGGAATTAACTTTGATTGAGATAACTGAATGACTGGAAGAAAATTATTATTATCTGGAAGGATTCTATGTTCAGATTTCCCCTAAGTAACTTCAGATTCTCATTGCACATTAATGAAAAAGATGAGAACACCAAAAAGTGGTAATGCCGATGGTACAGACACATTGGAAGAAGTTTGGCAGTTCCTAGCAAGGCTAACCACAGTCTTTCCACACAATCCAGCAATCATACTTCATGGTATTGACCCAAATGAGTTGCAAAATTATGTCCACATACAAACCTGCACACAAATGTTTATAGCAGCTTTATTCACAACTGCCCAAACTTGGAGGCAACCAAGATATCCTTCAAAAGATGAATGGCTAAACAAATGGTGGTACGTCCGTCCATACAATGGAATATTGCTCAGTTATGAAAAGAAACGAGCTGTGAAGCCAGGAAAAGACACGGAGGAACTTTAAATGCGTGTTGCTAAAGGAAAGAAGCCAGTATGAAAAGGTTACGTACTGTATGATTCTAACTATATGACATTTCTGGAAAAGGCAAAAATATAGACACAGTCAAAAAAATTAGTGGTTGTCAAGAGTTTAGGGGGGAGGAAGGAGAGGAGTGCATAAGTGAAGTACAGGGGATTTTTAGGGGAGTGAAACTATTCTGTCTAATACTGTACATGACATACATCTGTCAAAACCCATAGAGCTATGTGACACAAAGAATGAGGCTTAATGGAAACAATGGACCTCAGTGAATAATAATGTATTGACAATGATTCATTAATTGTAACAACTGTATCACATTAGTGCAAGATGTTGATGATACGGGAAACTGTGTGCAGTGGGGAGAAGGAGAACATGGGAATTCTCTATACTTTCTGCTCAATTTTCCTGTAAACCTATTTAAAAAATAGTCTGCTAATTTTTAAAAAGGTAAAGAAAAAAGAAAAAGAAGAAAAAAATAAAAGGAAACATCCCAATGAGATGCTTTGGAATTTCTCAATAAAACATTGTTGCTAAAAAAAAAAACAAAAAAAAAAACTATTGAAACGAGATTTGGTTGAGATGACTCGAACGGCTGGAAGAAAATGATTACCATCTAGAAGGATTTTACATTCAGATTTCCTCTAAGTGACTCCAAGTTCTCATTGCACATTAACGAGGAAAACTGAAATCTAAAAAAAATTAAAAAGACAGACAAAAATACAGGATCACGTTACTCTACAAATGTGCCCTCCAATCTTCTCTCTTTGTTTTTGTCCAGCAGCATTTTTGCACATAACCATTCTGTATTTGCCGCCTTTGTTTTCTGGTTCCAAGGGAGGGTGACTCATATTCACAAAGGGGGAGCAGTGTGTGTATGCAGGGAGGCCTTCCAGAAATTTGATGAGAGTGAGGGGGAACTTTGCAACATTAATTCAGCCATGCTTACAACGACCACTGATCTGATGGGCATTGCCTCTGTGGAGGTTGGGATGCTATGCTATTAGAAGCCTTCTCTCTGCAAGGGTGGCCTTGGTTTTATTGCTTCTTAGCCGTTTGGAATCAGCTTCCCGCCAAGTGTCTGGCAGGACACACCCAGTTCCCAGCTCTGGCTACATGTGAAAGCGAAAGGTTCTTTCACTTGAACTTGGCTGGCTGGAAACTGAGCCACCTGTCAGGAAGAACAGGTCTCGATTAATGCGAGATTAATGCGAGGGTGCTCCCAAGTGGCTGTGGACCAGCAACGGTCCTCTGCAGAGAGAGGCAAGACCCGTGAACCAAACTGTAAGTGTGTAGGTATTTATACATGGAGAACATAGAGAAGGCTGAGATACAGAATCCTTAACTGTAACTTCCACTAGTGGGCTGGATATGCCAGCATCACAGGGGAAAACAGGAGCTTAGAACAAAAAGCATTGTACTTGAATAAAAATTGAACACCAATATTATTTTATAAGAACACCATGCATCATATAAGAACATCATTTGTCTCTGTTGAATATTATTTGCGTTTTGCTGTTTATTCGGTCTTTTAAAAATGAATTCTGGTAGTTGCATATGTATTTTTCGTGTGCAAGTGATGTTTTACTTTAGTCAAGTAAGTGTTTCCAGACACAAACACCTTAATTGGCTAAAATTGATCCTGAGGATTGGTGGTAAAACTGTCACAGTAACGAAATATTTGTCCTTGGATTTAGGATATAAAAACATAAAAGCTATTCCTACAATTTCTTTCTCCACCTAAAATAATTTTGTGTAAAATTAAATACTAAATTTTCTGTCATGCTCATGCAATGGAAAAATCGTAATCATTAATTTGAATTGGATTGCATTTTCTAGGGAACTATTTACACTGTCAGAAGGATGTGACAGCCATTTTTCAGGATTGCGATCCAATAAGCAAGCATAGTAAGAGATTTTTGGTTTTCAGCTTGTATAAATGCAGTTTTCTTCATATGCTAATGGCATACCAGACTGAACTCGGCTTGCATTTGCTTTCTTGGTTATGACTTTGTTATGAATATATGTTATGTTATATTATGTTTGTTATGTTATATTGTTCTCATTGTTCTAATCAATAATTAAGTCTTCGTTTAGTGAAGAATATGAAGTTGCAAGGATTTCACCTATCGTGAGGTTTTCAAATCATGAGTTAGAAGATCTTTTTGTTCATTTTCATTTGATTAGTAAAGAAATCTTTATTAAATAAAGAATTTGAAAGTCCCGTCTTCAAATTTTATGTAGGTCATGCTCAGGAAAAGTCTGCTCACTTCTATTGTTTCCAGTTTTTAGAAATTTAAGCAGACTGCTTTCTATTTCCTTTTCCTTCTGCCTTTTTCTTTTCTGAGCTCCAATTGTGTATTTTCTATTTCTATGATGATCCTGACTAGTACTCATTTTTAAAAGTATTTAAAGCTGAAATTTATATCTAAAGTTTTGGAAAATTCACATATTAAAATTTTTATTAAAATTCACAATTTTAGCATTCAGTATGCACATAGTTGCCACTGCATTTGTTCATCTAGTTGCCAGTTCATATAATGTTTTGTGAATGTTGCATCTAGACCTGCATATATACAAGTTTAATAGTAATATGAATTATGTAATGTTACAAAATATTTTTGGCTATTACTTGCAACTGTTGCAAACACCAGAATCATATATCACTGGAAAATGATATCTTGTTTTGCAAGAATCTATTGCATTCATGCTGAGAGAAAGGATTTGACAAGTTAATTGGTTTGTCTTTTTCTTAAATGCTTCCTCCTCCTTGCATTCTGAAGCAGTGTCTAGCTCTATGTTAGCAGCAGTATAACTTACAAATCTTCAAGGCATTTGGTCTCAGTCTCTTTTTGTTTCAAGGACATAGGGCTTGAAATGTAATGAAGCACTTTCTTGAGACCTGAACAGTGTAAGTCATGAGAACTAATGCTTAGGGTTTATGAATCGTGCTATGCCACGACTGAGTGCCAAATTCCAACTGATGGGCACCCTTACATTCCTTACTACACCTATCTGCTGTGTTCATGGTATATGAGGTCCTCCAAAGCTCAAGGCCTGGGTTACTTTTGCCCGGGTTAAGGTCTGTTGTGGACACTTTGAATGTTGTCTGAGGAACTAGTGCGAGATCTTTGGAGAGGGGAATTCCTGGCATGCTAGAGATGAGTAAAAGGTGCCACCTCAGGTGAGATTTGGGAGAGAAGGCAGAGGCAGATTTCCCATGAATGAAGCTTAAGCTTCAAGGTCCCTTATTGGCACAGATTGCTCGAAGGTCCTTGCCTAATTTTGTGTTCTTTTTCTTCAAGATGGCTCCTAGCCCACAAAACTTACGTTTAAAAAACTTAAGGAGGAATACCAGGGCCTAGGTCCCCTTCCAACAGTGTCCTGGAGTACTCAAGAGGAACCAGAGGCATATGAGCTGGAAGCAGAAGCCTGGGCCAACCTAGTTGGGTTTCACAGTAATGTCAGAATCTACAATAGCGAAATTCATCCGAATCTCTAGAGCAGTGCTGATCAATAGAAATATAATGCAAATCTCATGTGTAATTTTAAATTTTCTAGTGGCTTTATTTAAACAAGTAACAATAAACAGGTGAAGTAACTCAAATAATGTATTTTGTTTAAATATACCCAGTGTATCGAAAATATTGATGAAGTCCTTAAAATCTGGTGTGTAATTTATACTTGCACCACATCTCAGTTCTCACAAGGCACGTTTTGATTGCTCAGTAGCTACATGTGGCTAATGGCTACCATATTGGGCAGCATGCCCTCTGTCTCTACCTTCCAGTCAGTGCTGACTAGAATACTGCATTAGTTTCCCATTGCTGCTGTGACAAGTCACCCTGTATTTAGTGGCATAAAACAACACAAGTTTATTCTCTTACAGTTCTGGAGCTCAGAAGTCCAAATTGGGTCTTACTGGGCTAAGATACTAGTCAAGCTACCTTCTTTCTGGAGAAACTGTTAGTTTGCCTTTTCCAGCTTCTAAAGGCTGTCTGCATTCCTTGGGTCATGACCCTATATCACCCTAACCTCTGCTTCCATAGTCATGTCTCCTTCTCTGATGCTAACCCTCCTGCATCCCTCTCATAAGGAGCCCTGTGATTACATGGGCTCATACAGATAATTCAGGATTTGATAATCTCCCCATCTCAAGATTCTTAAGTTAATGACATCTGTCAAGTCCCCTTTACCATGTAGGATAGCATTCATATGTTCTGGGAATTGAGAGGAAGACATCTTTGGGGGGCATTATTTGGCCTGCCACAGATGCATAGAAGAAGCTGAGGCTTTAGAGAAAAGATGCCCCTAGCCAAAGTAGAATCAGGGAAAGAAGAAATGGCTCCATTCTGTCTAGCGTAGGGCAAGAATGGGCTCAAATTCCATAGGAGGAAAACTAAGGATAGCTATAGGTTTTGAGTATTTGGGGGGAAAACCTGGCTCAAGATCATCTTAACCAGCAGATTTCTTCTTTTTTTTTCCTTCTTTTTTTTTTTTTTTTTTGGCCATATAGGAAACTTATCACAGTTACCAATTGTAGAACAGAGTTTCTTCTCCAAGGATTATACCCATTCCATGCCACCCCCTCCCTCACTACCTGCTACATACCCACACCCTCAGTGCACAAATTAGAGGCAGAATTCTCATAACATGTTCAGTGGTAGAGTAGATTATTTAAAAATTAAAATATTTCTGAAACATATAAAATAATATTGAATGTGAACTCTAATTGAAAAACTAAAATTTTAGAATGAACAAAAATTTAAATATTTATTGAATAAAAAATAAATATATATTTCATTTTCTCAAAGGACTCTTATTAAAACAGGTCAGTGGGCTCCTGACCAAGGACTTAGCACTAAATAATTAAAAAATATGATCAATATCTGCAATTACCTAGAACAACAAAAGTGTGTTGCATCAACTTCAACAAGAGACTTAAATATACTCTACACAATGATTATACAAGGAGTCCAATGAGCTGTAGACTGCATAAAAGTGTCGTTGGATCATATATTTAAATTACAGCCTAATTTGATGGCTAGAATGTGGTCAATGATAATCTTGCTTAACTCGTTAGAGTTTAGGATGGCTCATCTGTGATGATTTAATGATCCAAGATATCTTACAGATGCCTTTGTTTTCTCTCGGTATATTTCCCTAGAGCAAGCAGAGGTATTCAAAACTATTTCCATGAGCCAGTACATCCAGTGCTCGATGTGTTACTGGTATTGGCAGTCATCCCAGCCTAAGTGATCCAGAGCACTGAAGACACAAGGTGCACTGGAAGGGGTGGGGACCTGGCCCTTGGCACATCCACCCAGGGTATGTACGCCCTGGGAGGGAAGCTCTCAGGTTTGGGTGCTGGGAGGCTGTTCAGTTTGGCTGGTGGAACACGGAATCTGGGAAGCAGGGCAACTGATGATAAGCAATTGTTTAGTAAAATAAGAGGCATGAAGGTCATCTGATAAGACAAGTGGATATAGGGTAGCAACAAAGCAGGTAATAAATTATCACTCTTGGCATTGTTGGATGCCATAGTCATCACTTAACTTATTTATGAGTGACCCCAAAGATCCATGAGATGCAGTCCTCTGTCATTTTGCGAGGACAAACATCTTAAACACCTGAGCATGTAGAAACTAGTTGAGTGAATGACAGGTATTCCATTTAACCATGACTCTGTGGTTCTTTGCTCATGGTCGGGCATGCAGAATCTTTTCCTAGGTGATTAAAAAATAACAATAACCACAATGTTTCCCCTGCCCCTTTGGGAAAAAAGTCTGCCACTTATGCCAGTATTAAGCTGAAGAGAAATTTAGTCAGAAAATGAAATATAATTGAATGTCAAACTCAGCTGTGTTGGGCTTGAAAGGAGGAACAGGGCCACTTGTACGCTATACAAAAAAAAGAAAAAGAGAGAGAGAGAGAGAAGAAAAGAAAGAAATTGAAAAAAACCATTAGAGTATGGCACAAAAAAATGATTGTCAGGGAGAGCTCCATTTCAGTGAAAGCTGAAAAGGAAGTGACTGTGATGTGAGGCTATGCACAACAAGCAGGTGACCCTTTGATTCCAGAGAACATTCACCTGTACAATGTCAGGGTTCAAAAATGGCTTGGAAGAGTATTACTCAAGCCTATCGTGGGTTTGCTGCAACTAGAAATCAGACTTATAGGAACTGATATCAGGAAAGCATGTTTGAAGGTAGCAGCCGTTGCTTCCTCCTGGAGTTAAGAGGTAAAACTTGGGTGAGGTTTGGGTAGGGCCAAAGCAAGGCAGGGACTTAATCTGGGAGCTTTGGAGGGAATGCTCAGCAGGTAATCAAAAGAGCATTTTTGGCTCCAGGAGCAAGGCAGAAGCCAGTCAACAAAACTTAGGACAGAAGGAGTAAGAAGTCAAAGCTGATTTCAGAGCAAACTTAACTTTTGAGCTGTGTCCCTGAGCAGCAAACTAAACATCTTTAACCTTCCTTTTCTGAACTCAGAATTAGCCCTAAAAAATTGTGGCAGGGCTGAGCCTACAGATTTGAGAGAAAGATCGAGGGCTCTCAGGTATAGAGAAGAGGGCTGCACAGCTAGGGACCTAGAAGATTATGAGAAAAATTGCCCAAGGAGAAAAGTAACTGGTGGCTCAGGGTTGGACTGTTGCAGAACCCCTGCTAAAGTCTTGTGCCCTATCTTTCCTGGAAAACAGCTACATGAAATTCTCAAAGTGTGTCTGCCCGGATTAGGGTTAGAGCAATTTGTACTGTGTCAATTTGAATAAATTGGGATCTAATTTCCCAGAATCCTCTTCTCTGTATAGCTCCAGGTAGGAGTTGACTGAAAGAAAAATTTGCATGAGATTTATAAGGTAGAAGTGAATTACCCTCTGAAGGTTGTAGTGGTCAGAAGTGCTTACAGATAGATGCAGAGGTGCCCATGGATGGCAGCTTGTCCTCGTTCTCCTCTACCCCAATCCACCCCTTCTTACCAACTGCAAACCCTGTTGACTGACCATGGCCCTAGAGTCACTGCAAGATGCTTGACTTTAATCCACAAAGGCAGTAGCTACCCAGAGGTACAGCTTCCCACTGACTTCGCATGAGCCTTGCCTTTGCCAGCCCATTTTGGGGCTGGATGTGCCTTGCTTCTCATATTGACCAAATGGTGACCCCTTCTCTGATCCTCAACTTTCCTCCTGGTCTTTCACTTGTCTAGTTCTTCCCACCATTGTATAAGGTCTCTTTCCTATAATAAATTCCTTATCCCATAACTTGTAGCATTTTTGCTTTCCTGAATAACCTTAGACTACATATATTACCAGTAGCCTATGTAGACTCTTGGGAAATCAAAGCATGGCAGCTTCTACCTGCTTACTTATTATGAAGATTCTTTGGCTGCAAGAGACAGAAAGCCATATTGAACTAAATTAAGCAAAAAAAGGGGACCTATATTGGCTCATATCTTCAACTCGTGAAAGGGGTGACTGGAGCCAGGGGTTCAAAAATGATCAGTTTCTTAACTCTTCTGTTCTTTTCCTGTTAGATTTATTCCTTCCTCCATTGTGAAAGACTGATGAGCCCAGCCTGGGTCATGTGTCTCCCACCTGGTCCAATTACCAGCAAGAGGAATGAGGCATTATAACTGACCCAGCCCAGATGACTTGCCCACCTCTCTGACCTGGGGTTGAATCTATTGTTGGAGTAAATGTAGCACAAATGTAGCCTTTGGGAGTACTGTTGTGAGCCAGGAAGCTACCTTCATTTATACCTACTTCACCCTATTTAATAAATTAAATTGGGCAATTTTGAGCAGAAGAAAAACCCTTTCTAGCTAAGATACTCAAAGACATATCCAGTGGTTAAAAGAAAATAAATTGTATAAACTGCTCACAAAATCTGGTGTTATACTAATATGCTTTAAGACTTTTTTGTACTATACTGGAAACCTTAGAAACAACTACCAGGGTATTATTGGGTATCTTTAGATGGACTTCTAAAACATATCTCTCTCACTAGAGGCTTGCTAAGACAGGCTGAAGACATTATAATAATGAAAGTGCTGATACCCTCTTTGTTTTTGGACATTACAAGAAGCAAGAGAATGGAAGAGTGAGAAGAGAAATGTGTATTAATTAGGAAGCAGAGAAAGTGAAAGATGGTGACAATTACATCTTTACCACATTGAGCCTCCCCAACCATGAACATGGTATATACACTCTCTCCATTTGCTTACAAATTCTTTTATGTCTTTTGATAAAAACTTTTAAGTTTTCTCCATAGCAGTTTTAACCATGTTTTATTAGACTTATTCCTAGATAGAATGTAGATTTTGGTCCTATTGCAAATGGTATTTTTAAAATTAAATTTTATAATTGTTTGCTATTGGTATACAGGAATGCATTTTTTTCCCCCAAGGTTCATATGTCCAGAAACTTTATGAACTTTCTCATTAGTTCTAAGGGTTTGTCTGGAGAAGCTCTTGAATTTTCTATATATTATCTCTTAATTTTCACATGAAAATAATTTTCCTTAGGTGAAAAATCCAAAGTAATGTAAACCTAGGACTATAATACCCTGTATTAATTTTATCTGCTTTAACAGCTAATATTTATCTAGCTGTTACTAGAAACCATATGGTGTATGGAAGTGTTTTATAAAGTGTGTTCCATTGACCAAGAGGTTTTTATATTTCATACTATATTCTTTTCTTGGATATTCACAAAGGCCCTGAGAAGTCCTGCAAAGAAACTTCTCTAACTTGGTTAAATCCTGCATTCAAACTTATTTCATCAAAGAACCTTTTTTTAAAAAAAAAAAAGTTTATTTATTTTTAAGTATAGTTGGTATACAATATTACATCAGTTATATTAATTTGACACCATGGAACGCTTTGTCAAGCAATACCTTCTAGCCTTCTGAGGAACTACTTTTTACAAGCAGCACACCTTGGGAAATGATGGTCCTGGGGAACACAGTCATCATGAAAACTGGTTAACTCCAGGATTTTCTCAAAGAATCTACTGTCTCTTTCATTATATTCTGTGGAAGCTAAGCTGGGTAGAACAAGGCTCTATTTGGCTTTTGCTCTTTCTACTCTTCAGTCTTTAACAACAACCTCCTATAATTAATGCCAGCATTATAAAAGAAATTTATGCACGTTAAATCTCATAAGACTACCCACTACTTCTGTCCTCAGGGAAGGGCTACAGCTGGTCGCAGCGGGAGATTGTCCTTGAAATACCATCAATATCTTTTGACTGATACGGAGATGAGATTTTTTAAATTTCTGCTTCTATTATTCTTCCTGTTAAACCCCAGGCCATCAGCTCACATGTCATGTTTTTTCATTACATTGCACAGAACAACGCGTTTATCAAAAGCTGTCAGTTCTATGTTCTGGATTACGTACACAAATTACAAGTTTATCAGAACACAACTAAACACATGGAAACAGAAGAGGCCCACCAGAAGGAACACAACTTATATGGGAGAAAAAGTTCTAATTATATGAATTTTCCTTGTCCCGCTATTCCTGATCAGACTGTGTGTTTATGAGATCATGTGAAAGGATAATGATGACTGTCTGTCTCAGTGGCTCCCATCCTGATGTACATCAAAATCATTTGTGGAGCTCAGAAAAAATATGCTATCTGGGACCCTCTGAATTAGAATCTCCAGGGAAAAGCTTAAGCACTTGTATTTTTAAAAGCTCTGAAATTTTTCCTCTGACATTTATTATGTGGCCTTAATTTTTTAATAAACCTTTTCCACATGGCCTTGCCTAAATTTTTCTCCTGATTTTGACTTAAAATAAAAAAAAAGAATATTTTTAAAGAAAAGAAATTAATTCCAAAGCCATTTCCCAAACAATAGTAAATGTTTTTTTTTTTCATGTCTAGCTCTAGTCCTTGTCTATGTAGAGAAATCTTTGAATTCTAAATTTGTTACTTAGCATTTTACTTTAAAAATTTTCCATGCTATCATATAGTGATAATAATTGTCATTTTAGGAATTATATAATATTCCAGAAAGTATTTATTTGTATCATAATTTAGCTAACCACTCTCATACTATTGGACATTTAAGCTGTTTCTCTATTTTTAGCTGCTCTAGGAAAAACAACAATGAAGAACTTGATATGTATGGATTTTGCTTCTCTTTTTAACCAATTCCGTGAAAATATGGTTTATATTTCTAGGAATCTGGGTCAAAGGATATGAACGTTTTTTATGACTCTCGTTAATGATTACTAAATTGCTTTCCAAAAGGTTGAACAAATTCACAAAGCCATGCCCCAACTCCATGGCATGAATGCTGAGTTTCTCAGGGAGGGGCAAGCAATACCAGAGGTCTGTTGGTTATTTCCATGGCAGGTGGAAGCAATGCCTCCGAATGGACCAGTCATATTACCTTACTTAAGAAGAAAGGCAAAAAACCTGGTATCATCAAAAATGTTATGACACTGCTCAACTACCTCATCTACCATAAGCCAGCAATGTCCTTGCATCCTCTCCAATTCTCGAAATAACCCTAGCAAATTAGATCTTACTGCCCCCCATTTCACAGATGAAGAAAGAGTGAGAAGAGAGGTTTAATAACTTGCTCAAGTGTTATATAGCAAGTTAGTGCTGAAATGAACATTTGAACCCTGTGTTTTACCACTGCTATACCATACTGGATTTCACACCATTGATATCTGAAGCAGCCACAGATCTCACCTATCAGATACCTCCTAAGTCATAAATTGGCTGTAAAATTGAATATGATATAATAGATGTGGTAGGTTAAACATGTTCACAATTCTCTACCTCTTCTCCCACCTAGAAGTGAAGTCTATTAATGCTTTCTTTGAATCTGGGCTGAACTGGTGACTCCTTTTGACCAACAGAACGCACATGACTGATGCTGCCTAGGTCTGGTCCAGCTTCCTTGCTGGAGAGACTACAAGGAGAGAGAAATAAATGCCTGGCCAGTTCAGCTGTTCTGGCCAACGATGCTGAGGCATTAGACATGTGAGTGATGCCATCTTGGATCCTCCAACCTCAGTCAAGTCACCCAGCCAATGACATATGGAGCGGAAACAAAACATCCTGACAAGCTAATAATCGGTGATTGTTTTAAGCCTTTTTAATTTTGGGGTGGTTTGGTATGCAATAGGTAACCGAAGCAATATATTTTATTTTGGTGATTGTCAAATGCAGAAAGAGTACTAGTGATATACTCTAGCTTCCCTAGCCCTAACACAAGCAGAATGAAACTCACTGACAATTACCACTTCTCATTTTATCTCTGTACCTGCCTCTGTCATGACACTGACCTCGCCGCACATAGCCTTTACCTATGTTCATTCTGCCTTCCCCACTAGTTTGGGGGGTAGTCACCTTGGTAATCATAGCACCTTATACAAGGCCTGGCACAAAATAGTTGTTAATACATATTCATTGAATGACTCTTGACTTGCTCTTGATTGATTGATGAAAGCATTTGAAATGGAATAACGGTTTTTATTTCTTGGGCTCAGCACTTTTTGTGGATTATCTCGTTTAATCTTCACAACAACCCCATGGAATAGGTACGATTATTATCTTCATTTTACAGACGAGGAAACCGAGAGGCCAGGTAAAGTTACCTCAGGTTACAAGTGTTTTTTAAGTACCTGTGCTGAGCAAGGCAATACTTTTGGCTTTGGCAACAATTAAATGAATGAAGCCATTACAGTGTCAGGCACAAAACCACCAGAGGTCTGACTGGCTGATTGTGTCATGGTAGACAGCACTATCTGTTAGCACTTGCTCCCAATGGCAGAAATGTCATGGAGGGTTGCAGAGGTCGTGTCCTGCACAAGGGCATCCAGCCCAAGGGCAAGAAGGGGCTGAAATACAGGCTGTGCTACAGCACTCCGCTAACCATGAAGTCTGGCACAGAGCTCTGTCTGGGAAAAGGGATACCTCTTGCCTAATTTGCACAATGCCACCGTTTGGGCTAGTGGCAGTCCTGGGTAGATGTGTTAGTCTGTGGGAAACCGGAGTGCCTGAGCATACAGAAGAGAGAGGTTACTAAAAAACTTGCCATGTTTTAGAATGGACAGAATGAGGAAATGGTTCCAGAGAAATGGCAGGGGGGTGTGTGGAGGTTGGGGACCATGGAAAATTTGGGTGCAGTGTCTGAGCTCCCATACTGTTATGTGCTTTGTCCCGTCACTCCTAGAGGTGGGCCACCTTGCAAAATGTCGCATTCTCAGGGAAGTTCCTGTCTCCCTGCAGTTATGTGAGACTTTGGGATCCTTTTGTCTCAGACCATCACAGCTGCAGTGGTGCATGGAAAGGTGTGCAAACTAACAAACACTGCACGACAGATTATAAATCGCACTGAAGTTTTTTCATAGAGTCCAAGCAATTCAAACATCCATATACAGGTACCCAGTATGGTCAGGTGTCTCCTGGGAGGATCCCAACAGTTGGCACAGAAGGAGATAGCTCCCATGAAATAAAATGAGGTAGGTAATAATCTCTGATGGTTTAATTGCTTCTCTACATGCATGAGCTTGGCTGTAGTTGAAGGACCTAAATTGGTTTTGGGTAGAACTTCACTCTGCCTGAAGTAGTTTGCAGAGTTTCTTAGGCTCCATTTCCAAACTGAATTGCCATTGGAAGAAGCTGGGGAGAGGAGAGTGGGTTCTGAGAAATGGCTAGCCATACCCCCGCCAGTCACCTGATGAACAGAACCAGAATTAAGATCTTAAATACAGTATATGGCTAGAAAATTCCCAAGAAGTATGTGGTAGTGATGGCCCCTTCATCATAACCACTGGGATAGGGCCTCTGCTCTGGGAGGCCATGGCTTCTTGGGTCCAGAGGGGAGGAAGGGGACAGCCTCCTTTTATCCTGCTAAATGACTTCACATTCTCTTTTATCATCTGGCTGGCATCCATGGGTTCAAAAGAAAGAAGGGCACTGTATCAGTTTCTTAGGGCTTCTGTTACAAAGTACTACAAACTGGATGGCTTAAAACAACAGAAAGTTATCATCCTACAGTTCTAAAGGGAAGAAGCCCAAAATCAAGGTGTCTGCAGGGCCCTGCTCCCCCTGAAACCTGTAGAGGAATCCTTTCTTGACTCTTCCTTGCTTCTAGTGGTTTGCTAGCAATCTTTGGCTTTCCTTGGCTTATAGATGCATAAATCCAATCTTCAGTCATCATATGGTGTTCTCCCTGTGCTTCCCTGTCTTTATATAGCCATCTTCTTATGAGGACACCAGTTATATTGTATTAGGGGTCCCTTCTACTCCAGTATGACCTCAACTTCACTAATTACATCTGCAACTGCCCTGTTTCGAAATAGGGTCACCTTCTGAAGTACTGGGGGTTAGGAGTTCAACATATCTTTTTTGGGGGCGGGGGGGGGGCACGTTTCAATCTATAGCAATCATGTTCCTGTATAAAACTGCTCCCTGGATCTCTAGGCCTGTCTCTAGCAGCAGCATAGTGAGTTCGTTAATCCATGGGCTCTGCATTAGATTTCTCAGGATAAAATCTTGCCTCTGTTGCTGTGTGATTAAGGGCTATAAAACAGAAACACAGTATAACAAGAGTATCTAGTTTTTGAGGTTTGTGGAGGATTAGGATAAGGTACTTTGCACAGTGCTGGCCAATAAGTGCTCATTAAGTCGTGGCCATTAGTATTCTTATTCCCAATTCTTTCCGTTGACTTCTCTAGGAGATCATTTATTCTTCCCTGCAGACACACATGCTCCTGGGACATAACCAAAAGCTCCTCCTGTTTAAAGGAATAGGGAGTGACGTGGACAGTGAGAGGGTTTTAGTTTCTCTTGTTTATTCAGTTAAACTGAAGGAGTAAAGACACTCCTTCATTATTTGCTCATAAAGGAGACAGCTCCTATTTGTTGGCACTAAAAAAGTTCTTTCTGTAGATGCTTCCAGGAGGAAAGGCAGAACATTTTTCAAATATGTGCCCCCTGAAGTTGGAGGGGCTGCCAAGAGAAGACAGTTGGCTCACTTTCTTTTTAAAGATCCTCGCAAGATGATATTTTGATGAAATTCCCCCAGGTCCTGTATCAAGCCCTCCCTCAGCTTTATGATAGGTTCAGAAACTTTATCATGTTCAAGTCCTAGAACTGAAAGCTTTCTCCGACAAAAAGAATTCACAAGATGCACAGGATGTAGAAAACATTTTTTTTTTTTTTTGTAATTTACAATGACAAAAATCGACCTGCAGGTTGACCAGAGCCTCCCATAGGTCCAATCACGGCTTCTCAGAATTATCAGAAGGTTGCTTGGTGGGTAAGGAGTCAGAATGAGGGTCCTGAGTTATAGGATTTAAAGGAATAATAGCATCTTGGGTTCTGATCTGACCATTTCCACTCATTAGAAAGGGCAGCTTTGTCCACTCATTACGTTGAGTTGGGTACCCTCTTCCTTAGATGGGCGCTGCCCACTTCTTCCTTTTTTTTTTTTTTTGGTCTCTTTTGGGTGCTTTATTTTTCACCCTCTCCTTCTGACTGATAAACTCCTTTTTAAGATACAGTGTTACCTTCTGTCTTGCTCTGTTTATCAGATTGTTCTTCTTTCTTTTAACGTCGGGATTATAGAATCTGATAGAAACTCTCGACGACTATTTCTGCAGAAAAACGCCATATTTATAAAACCACACGAGCAATTTCAGGGGGTTCATGGATATCCTTGAAGCTGTTTTATGCATCCTAGGTTAAAATCCCTGCTTTAAGTAGAACTTTGCCCATTTTGAGCTGATATTAAAGTCTAACAGTGTAATCTTATTTTCCTCAAGGCCAAGTTTTTAGGATTACCTTCCATCTTCACCACCCGTCTCATTCCTCCACGTTCTAATCCTATACTGGGGCCACCCTGTGACCTCTGAACTGCCCTGATCTTATAGCCACCTTCTCAGCCGCAGCTGCTGGGTTGATCTCTAGTTGTGATTACAGTTTATCCTTCCTTCTCACCTTTTCCTCTTCGTGTCTTGTACTTCCTCTGGTATTCCAGTTATCCCACTCTGTCCTTCCTTCATTCCTTTTATCTGGCAGGCTTTGCTCATGTCCCCCATGCATAGGACATGACGGACATATTGATCTCATTTGTCCCCCGTTTTCTGTCCTTCCTTCTTATAACATATTCATAGCTTCATTTCCCTCTTTCTTCTACTCCCTCCCTCTCCCCATTTTTTCCTACCAATGCTTCCAGGACTTAACTACTCCACCCCACCACACCCCACCCCACCCTATCATTTTGTTTCTTCCTTGTAGACATTTCTTACCTCCACCACCACCAGGGCATTGTCTTTCTTTAAAATATCCACTTTTTACATGATTTTCAACACATATTTGTATTTCTTAGCGAGACCACTCCTCTGAGCTCCAGCATTGCATATCTAACTTCATTACTATTTGCACTTGGATGGCACAAAACAGTAGAGACTTAATGGGTCCAAAATGAAACTAACAATTCTCTATCCATCTCCCCTCACCTCGATAAACTGGACCCCATTTGACACAGTAACTCAAGGCATCATTCACTGTTCTCTTTTCCTCACCCTCAACAACATGAAAGAATCTTGTTGCAGCTATTTCCAAAATATATCTTGAGTCTACAAAGTCTCTTTATATACACACACTGCCATGACTCTAAGCTCAGACCAGCATCATTTCTCACCTGGACCACTGCAGCAGCCTTTCCAACTGGTGTCCCTGCTCCTACGCTGGTCTTCCTCTAGTCCAGAGGTCCCCAACTCTCAGGCTGCAGACTGGTACTGGTCTGTGGCCTTTTAGGAACTGGCTCGCACAGCCGGAGGTGAGTGGCGAGTGAAGCTTCATCTATATTTGCATCCGCTCACCAGCACTAGCATCACCTCCTCAGCTCCATCTCAGATCATTGGGCATTAGATTCTCATAGGAGCACTGGTCCCTGGTGCCAAAAAGATTGGGGACTGCTGCACTAGTCCAGTCTTTCCACAGTAGCTATAGCTCCCTTTTAAAAACAGAAAATATGTGTCACTCTCTACTTGCTTGAATGGCTTCCCATTTTTTTCACTAAACACATTTTTACTGAGAGCCCTCTATGTTCCAATCCCTCAATAATGCCTCTTGTCATGAAACAAATGAGGTATATAGTATGTAGATAGTGGTAAATGCTATGAAAAAAAATAAAGAAGGTGCAAGGGACAGGAAATTGTGTGCGTGTGTGTGTGTGTGGGGGGGGGCGCGGTTTATAATTTTAAATAAAGAGTCCAGTGACGGTTTCACTGAGACTGAGTAGGTGGCCTTTGGGCAAAGGATTTGAAAGATGTGAGGAAGTGAGCCCTGCAGAATATTCCATTTGGAGGGAATACCAAGTTCAAAAGCCCTGAGGTGGAAGCATGACT
>NW_006443570.1:10194313-10195516 GCF_000325575.1 Pteropus alecto
GTTCAGCAGAGTATAATAAAATCCAAGTTTTACTATGGTTTATAAGGCAGCCCGGTTTCCTCTCCCACTCAAAATATAAACAAAACAAACCCAAAAAACAAAACAAAAACTCCTCCCTCTACCTCTCCAACCAGCACGCTCAACTCCTGACTACATTCCATCCCTACTGATCTCTCAGTTTACCAGAAGTTGTTTCCTGCTTTTTCTTTTTTCTTTTTTTGCTGGTGTCATGGCCTTTGTTGGGCACTCTCCAACTCATTCCAATATATAATTTGCAAGGCCAGCTCCTTCTCAACCAGCAGGTTTGTTTAAATTTCTCCTTAAGCCTTTCTAGCCACAGGACCTAAAATAGGTGTCTTATTTCTTTCCTTTTTCAGCTTCCTATTTGTTTTCCTTCATTAATCTCATGCAATTGGGATATACACATATAATATGAATTTATATTTAAAACTCAATAGGTAAATGATATCTCATGATCATTTAAATTTGCAGTGAATATTAAGCATTTCCTCAAGTAATGGTTAATTCTTAGCATGATCTCTTTTCTATATTTTGCCTTTTCTATATATTGCCATATATATTGTTGAAGTCCTTATGTCTTAAGACTGAGAGCAGACCTGGCCAACCGGAGCCTCACCCCGTCCGCTTGTGGGAAGCAATTTATTTTCCCAAGTTTCCTGGAGTCAGTGACTCATTGTGACTATCTCTTGGCAGGAATTAGTTCAAAACCCAAATCCATTTCGAGCAAAGTGGTTCATGTCGACATCACCAAGTTATGAAAATGGGCAAAAGAGTTGCATTTGACAGGTACCAGGTACTCCCACTATACAGTTGAGCAATTATTAATAGTCACCTGACTATGAACTGCCAAGTAACGATGCCCCAGCCCCTCACCGGTCCCTCCGCCTTTTCCAGGGGGGGTCTCGGTGCTGAGGCACGCATACTGGCTAACTGACCCCTCCAGACCGCCTAGAGCCAAGGGGAGAGAATCCGCGCTGAGCTTGCAGGACAGAGGTTCGAAGCCCCACGGGGTTAGGAAGGCTCCAGCCAGGGCCCTCTCCCGATCCTCACCGAGATTACAGCGCATCTCGCGAGAGCTACAGCAAAGCCCGGCTGCGGGCGGCGGCCGAATGTCAGAGGAGCGTTCCAGACCGCGCCCCCTCTGGCGCAGCTGGGAGAGGCGCGGGCGGGAGCGGCCGGCGG
>NW_006443570.1:10195675-10213978 GCF_000325575.1 Pteropus alecto
GGGTTGGGGGGCGGCGGCGGCGGGCGTGGACTCTGCATCCGGACGGTCGCCGAGGAGCTGGTAAGTAGGGGCCACTGGGAACGGCTGGCCCGGAGACCACCTGCTGGGGCCCCCGGGGCGACGCCGTCAGGGTGATGGGGAGCCTATGGTGCAGGTGCGTTGTGCGACGCGCGCTCCAGGTGTCCCGCAGACCCGAGGCTCCGGAAGCCAAGTGCGTGCGGAGGGGCTCCGACCCGCCGCCTGCTGTCAAGCAGGCCCTTCTTTCTTTTCTGTCGCCTGTGCTCCCCCTCATCTTCCTCTGTCGGGGTTGTCTGCGGGCGGGCTCCTGCTGACAGATCGCGTGTGTGTTATTGGGGGCGGGGGGCGCTCTGCAGCCTTGTAATGCCCCCCGCGCGCGTCACCATCCTCGGGGGCAGAAGGTGAGGACGCGACGCCCGGGCCACCCCTCTGCGGCTTAACTTTCCTGGAGCGCGCACACCCTCCTATGAGACAGACCTGAGTGCGTTCACCCAAGGTCGCCTAACCCCACACGCGTGTACTTTTCAAAGGTCGTGTATACCCAGTCTGAGCCGGGAGAGGTGGCGGCGGGGCGGTCTGTCAGCAGGGCCAGGTGCTTACAGGGCTAGAAGGTGCCCCAAGGCCTGCATGCACCCCTTTCTCCCTTCTGAGGGGTTGGAGTTGAATTGGTCACTTTTGGAACCTCACCCAACTTCTGGGCCTTTTTATCTCGCCCTAGGTTGCCCCCTTCCTAGGTCCGGCGGTGGCAAATCCGAGCAGGTAGCCCAGTCCCTGAGAGAGTTCAGTGCGACAAACCAGGGGAAGGAGCTCGGTTTGCTAAACGGGGAGGATGGGCTAGGCGACCGGTTGTGATTGGATTCCTGTTTTGGGCGGAGGGACCGTTAGAACCAAGTTAGGGTTCCGAGGTCGAAGTCTTGGTGTCTCGAGAGAATTAGCATTTGCAGCTCCTTAAAGGGTTTCGGGAGAGGCTGAGACCGTATGGTTCTGCCTGGTGTGCCCGCTGACTTCTTGCCTCGGGGCGCGTAGGTCACGTGTCGCGCTCCGCCCGCCCCCCTTTCTCCACCCGCTGGCGTTCTGAAGGGACCAAGCTAGTTTCGCAGATAAGGGTCAAAATGTGCTTGGAGAGGCCGTCGACTTGGACTCCTCGAGGCACGCCTTTACCATTTCAGCTCTCGTGCCCTAGGGTAAGGTTCCTCCCATTTCCCCTCCGAAGGAGGCGTAGGGAAAAAGGGTGCGACTCGGGACTGCATGTAAGCCCTGGCTGGTCCTTTGGCGATCTCCAGCGGTGTTGCTCAGGTTGTTCTGCGCCTTTCTGCGTCTCCGCCGCCCCTAACACAAACCCGGTGCACTTTGCTCCAGGTGTGAGTGGAAGACTCTCAAGCCAGGTAGGGCAATTAGATTAAACTAGCTATTTTCCCCCTACTGAAGTGTAGGCTACATGGTGTTTAAATTTATCTCCTGCAGGAAAATCTGGGCTGCTAGACACCTGGTACAATCATATCTGTTGATTGGCTTGCTAATTACCGATAAAGAAACACCGTTCGCAAACTATTAATTCTGGCAAACAGTAAACTTAACATGCTTTTGTAACTAGGTCCTTTAAGAAAAAACCTATTTAGAAAGCAAAACTTGGACTCAGCACCACCCATCCCCTTTGCTCTTAAAGGTACAGCACATTTCTGAAATGAAGAGAAATGATTTGGTCATATATCAGATTCCTCTGTTCTTGGCATTCAGTTGGTTCACCTGCTGATTATTTAAGACTTTCTGAGCACTGGAAGCACGTGAAGTTATGTTTTGGGAGCCTTTTGACTTGTCTTGAACCTTTCCTTTTTCACCTCTTAACTAGTTTTGTGGTTTCTGGATAATGATACATGTGTATATGCTCAGAGGAAGTTGTCACTAGGCCCAAAGGAGGTCCTCTGAATCCTATAGGTATGCAAATCACTGAAGCTTTAGTTCCTACCTGGATTAAATAGTCTCAGTTGTCGTGCATAGTTAGGTGATAGCCCAGAATTTGCAGGTAACTGATCTTGTCCAATCCTGGGAATGAGACAGGTCTAATGGACTTGTCTTGTTGGAGCCTTGTGTGTGACTATCAGTTCCTGCTAGCTGTTTTCTAGACAATGCATTCACACTTGGCCACTTCAGGGTGACAGTGAAGGTATCTGTTGTAAGTGGCCTGCTCAGGGGCCAAGTGGATGCATTGTCAGTGTAAGGTTGCTGAGCATCAGTATTTTAAAACAATTCATTTTGCTCTACCTGGTCACCTGTATTACTCTTGGACTTGGGACTCTGGCTGTGTCCTGGCCATCATGTGGATGAAGGCTGATTTTAACTTTTACAGTATTCCCTCTCCTCATCCTAAAGACAAATTGAGGTAATATTTGTGAGACTCGGCACTGTGCGTGATGAGTGCTCAAGCATTGTTTTTATTACCCTCTAAAGAGTCTGACATCTTCTCTTGAATCACTTGAGTGATTTGAATTTTATTAAAAGGACCCTCCCCACAACTTCTGACCTGGAAACTTAGTTGGAAAGAAAAGGAAAACAAATTGGTTTCCCCACACTTTGCCAGCCAGCCTCCTGGCTCTAGCTTAAGACAAACATGACTTGATCAAAGTTCTCATTTCAGGCCTTGAGGAGTGGGCATCCCATGTGTCTGGTGAGCTGGTGCCTTCCAGCCCATTCTCCCCAAGCCACTCCTTCCTAATTTTCCCTGTCGGTCTAGAATGAGAGGGCCTCTCTACAGCTTGGTCTGTTGTGCTCTTGTGGGGATGTTGTGTACAGTTTAATGCCTTCAGCTTGCCATTCTGAATTTTCCTCTGCTCGGGGGAGGTGCTGGGTCCTACGGGCATCTTGTCCAGCTTAAATCATCTTATACTGTTTGCGTTGCTACTGTTTGTGGGATGTATTTTAATCCTGATATTTGCTTCCTAGGGCAAGTTCTGTTTCTTCCACATCCCTTTCTGGTGTCATGCTTCACACCATTGTGATCATTTAACATAAGTACCCATTGTTTGTGGCTTTCTACTGAGCAAACCTGCTGGCCTTGGTACCTAATTTTAAACTCGAATTGTGGAAAATATGATCAGTGACGATGTTTTGAGTGGGACAGAGTCCAGCTGGAGAAGTAAGTGGTGGAGATATGGGAACTAAAATTTAGAGAATGGCTTTTCCTTGATAGTTACTCTGCTAGGTGAGTTGTGAGCAAACACCTCCCTAATCCTTTAATCCTCACACCTCTGAGTGCAGTTGAGGAGGTGAAGCTGGAGGTCACTCCGGATTGTTTCAACAGCTAGTAGAAATACAAATTGAGGGGTAGAGAAACTGCCAAGTGTGAGTTTGGACTTAACACTAGGTCCTCTGGAGGGCTTTGTGAGAAGAACCAAAGCCTGGTCAAATCCATGGGCTTTTCTCCTGATCTTTCAGTTAGTTGTAATGAAGGTGTGTATGTGATTCAGCATTCTGGGGACTGGCTTTCAGTAATAAGTAGCTTCCGAGATGTCCATTTCCTTAACTTTTCTTTTTCTCCTACTAAATGGTCTTAATTCTGTCCAGGTCCTTGCCATTTGGACATTTCTACAGCTGAGGTTGATAGTTTGCAGCAGTCGATAGTAAACGTTCTGGCCCCGTCTGGTAATACTGTCTGGCTGCCTTCACTGAGCTGGGTGTCACTGAAGGCTCATGCTCTTAGGAACAACTCAGGGCCTCAGGTGAGTTCTGAAAGTAAAGGTATGCAGCACTGCGGGCTGATAAGGCTCTTTCACCACTGGGCTTAGCTGGCAAGAACCCTGGATTGAGGGATGGGGGCTTAGTGCTGCTTTCATGGCTGAAATCTGGCTGTGGTTCTAGGCAGGTCTCTTGGCTCTTTGGGGTCTGTTTCTTCAACTGGTGAACGAGAGTCGGTCAACATCAAAAGCATTTATGGGATCCTTGTTAGTCTAAAGTGCCTTGGGCTGCTGGAAGATGGAGTTGCCTGCAGGGCTGTATATGGGGAGGGGTATTTGGGCTCTGATGCATGGTTCAGTGGATAGTACAAGTCAAAGACAAAAAAACTCAATCCACTGTTTTAGGTGCATCTCGCATTCTCTTAGATGCTACTGTGCTAAATATTTTTTACAATCTCTATTCTTAACTCCTAATTTGAACCTTGGTGGAGGGGGTCTAGAGCTGCCTTGTCTTGTAGAGTAACAACTAGTCACGTGTGGTTAGTTAAATTTAAACTTTTTAAGCATTAAATAAAATCGAAAAATAAGTTTCTTGGTGACATTAGTCACATTTTAAGTGTTCAGTGGCTGCAGTACTAAACAGTGCAGATCTAGGATATTTTCGTCCTGGAAAGTTCTGTTGGACAGCACTGGTCTTAGTTCTTTGCCCAACTCCAAAAGCTAATTGCCTCATCTTGTAAAGCATCATATCTTTGGGCTTATTCTTCCATAGTCCACAAACTCAGCAGTCTTGGTGACAAATTATTTATCACTTCTCTCCATGACATGTTAAGAAGCAAGTTCCGGACTGCCAGTTTGGAGGGCAGTGATCAATTATTAAACAGTTTGAGAAAGGAGTATAGTGAGTGGTCTGGGGATGCGAGCACGAAGCAAAGAGCCAGACGTTCAGCCCTTGAAAAGCCATTTTGGTTGGAGAGCCTCTTATCACAAAGGTCCTTGCTGGTTCTCCAAGGTCTGTGCTCCCTGTCCTTGATTTTCAGATGTCACATGTCAGCTGACCTGTTACTTTGTCTTTCACTCAGCTGAATACTTCCTGTAGGATCCCAATGTGGCCCCTCTGCTAAACAGGCTGCACATGCCTTACAAACAAGTGTCATTTTCATTCCACCCCTCCAGGCCATCTCAGTGTTAAGAGGCCTGTTTTGGCAGAAGGCAGAAGGCAGAAGGCATTGGGGAGAGTACCGATACAGGTGGTAATCCTGAAGAGTTGATATGGGGCTAGCTCTGGGGAGATTTCCCCTCGATTTTTAGTCCTGGTGTACTTAGTTTGAACCCTGTTAGGCTGACCTTTGGCGTATAATGTGAGAGCTCTCTTTTCTTGGAGCCAGACAGTATAAGATGCATAACACACTTACTGAGCACCAACTGTAAACCTGGCTTCTTAGGAGGTTTTTTCCTAAACTGTGCTCTTCTAATTCTCTCAACAGTATGAAGTTAAGTATGTCTGATTTGTGTATGAGGAAACTGATGCCCTGAGGACCTCAGGATGCAGGGCAGGGCTGGGCTGGCTTTGGACCTGGATCAGGGTTCTATACCTCTTGCTCAATGCTTAGGGGCTGTTTCTTATTTTTTACCGTCCTGTTTTCCCTCCATCCTCATCCAGAAAACAAAAGTGTTTTTAAAAGATTAAAATCATTTATCCTACAAGCTGAGTCAGACTATTAGGTGTTTTGAGTCATTTTAGCCCTGTGAGGGAGGTATTTGTATCCCATTTTACAGGACATTTTCAACAGGAAACTGAAGTTCAGGATCCTATTTTTTATGCTCTTTCTAAAGCCACGTTTTATATGCAACCATCCGGTAACTTTGAGCTGCATAAATAATGGCTGGGACTAAGAAAGCCTTGTAGACTGTAGCTATGCCTGAGGGCCTGGAAAACTGCTCTGAAGACTATAGTTTAGGTCCATCGCCTGGTTGAGAAGACAACCTTGAAATCACTCATTCTCTGGCTAATAATAATGTGACCTGTCAGTCCTCACATGGAGGTCATGAGACCATCCCCTGGCCTTCATCAGGCTGTCGCCTGGGAGTTGCTTAGTCCCTGCTGGAGGAGGCAACAGGATCTGTTCAAGCCCAGCCCTCAGTCCCAAGTGGCATTGCCATTCCCACCCCTGCTCCAGCCTTGGCTCAGGACAACATATCTGAAGGCCAGTTCAGCCTTCTGTAAATCTTCCCCTTGCCCCTCCTTCCTGTTCCTCCAAAGAGAAAAGGGCAGGGGTAACTTGCCCCGCGTTGCCTTGGAGGGAGACCTACACTCTGATGTACCTTGAGCTCGATCTGATGAGGAAAGGCCATGCTGAGAATAACCCCTTCGCTTTGTCCTTTGACTTTGGTGAGGCCTACCTGGCCAAGCATGTGCTGTCATGCTATTTTTGGCAGGTGGTTTCCTTTAGGAGGGCCAAGTGCATTTGGCTGTAGTGTACAGGGCAGGTCCTGGGGCCTAAACGGCTGCTGCCTTTGCATCACGGGAGGCAGGAGAGTAAAGCCACCCTAGAAACTGTCACGGGGTGTGTGGGAGAAGTGGCTGCTTAAGAGGTCCCTGGGGATGCCTTTTTTATTCTGGATCTATGGCAGGGGCCCAACCTTGCCTCCTGGGCCAGGCAGGCATGTGACCAAGGCAGCCCAGTGAGCCAGGAAACTCAAGACTACTGTCCTGGGGAATGATGGCCCCTTGCTGCCCCAGAAGCCAATTTCTCAGGAAATCACATAGTCCCATTTTCATAAGAAGTCACCCAACCTAAGGGCAGGCCACTAACTGAACAGTAAAAACTCTAAAAGCACGGATCTGCTGGCAGTCTGATTACCAGCATCCTTTGGCTTAAACCAAAATCAAAACATGAGTGGAGGCAAAGGCATGCCCCTCAGGAGAAATTTTCACCAAAGCTGAAGAATGATGAAAAAGGAGTTTGACAGACAAGTTCCATTCCACTCCACCATCCTTCCTTTTCTTCCCCAACCCTTTTTTGTTGTTCTTTCTTTCCTCTAACTCGGAGCTGCCAACTCCAACCCATCTATCTGTTTCTGATTAAGAAAGCTTCAAGCCATATAAGGCCCTCTGTTGCCTATGGTTTATGTTGGCTGGAGAGCGAGATTGTTTTTGCAGTCTGTTTCAAAGAAGTGACAAGGGTTTATGTGGGGCCGAGTGCATGTGTTGTCTATCCCTGTCCCCATCCTCCCCTCCACCCCGTAAGTGGGTGCGACCCTAGGGCTTCCTTCAGACGCATTTGCTGAGAACAAATGCTGAGAACTAGGAAGTAAAAAGTGAGCTTGTTTCTTCACACCTCACGCACCTGCCATGCTACCAGCCACAGAGGCACCCTAGAAACTGTTTCTGGAATAGATTCTGGAATTAGCTTCTGTTAACTGTAGTTTAGAAACTCTAGTCCTTTGGCCATGGGGGCAAGTTGGTTTCCCTCTCTGGAAGAAGTTTGTGGTCCTATGGGTTCTTGACCTTCAAGCACTGATCTGCCCAGTGATGCTGGGGAGTGATTGGCAGTAACCCTTCAGCCTCATCTTCACCCTGCTTCCTTGCTGTCTCTTGAGTCAGCCAAGCTTGTTCTTGCCTTAGGACTTTGGCAGGTATTCTCTCTGCCTGGAACTTTCTCCCCCTCTCTTTTCCCTGTCCTCCCAGACCTTGGCACAGCTGCCCTTCACTGTTCCAGCTCTGATACCACCTCTTCAGAGAGGCTTTCCCGGCTGTCTAAAGTCTCCCCCGTCCCCTCCCCCGCTCCGCCCCTCCCCCCCCCCTTTATCCAGCATTCCTCCACTCAGGTTTCTTCATCTAAACTACAGAACACAGAAGATGATTCAGTGACTGTTTCTCAACTCTCCCAACGAGTACCATTCTAGATGCCCAGGAGTATAGTTGATTCATATCTTACAAGAGATATCTATGGCTCAGTTCTCAGAACCGGTTGAGAGGCTGCAGGTTTATTATGTTTGGTTGCTGCATCTGCAATATCTTGAGATGCGAAATGTGACTCTGCACCCCTCCTTCCACCTTTGCTTCCTGAGGCTCTCTCATCTCCAGGAGAACCTGGCTGACAGTGGATATTCAGATCTTTATTAAATGAGTAGGCCTGAGGGGTCCAGCTACTCGATGCTGGCTAGACTTCAGAGGAGTGGGGATCCAGGGTCTGAAGGGTCTGTCAATAAACATGTTCTCTTTATGGTTGTTACTGTTATGTCAGTAGGACAGTTGGGGGAGGAGTCTCTGAAGCAAAATTGGCATAAGTTATTATGGGAAAATAAAAGCGTTATGAGTTTGTATATAGGTGAGTTGACACATATGTATTTATTATGGTTAATAAGAAACATAAAGCTGTATAATGAAAGCATCCATTGCTACTTAATAGTTAAGAACAGAGTAACTTTCTGTGAAAGCATTGCTTGTGGGAAGTTTTGACTTTTGGCTATGCACAAGGTTCGAAAGAATAGCCATGTGCCCTGAGTGCTCTCCCACCTTTCCTTTTCTCTTCTAGAGGCAGCTGCTTTCGATTCTTCCAGTTGTCCTCTCTACCTCTATATTTCTAAATAGTATACCCTCCTTCCCTCCCTCCCTTCCTCCCATCCTTCCTTCCTTTTTATATTATCTGTTTTTCTGCTCTGGAAGATAAGACTTGGCTCATTCCTACACTTGTTCTTTCTTCATCCTCTCAGTATAGAGGTGTAGTGTACATTATTATGATATAAGTATTGCTTATGGCCGCAAAGTTGTTAGTTTTCCACATTTCCTTTCTTGTTTCTCCCTCCCTTCTACCGTCTTACTCAGTTTCCTTTGTTTAGCTTATTTTCTGCGTCTCTCTCACCAGTCCTCAGACCTCCTCTGGGCCTTGGCCATTGCCATCGAGCTCCCCTCATTGTGCTTAAACATACCAGGTACTAAGTAGCTCCGTGTTGCTCCTGGGATGCACCCTTGACCCCTGGCTCTGCTTCCCTTTTGTCCTGGGAATTCCTTCTCCCCTTCTCTGTGTAGCTTCTTGGATTGGTGCCCCCTTCGTTCTTGTTTTACTCCCATGTTTTGGTGGAGCCTGTCTTCCAGTTGCTTGCTGAAAAAGACTGCGCGGGTGGGCAGCCAGCAAGTAGCAAGCTGACTGATGCATAAAGACAAGCCCCTTTGAAGGGGCACGGGTTGGATGTGGCTGAAGATGGGAGGGTTGGTAGAAAGTTTGCAAAGACAACTAGGCCCCTCGATCCCTTCGGCCACACCAGCAGAAGACCTCGCTTTATTTTATGGAGCAGTTTAAATGCTAGGGGATCTGGATTCAGGTACCAGGTAGTGGTGAAAATGGGTATTAAATGAAAGTCTGCATATTGATGGGGCAACCCGACCCCTCTTGGCTCCCACAGTGTTGGCATTCAGGCTGCTCTCCTCTCGTCTCCCACCCCTGGACATTTTAACATTCGAATGTGGGGAAACTGGCAGCTTGTCCTGTTTGTCCCCCATCCTAGCCAGAACACTTGCCTGACTCTTGGACAAAACTTGTTAGTTGGTCAGTGGCGGTGGGTGGCAGTAATAGGCCCACTAGAGAAGTCATTGGATTTTTTTTTTTGCCCCAAAAGGATTTGAAAGTGCCTCAGATGTAGTGCATTTGTCTGATTCATTTCTATGTCCCAATGTGCTTTGTACCCTGTAGGTGCCAACACATATTCGATTAATAGAAATTACCTTATGCCTCTATTTGATTTCTGAATTGGTCGTAGTGCACCGTTGGCTATTTGGAAAATCAATGTCTACCTCTTTGCTTTCCCCCGCCTGGGGTGGTGCTGTGAAGGGTCCTTGCCTCACACCAGCATCTTTTCTGGTTCCTTTTGAAGGCACATGTTATCTTTATTAAGTAAGCTTACGGTCTGATCACAACATCAAGCTTTTTGGGCAGTCTTGTGTAGTGCTCTGTGGTCATGGGCAGGAGCTCCACGTACCCAGGAACACTTTGCTGGCAACTGCTTCATCACCATAGTCGTTATAGATTTTTAAAACCACATCCCTACCCCCTAAATGAAGCAATGGGAACACCTTTGTAGGAGGTGTTGGTTTTTTTTTTTTTTCTTTATCATTTGAAGCCTGGTGAGACTTGACCTGCCATGAGCAGTCAGTACATGAGAGAGGCTGGGCAGTTTATCCTCATGTAGTTTTCCTTTTTACCAAGTTTTCAGGCTGGGAGTTAAACTTTTAATTGAACTGTAGGAGGAAGAGCTCTTATTTTGAGACCATGTCCAGAGATGGGATTTTTCACTTCTGGCTCTTCTTACCTTGAGCTCCTGGTACCGACCATGGGTTTTGGCTGGAGGAGGCTTCACTGAGCAGGTCATGCCACCTAGATGTTGTTGAGCGAAGCCCCCAGACTCCTGGAGAGCAGGCCGGGAAGTGTTCTGTGTTCCAGAATCGGGAGTCTGGCCGACCTGGCTCCTGTGGGGCCATCACAATGGAGGGTGTAAGGGACAGCCCAGGCAGGACCTCACAGCTCCACTGTGAGCTAATTTGGAATCTCTAGGGTACGAACATGAGTCACAGCTCACTCAGGCACCCTAAGGATGAAGGTAACAACCCTGTGAACACCGGGACTGGACTGAGACCAGCACACCTGACGCATGGCTCCTGCGCTCTGACTCCTGGGCCCCCCAGCCATGCTGCTGAGGGCAAGTGGCCCCAGCTTACCATCGTCGCCCACCCTCGGTGGCAGGACAGACACTGCCCAGCAAGGTAGGCTCTGGCTGTCGCTGCATTTATTCAGGTCCTCTGGGAACACCCTGTAGAACTGTCTTGTCCAGTAGGTAGCCATTAGCTGTATGTGGCTATTTAAATTAAAGGAACATTAAATAAAATTTGAAATTCAACTCCTCAGTCACACTGGTCACATTTCAGGTGCTCAGTAGTCCCCTATGACTAAGTGGCTGCCAATATTGGACTGCAGTCACCACTTGGGGATTACCCAAGCTTTTACCTCTTGTGACCTGCCTTGCTTTGGCCACGTTGCAACTGCCCATTGCTTTGACTTGTAGAAGTTTGACTTTCATGTGACCCCCTTCAGCTCTTTAGCCTCTGCTCCCAGGACTTGTTCTGCTCTGCTTTGAGACTGGCTGCCCCCTCTCACTTCCAAAGGCCTCTTAGGTTTAGAACCCTAATTTATGTCATTAGCCCACCATTGCAACATATGGAAATTCTGGCCTTTGAGACAACCTTCCTTGAGTTCTCTTTGCCTATTTCTGAAATCAGGTTTAGCTTGATGCAGGTATATATGTGTGGAGAGTGAGACACACTGATTCCTCCATCTGGATTGTGAGCTTCTGCTGGACAGGAGCTTTTTCTTGGCAGAAATTTAAACACATTTGCGTGTATGTGCATAACTTCAACCGGATGAGGAATTAGGTAAATGCATCCTGTATAAACCAAAGAGGCATTCTCGTGGTCTTCTTCCAGCAAACCCTGGGGTTGGGAGTTGGGGGCATGGGGATTGAGGGTGGAGGGGAGAAGAGGGAGGAAGAGGATCTTGGCCTGGCCTACAGCCTGCTGTTATTCGCTGAATGCAGTGGCAGCAAATGCTGGGCTTTAGGTTCTGGATCACTCCCTGTCCTTGGAGGACTCCCTTCAAGGGGAAAAGCCTCTCCTCCGACCCCTAGAAGAACTTGATGTGCTGGGCACTCTGAAAATGGAGTGTTTTGAGCCTCCTCCTATAGGCAAACATCTAAGGACAATCTTTGGCAGTGTGCATACATAACCCTAGAATAGTGGAAGAAATGTTCAAATTTCAACTTAGAGGGTGTATAAAGGTCCGTTCAGAACACAGATTGGATGTGGCTTCACTGACCAGGCCCAAGTCCAAACTGGACTTGTTACGCTCTTGGCATCTAAGCTCTTGTTTTTATGATGGATTTTCCCATCAATTAATTACATGCAGCTCCTTTTCCACAATAACTGCAGCCAAATGGGCTCAGTCACTAGGACCAACAACTTTTTGTGCCATTCCCAGAGATTTGTTTTCTTGTTTAGCAGAAGGCTTTAGATTGCAGTGACCAGGCTGGCCACTGGGGTTGGGAGTGAGGTCATTCTTCAGAGGTAAGCTGTCTTGAGAAGCTCCAGGTTCCTCTGGCAGATGGAGGGAATCCTCTGAGAACCTGGAGTGAGCAGGTGGGCACTAAGGTCTTGTGGGGCTGTGACACGTGCCTGCCTTCAGCTGTGTGTGACCATTGGGCAGTCAGCCAGTGTGCATCTAGTCGAGAGCAAATGGACCTGCTAAAAATAAGCTGGCAGCTATTTCATTCCAACAGATTCAGAACAGCCAAGCCCCGTCTCCTCCAGCCCTTGGCCAGTGCTCTGCATCCTTTTCCCTGACTGGAGGCAGGCCTGCCTGCGTGGCCTGGGCCTCAGGAGTGTGTGTCTGTGTGTGGGGTGGTGGGGTAGGGGGTGAAACTTCAGTTAGCTTGTGAGTGGGAAGGCTTTTAGACCCTGTTAAATGCCACTTATATTTCAAGAGCTTTAGGTTTAAGAAAAAGGTGGCGGGGGAGGGGGGATGCGGTGCAGAGCGGTGCAAACAGCAACTCGAGTCTGTGCTCAGAGAAGGAAGGTAACAGCCTTGTAAGGCTGAAGTTACATGTGTGCACATGGAGGCCGTCCTTTCTGAGAATTCAGGAAAGAACTGGGGCATCCTGCACCACCTGTCCAGGCGCATTTGACCGGGTAAAGCAGGAAAAAATGGCACTCTACTGATTCACAGGAAGTCTGTTTGACGTAATATTGACTCTGGTAGGACTCTTGAAAGGGAAGGGCTAAGGAAATGAGGAACTTTACTTGCCTGGTGGGAAGCGGGGCTTCAGTCACCCAGAGCTCCCTGTGAGGCGCCTCCAGTGAAACCCACCTAGACTGCAAACATACCACGTTTGGGTGAGGTGGCTGCTGATTCCAGGGGCTCTTGGCTCTGTTTTTGTTGGAGATGGCTCCTATCTCTAATCATAATCCCTCTGGTGGCAAAGAAAAAAATAAACCATTTCAATCCCTCCTATCTGTGGGTCTCATACTCTTTATCTCAAGAGCCTGGAGCATTTCAGTTTCTGGAGAGAGGAGAGCTTTGCCTGGAGGAAGAGTGGCAGCTGGCTTCTGGTTCTTTAGCATGTGGTCTCAGCTCTAGTCCAGTGGGTGAGTGGTGGGCACCGGACTCTGGGTTGGGTGACACGGCTTCAGGGTTAGCAGTATTAAATGCCTTCTAGGACACCCTCTAGGCACAGCAACAGGGACATGTGGCTTGGCAGTGATGCAGAAAGTTTTCTAAGCTGTAATTAGCAGAGTAGCTACAACTGCCTTTCTATAAGGAGCTATAGATGGTGGGTCTGGGGGCTTAGAGCCTCAGTCTCTAAGCTGGGCTGAGAGGCTTAGGTGGGTGAGTGACAGTGGTGTCCCTGTGAGCTGTAGGGCAGCAGGTAGGAGGGGGTATGTGTCATGACCTTGGGTGGCTGGTTCTGTATTCAGTGTGGACTGGAAGTGCTGGGAGGCCAGTGATATGGTGGGCCAGGGTCTGGGTTGCAATGTGGATCTCCTGGGGTGCAGGACCAAAGTCAGGCTGTAATATATATTTGAGTGTTGGACCTCTGCCTTATAGCCAGTTTCTGGGCTTTCCAGTCTGGTGGGGAGAGGTCAACTGCTGGATTCCTTGGATCAACTTTTAGTCTCAAAGTGGTGGAGTATGGCGGGGGGATTTTTCTAGCTCTTTTGAGAGGCAGCTTATGTGTACTCTCCCCTTACACACACATACACACAATTTGAATTTGTGACCTTGGGTCTTTGGTGTGTAAAGTGAGAAGACTGCCCCCTATGGGTTAAGACATAGGATTCTTTTTCTTTCTATTACATTTCATTAAATCTTTTATCCTGAGATCAGAAAATTGCTACAATACTGTGGGAATCACAACCATAAACCCTGCTGAAATGGGATTGTCTAACGAATCAGAATCTAAATTTACTGACAAGAAGAAAAGATCTGACAACAGGCTATGTCTCCAGCATACTGCCTTTTTCTAAGAGCACCCTTCCCCATAGCCTTTTCTTTCTCAAATTTATTTTTATGTGAAAGGCATTGAACATAAAGCAAACATCTCATAATTTACCACTTTTTTGGGTGTAAGTTACAGAACTGATTCTCCAACTTGACTGCATGTGGGAGTCATCTGGTTTAAAAAAGTTGGTGCCTGGGTCGTACCCTCAGAGATTCTGATTTAATTGATTTGAGTGCCATCATGGGATTTTAAAAGTTTCCCACGTGGGGTTAATGTGCATCCAACTTGGAGAATCACTGAGAGAGAAACTATAAAAATACTCTCTTCCCAAAAGGAAGAAAGAAGACTATTTGCAGATAGATTCCCCGCCCCCTCTTTTTTGTGCGGGCTTATGTAGACACAGACATCACATACATGCATATGGTGGTCTACAGCTTTTATTTATGTATTATGGCAGTTTTTCCATGTCAGTACATGAGATCAGCTTCTATAGCATTGGTGTCCGTGGATTCTACAATATATTTAGCAGCAATTTTCGTTGCTAAACTATGATATATGTTGTAGCATATGATACCCCAGTGAGCATTCTTATGTAGACCTCTGCCTATGCAGAGTTTGTTTGTTTGCTTTTAAGAAAAGATTCCAGATGTGGGATTTTGGGGTCACAGGGTGGGTATGGTCATAAAGTTTTAGGAGCAGTACAGAGTTCCCCTTTCCTTGGCCTATATGATGCCTTTCCCCAAAGGCCCATTTATTAGCGGATTTAATGTGGAGTAGAACCTGAGTTCCAATCCTTTGGCTGTAGGACCTTGAGTTATTTTAAACCTGTAAGATGGTAATAACATTCCAACCCAGGTAGTTGAGGATTAGGTGATGCAAGAGAAAGCATCTCATGAGGTTCTGCCTTTGAATCTGAAGCTGCAAGGCAGCATCATCAAAGTTTTCCTCTTGGAGGAATGAATGCAAAACCTTATGAGCCCTGGCCACTGCTTAGCTCTGCTTCGTATTTTTCAATCCCATTGCTTCATCTTCAGATATTAGCAGGAAGGTTTATCTTTAAAGATGGAGGTTCTTCCTAAAGGTGGTCTCCTCCCCACCACTTCTCCCATGCCCCTCACTTTGGGGATGGAACACTTTTCCTAGCACCTTCACAAACATAATGTGCTTATGAATGCTTGGGGGTCTTATGAAAATGCAGCTTGGGATCCAGTAGGCTTGGAATGGAGCTGATATACTATATTTCTAGCAGGTGCCCAGGTTATGCTCAGTGCTCTGGTCCATAGACTGCTTTGAGAAGCAAAGTCCTAGAGCAGTGGTTCCCAGCCTCTGCTGAACGTCAGAACCACCTTGGGAGCTGTATGCTCTGGTTTTGCCAGAGAACATCGATGTAAGTAAATAAAACCAGTAAGAGGTGTTAAAGCATTTCCATTTATCTCTGCAGCTAAGCACAAACTCAAATTAAGGTATAATTCACCATGTCAGTGGAGGATTCAGGGTTTTAAGAAGACAGTTTTTACATACAAAATAAAAGTTGTTGGCATGGAAGGCACTGAATACAAACATTCTAGAATAATTCTCTCACATACCTCTAATGAGTGCTAACCCTGCTCTGTGAAGTACTTACTATCCATGTCAATGAATCTTTATACCAGTCATCCTTTATGTTCTTTATCTTACAGATGAAGAAAATTGAGTTTCCTATCTCCTTTACGTGTCTACTGCCTTCTTCTAGGCCAGGGATCCCCAACCCCTGGGCCGTGAACCGGTACCGGGCCGTGGCCTATTAGGAACTGGGCCGCAGAGGTGAGCGGCGGGGGAGTAAACAAAGCTTCATCTGTATTTGCAACTGCTCCCCAGTGCTAGCATCGCTGCCTCAGCTCCACCTCAGGTCATCAGGCATTGGATTCTCATAGGTTGGGGACCACTGTTCTAGGCTCTTATCATTTCTCCTTGCCTGGATCTAACTGACTTAGGTCTCCAGGTTCCTCTCCCTTGATATGTTTCTCCTGCTCTCAGAATCACCTGCAAACACAGTTGGGTATGTGTGTCTTGCAGACCTGTGCTGGTTCTCCATTGTCTACAGAATCAAGTTTACACTCTGCAGTGAGGTCCCAGGAACCTCGCTGAGCTCACTAAATGACTTGATTCTCCCATGACCTATATCTTCATGCCACAGTGTGTGTTTTGCTGGCCCCTCACCCTGGAGCATCCCCTGTCCTTTTTGAACTCTTATCCATCCTTTCTTCTGACTCCATTGATGTGTAACTAATATTTCATTGGCTAGTGGTTTTTATGGGTGCATGCGAGGGACATATGTACATGTGGATTCCATGGCTGTTTAAAATGGTCCAATGCCACCCAAATAGATGAATGTTCTGGGAGTTTAGAAAACTGAGACACTGCACAGAACTAGCTAGGTCCTTGGGAGTCATAGGAAGAATTTGGCATTGAGAGGTGATCAAGGAAGGGATTTATTCAAGAGAAGGCTCAGCTCGTTTCAAGGGGGGTGTGTGTGCATGTGTGGATGAGGGAGCAGAAGGGGGTGTCTCTTCCTGCCCACCCACCTCTGGCGGCCCATCCAGAGTTACAGGTGTAAGTAGAGGTGATGTGCTCCTTTCAGGGGGAGGGGAAAGGAGAGCAGACAGCTCTGCTCTCAGCTGTTGATTGTCTTTCCTGTGCACTTGCCTCGGGGTCTTCTCACCAGGCCCTCATGGCATCCTTCTCTCCCTCTCCTCCTGTTTCCAGGTATAATCACTTCAAGCCTCCAGGATGGCCATCCAATTCCGTTCACTTTTCCCCTTGGCATTGCCTGGAATGCTGGCACTTCTCGGTTGGTGGTGGTTTTTCTCTCGTAAAAAAGAGCACGTCCGCAGCCGCAGCACACGAGTGGAGGCCGGTGGTGTGGAGCTGAGGGCCAGACCTGCCGTTGAGGAACCTGTTCCTGTGGCAGATGATTGTCCTGGAGTAGTGTCCACATCCTTCTCTGTCACCCAGACACCAGAAAAGGAGCCGGCCACCGAAAGCAAGCCTCGTGCAGAGCTGTCAGCCTTCTGGGCACATCCAGCCTGTCTTAGTTCAGAGTCCTCAGGCAGTCTTCCTAACACCATGGACACAAGATTTCAACCAGGAACACGCAAAGACGACAGCACAAGGGTGGAAGTAGCCCCGAGGGGTGACGAAGACAAGTCTGTTCTAGAGTGCTCCCTTCCGTCCCCAAAGGCTGTTCCGTTCCCCCACAAAGCGGCTGAGGTGTGTAAGCATGAGGCAGGGCAGGGCCGGCAAGGCCAGTCTGCAGCCCCCATGGAGAAGCATGGCCCTGGGGAGAAGGCGAGAGAGACTGGTGGGGCCGAAGGCACTGGCGACGCAGTGTCGGGAGAAAGTGTGCTGGAAGAAGGTGTGCTGTCCCAGGAGCGTGGCTGTGAATTGCAGTGCAGCAGGGTGCCCAGCCTGGCTCCCTTGGGAGGAGGGGGAGAGGAAGGGAAGAGCAGCCTGCCTCAGGTGGAAGGGGAGACAGTAGAGAAGTTGCTGAGTGGCCTCACTGAATCGGCTCACGTGGAGCTGGCCAAGGACGACGAGACGCTGGCATCCCGCGTCAGAGGTGGCAGAGCCTGGGACGGAGATGTGTTAGAACTGGGCAAAGAGGAGACCTTGGATGAAAATGAGGAGATTGAGCAGGCTGCCTTCCAGATCATCTCCAAAGTGATCTTGGAGGCGACTGAAGAAGTGCTGGCCACCACCATGGGCAAGATTGCCGGCCGCATGTGTCAGGCCTCAGGCGGTCAGCTCCAAGGGCAGAAGGAGGAGAGCTGTGCCTCAGTTAGCCAGGAAACTGCCTTAGGGCAAGGTGCCGTGGAGCCTACTCTGGCCACAGTGGAGGTAGCCTCGGGCCAGTCAGATGCTACACTTCCCTCACCATACCTACCAGCAGAGGACCTGCCACCACCAAAGACCTATGTGAGCTGCCTGACCAGTCCTCTGTCCAGCCCCATCAAGGATGGGAAGCCAAAGAACTCTGTGCACCACATCTCCCTGGCCCCCTCTTCACCACCGGCTGTCCCCCTCGGAGGTTCACTGGACAGTGCAAGTGTCCTGGCGGAAGACGCCTGCATGTCTGACAACAGCCAGAGTGTGTCTTCGGTGGCCTCCTCTGGACAGTGCTCAGATTCCATTAGCACTTCAGGGCTTGAAGACTCTTGTACAGAGACCAACTCTAGCCCCAAGGACAAGGCTACCACCTTGCTACTGTCGGAAAGTACTGTGCCCTTTAGCAATGGGGTGCTGAAGGGGGAGTTGTCAGATTTGGGGACTGAGGATGGATGGACCGTGGACGCAGAAGCAGATCATTCGGGAGGTAGGAGGGTCTTGGGCATTTCTCACTTAGAAGACCACGGGTCCCCCTTTTTTCGATAGGAAAGACTGCTGGTCTGCCTCTCCCTCTGCTACTTCTGCAGTAATGGTGCTCTTCAGCTATGCGTCCCAACTGGCCCGCAGAAAATCGAGGCCCAGCATAGAGCTGATGGGTAACCGAGAAGTTGGGCTGCTCCGAATCTCAAAGCCATGGCAGCTG
>NW_006443570.1:10214006-10227615 GCF_000325575.1 Pteropus alecto
GGAACCAGCTCAAAGTCGGGTTCACCGATGAATCTAAGTGTGCCTCTTTTTCTCGAAACCACTAAGCTCTCCATGTCTCTTTATTTATTTATTTTTTAATGGAAACAGGCCCCCGTAGCTTTAATTCCCTTGAGTGCCAGGAATGGGTGTGATCTTTTTTTTAATGGTGTATTTCCTTTTAATCTTGTGCTTGTTCCCATGTCTTCACCTGCTTTCCTTCTCCAGAAGCCCTTTCCTGGTAAGTGCCCCGAGACTGGCCCCCACGCTCTCCGGCGTGGTCGCTGTCGCCTTTTCCTCCGCAGAGCGCCTCAGCCATTTTCTCTCTGTGCAGCTGCAGTCCCACCCCAGGAGAGAGGGGCACTTTGGTAACGAAGTGTCCACTGGGTTTCTCGAGTGCTGACCCCAGCGTAGACAGTTCAGACCGCTCACTTCCAGGTCAGCAGCTCCTGACCCTGCTTTGGCAGCTCCCCCGGAGTGTTTTCATGTATCTCATGGAATGAGACCACGAATTCCCTGCGTGGGTCTCTGACTTGCTAGTCCTGGGGTCACCCCCTGCTAATTCAGCTCCCGGAAGGTTGGGAATCTTTCTTGGGAGTTCTGCTTTCAGCAGCGCCCAGTTTGTACCACAGACTACACTTCGGCACCCCTAAGGTGCTATTGATTAAGACACTTCTGTTTTTTATGTATTTTTGAAAGAAAAGAAAATGCCAGTCATGAGTGCAAAAGGCCAGAGGCTGTAAGATACTCCTTAACTTCAGGGATGTTAAAATGTCGTTTTTAAAAAAGGCATCTTAAAATGGGCGGACATCTTTTAAGAATAAAGGGATTTCCCTTTGCCTATTGCCTAGCAGGTTAACAAGCCCCCCCACCATGTGCCAACTCTAGATTGAAAGTAGTAGCTACTCACGTACTGAAGGCTTCTGAGTTACAGCCTTGAAGAAGAGGCTGTGGCTGAGCTGCGGTGATTGGTGGGGAGATGTGAGGGTAGCAGATGGAAGCCTGGTAGTACCATTCACCAGCCAGTCAGCTGTGCCAGGCACTAGGCTCACGCCTTACACACATTCTCACCGGAGCCCTGCCTTGTGCATGGGGAAGTTGAAGCATAGAGGGTTCCAGCGATTGCCCAGCTGAGGGAGCTGAAAACTGGCCTTTGAGTGCAGCCTGCTAAAGTCCTGGTGTGGTCTGAGCCACCTCTGGGTGTCATTAGAGTGGCAGGGTACTATTCCATCCCACTCTGTTGGGGAGAGGCTGGAGGGCCCCTCATTTTGAGTGAGGGAGTCACTCTGAAGGTGGCTCTTTTTCAGCTAGGAGGGAATCTCTTACGCTTTACTCCACTGCATCCAGATAGTGCACGAGTTGCTTGGCAAAGCATTATTATGCCCAGGGTTTGGAGAAATCATGTGCATGATAACCTAATTAGTAGAATCTCAGGAGTGATCTATTTTTGGCACTTGAGTCGTCCATATTTAAGCAAGAGCCACTTCTCTTAAGCTGGTCTGGCCCCCTGTTTTTCTGTGATGGTCTCCTTGGCACACCCTTGATTGAGAGTAGAGCAGCCCAAGTTGGTGCCTGAGTCCTGCTGCCCGCTCCGTCCTCTTAGGAATGGGAGTAAGCTTTAGCCAGGGAGTTAAAGACCCACCAGGAGCTCAGAAGAGCAGTTACACACGTTTGGCCTTGTGCAGAGGGGAAAGGAGGGCCTCCTTCCTTCATCCACTGTGGGCAGGGCCCTGAGGGGCAATAAGGATAGGGCCCTCAGACAAACCAGCGAGGGAGGACTCTTTCTAGCTCTGCTTGGCTGAAGGCTACTACCTGTAAGCCAAGGCCTGGGGCCTTGGGAACTAGGGACTATTGGTGCAAGGGGCTGGCATAGACAGAAGGGTGTGGACTGGTTGTGGCTGGTTGTTACTGGTCAGTCTCCCTCTCTGGAGGCCTGCACCTAAGACCCAGCTCCTAGGACCATGTGGACCTGTGGCCCATCCCCTCCCCTGCCCCATAGACTCCTCTTCCTGGGCCAATGTCTTTTTCTTCCCAGTTCTGCTCCACTTGTCTGCTCCAGCAGCTGTGGCTGGGTGCAGCTGCCAATTAAGCAAGTGGGACTGTAAGTGACAGGCTAAAATTAGGTGTATCTACACCCCCGGCCCTCCTTTCTGAGTCTTCTAGACTGCTAGTTGACAGTAACTTGCTAAGCTTGAGGAGGGGGCAGAGGCTTCCCGGGAATGTGAGTTTGGGAGTTGTGTGTTTTAATTGCTCTAAGCCAGTGTCTGGGTATCTGTGCATGCTGCTTCCTCCCCTGCAGGTTCCGACGGGAACAGCATGGATTCAGTGGATGGCTGCTGTGGCCTCAGGAAGACTGATGGTTTCCAGAATGCCCAGGCGAGCTCCAGTCCTAAGAAGGTTGACCTCATTATTTGGGAGATTGAGGTGCCAAAGGTAAGGTCCGCAAGCTCAAAGTTCCCCCTGGCCCAAGGTCGTCAGGCTTAGGGGGAGAGGTCCCAGGGAGGGCCGGTCAACCAGGAGAAGCCCCTCAGTGAGCCAAAGCCTGGAGGGAAAGGAAACGCTGCACTCTGCCAAGGTTCAGAGAGCTTCCTGCAGAATGGAATTCCTCCAGCTGCCTTCGAGAGCATCCTATTCTTGTCCTCTTCAAACTCCCAGGCCTGCTTACCTCCCTGGGCTTTTCTTGTGTGTCCCGGGGCTCAGATCTGTTTGGGGACGCTTGCAGAAATGAAGACATGGGCCAGCCACGAGTCCCTTCACTGCACTCTGCTCAAGCTCTTCAATGCGAAGTATTTTATAACTGAGCACAGCATAAATCCATATTTTAGAGAACTTGGAAGTACTGAAATGTATGAAGAAAATAAAAATCAGCTTTAATCCTACCCCTGAGAGTGACTGGGAAGACTTTTATTTCCTTCTCGTCTTGCACCCTGCGGTTTTTAAACAAAACTGAGATTATGTTGCTTTAATTAATGCTTTTAAATATTTAACAATTTAATTTTCCTATGCTATTCTTTGAAAAAGTAATTTTAACTATAGTCATTGTGTGAATGGCAATTTACTTCACCAGTCCTCAATTCTAGGATGTTTAAGTTGTTTCTAGCTTCTTGCTATTCTGACTTACAACTTATTAGCTTGGTCTTGATGTTTATCTCTAGGGCTCAGAAATAATTGGCCAGCGGCATTCTCCCAGGGCACTTAGCTCCCTACCTTGTGGAAACTTGGCTTGATTTGAACTCTGGATCAGGCAGGCTGCTCTGACCTGGGGCGCTGGCTCCCTCTGTCCCTCCACCCCCAGTCATAGCTATCCTGCCCTCTTCTCCTTCAGTGACTACAAAGGGCACAGCCAGGCAGCTCTGGCTGTGGAGGCACCACGTCCTTAGTAGCTCCGTGGGGGCGGGGTCATTTGGGATTGATTCGGAGCTTGTCTTACATCATAGCTAAGTTTGGCTGCTTCTGCCTGCCTTGAACTTTGGCGTGCTGGGCACTTGTGTGAGCCTGGGGCTCTGAAGGCTCCAGCCTGCTGTCAGTTGGTAGCAGGAGCCCAAGGGTTCTTTCTTAGACCTTTATTTTTAAGTCAAGCCCCTTTATCTTGGGTCCTGGGTAGACTTGAAGAGCTGAAAGAGTCGTAAATTGCACCTTATATGCTGGCAAAACATCACGTAGTGTAGATTTGGGAGGGGGAAATACTACCTTTTCAGCGTTCTGAATTTGGGCCATATTGTTGGGGATGAAATGGGAACTGCTGAGTCCTAGAGCCAGACTGTGTATTTCAGTGCTTAGTAGCTGTGTGGTGTTGGGTGAATTACTTAGCCTCTCTGGGCTTGTTTTCCTCATCTGTAAAATGGTGATGAAGGTGCCTATTTCAAAGATACTATGAGTAAATGCAAATGCTTAGAATAGTGCCTGGCAGATGGGTGCTGGAATGTTAGTAATAGGTTTGAGTTTGACCTTGAAATTATGTCAAACAAAGGTAGGTTTTGGGGAGTGCAGACAGTTGTTTTCCCATTAACCAACTCACTCATGCACTCTCTCTCTCAGCACTTAGTTGGTCGGCTAATCGGCAAGCAGGGGCGATATGTGAGTTTCCTGAAGCAAACATCTGGTGCCAAGATCTACATCTCAACCCTGCCTTATACCCAGAACATCCAGATCTGCCACATAGAAGGTTAGTGGCCGCTGCTGCCCTGTGTTTAGTTTTCTTACCTGAAATGTAAGTAAATTGAAGTATTTGAGTCCCAATTGCTCCGCTTTTGGAATGTAAATCCGAAGAGAAAACTCTGTTCATTCCAGTGAAGGGAGCACTGGGTATTTTCCCTTCACCCCTCATTCTCAGTTCGGGTGTCTGAAGGAGACTCAGATCCCTCCCCAGACCTGGCGAGGAGGAGCATGGGCACTCGGGTGGGGGTGGGAGTGGGGGAGTAGGCTGGGTTTATAGTGCCTGCTGCAGTGTGGGATTTCCCTCCGGGCTTTTCCCATCTGCTAGCCTGTTACTGTATTCAAAGTACAAGTCTCAGTGGTAGAGGTTGTCATTGGAAAGGTTAATGGGTTTCTAGCCTCTTTAGATAGATGCCTTTCTTCCTAAGGAAAAACAGCATTTTGGCACCTTAGAGATATACTTGAACTCTAGGAAAAGTCCTTTGGAAATGGGTGTGTGCATGTCTTACCTACTTTGACTGTGTCCTGCTTCCACCCCTGTTCAGGTTCTCAGCATCATGTAGACAAGGCGCTGAACTTGATTGGCAAGAAGTTCAAGGAACTGAACCTCACCAATATCTATGCTCCCCCACTGCCTTCACTGGCACTGCCTTCTCTTCCAATGACTTCCTGGGTAAGCATGCTCCTGGGGGACCAGGACTTCCTACACCCCTTTACCCCAGCGTACCCCAAACAAGAAACTCCCAGCACCATGGGCCAAGAAGGCCAAAAGCTCATTGATGCCTGTGCCCTCTCACCATGGGCCTCTACGGGTCAGTTCTGCTTCTAGCCCGTGTCTTCTGGGGAAGGGTCAGGCTGGGGTGCTGGTAGAAAGCCAGAGCCCTGAGTGAGGCCACCTCTATGTACATTTTTTAATTTTTTTACGCCTACAGCACCTGGTCTTCCTGGGTGGTCTCCCATCCGAGTACTAACCAGGCCCGTCCAAGATCAGACGGGATCGGGCACGTTCAGGGCGGCATGGCCGTAAACTGAGGCCACCTCTAGTGGTTACCCATGGCAGGACAAGGGCCACGGTGGTATTGAAAAACTTTCCATGCTAAAGTAAATTTTCCTTGGCATGGCCGTAAACTGAGGCCACCTTTAGTGGTTACCCATGGTGTGGCAGGACAAGGGCCACAGTGGTGTTGAAAAACTTTCCATGCTAAAGTAAATTTTCCTTGACCCCTTGCCACCCGGGCGCCATGTTGCCTTGGGTTGCTGTGCCCTTTTCAAAGATGTGCTGGTTCAGAGACTTGCCCTGGGACCTGGGGGGCTTAACCCAAACGTAGAAGAGAAGGATTGCTTCAGTGCCCGCTGCCCCTCCCCCCTCTCCAGCTCATGCTCCCGGATGGGGTCACTGTGGAGGTGATCGTAGTCAACCAGGTCAGCGCCGGGCACCTGTTTGTGCAGCAGCACACGCACCCCACCTTCCACGCTCTGCGCAGCCTGGACCAGCAGATGTACCTCTGCTACTCTCAGCCTGGAATCCCCACCTTGCCCACCCCGGTGGAAAGTAAGTGCTGTCCCTAGGGGTCGGAGGGATGCCCTGGGCTCTGGCCCGGCCAGGGAGGAAGCTTTGGCGGGCGGCCTGTTCTGCCTCTTGTCTTGACCAGGAGGAAGCTTTTCTAGGGTCTTTCATGGGACCAGAACCCCTGAGTTCTTGCCGTTGACAGGGAGTTACTTGGGCCGAGTTGTCTGCCTAGCTTAAGATGCTGTTTCCATTGGCGGGCAGAGCCATGGGGTTGGAGTGGAGTTTTGACACGTAGATCCAGATCCCACTTTACCTGTTGAATGGGATTGATGCCCACTTGTTCCAGGATTAGGGTCATATGCTGTATGTGTTACATGTAAGGTACCTGATGCAGATACAGCTCTCATAGAACATCTCTTGAGTGCCGCAAACTCCTGGGTCGTTCCAGTGAAGTGACCCAGTCTTTAAGTGGACTGGGTCATCTCCGTTTGACAAGATTGACAAGAGAAAACTGAGTTTCTGAAGTCATGTGACTTGCCCAAGCGAGTGTCTGAGCAGGAGCTGGGATCTGAACCCAGCTGGACCCTTGAGTCCATTCTTCGTCACTGTTATCTGTGTTGCCTTGTTAGCAGGAATCGAATGTCAGGACATCTCTCCGCCCACCTCCATCAAGGACTCCTAATCTACAATCCCCCAGTGGGCTTCCAGCATTAGGAAAACCTTTGACATTATCTGTAGCATTTCATCTGATTTTTCTTTTAGAGGAATAAGGATTTTAGTTTTTATCAGATTCTCTATGTTGCCTCAACTCAGCGAGAAGCCACACTGGAGGCCAAGATGTGAGGGCACAGGGGTTGCCTTGTAGGGTCGGGACACAGTGTGGTCAGCTGTGTCGTAGACTCTTATCCCAGCTGGCCTGGGGCAGCTGCCAGGAATGTCACTGGGCAACCTCCGCCATGGTTCAGTCTGTCCTGCCCCTGCCACCCCAGGTTGGGGTTGGTGACTGTTGGGGCACTTGCTCCCTGGCCTTATTGGCTGCCCAGGGCTCCTCGTCCACAGCATCTTTCTGAAGCAAGGCCAGGAAGAAGTGGGATTCAGGCCTGGGAGTCTCCTTCTGATCAGTCCTTGATCTGAGTCGTCATGGGCTGGAGCAGATCCTAGATGCTGGGCCACTGAGATCCATTGCACCTAGAGGTTCTTGAGTCTTTCTAGGACTTTCCCTTAAGAATATAAGTCTCCGTTCCTTAAGTTTCATGTTTTACTTTTTTTCTCCGGCTAATCTGTGTCCATCTCAGGCTTCAGTTAAGCTTCACAGTAAACAAATCTAAATGAATGCTTTTTGGTCTGAATAGCTTTTGTGGCAGCACACACGCTAGGCTGAATTTCCTATGTCCAGTTTCTTCTGGTGGCCAGTCTCAGGCTCTGGGAGGCTCCAGGGACTCCTCGCCATTCCCGTCCCCCGTGGCCTTTGAGAAGGAGTGTGGGGAGGTGGGTTGCGTTGATTGGGTGGCCCCTGGGACCCTGCCCTGGGCCAGCCTTGTCCACACGCTCTCTTCCTGCCCCACAGTAACGGTCATCTGCGCTGCCCCTGGCGTGGATGGTGCCTGGTGGCGAGCCCAAGTGGTGGCCGCCTATGAGGAGACCAGTGAGGTCGAGATTCGCTACGTGGACTATGGTGGATATAAGAGAGTGAAAGTAGACGTGCTCCGGCAAATCCGGTGAGTCAGGCTCCTCAGGCACACACTCAGCTTGTGAGGGGACTGTGATTTCCGCATGGCTGGCACAGTTCTGCCAAGCCTGGGACATGGGTGAATTCTTCCTCCTGCTGCCTGCTCTGCTTTAGTGGAGTCTGGTATAAACAGACTTCGCTGTTTGCCTCAGCCAAACTGAACTAGAAAGGCCTGTCTTATGGAAGATTTCCCCGAGTATCATGGCAAAAAGGAAGCAGGCTTCTTTTAGGGAGTTTGCGGGAAGTCCCTCTGAGGTCAGACTTGCAGCGGGACCGGCGGCCTGCATTCAGAGCTATGGGGAGCTAAGGCCTGCTGCCCATCAAAGGTGCCTCTGCTCTGCTTCGTCCTGGGATGCAGGGGTCACAGCACTAAGCAGAAGGTAAATGTCAGCCTGGAGTGGAGTTGGCCTTCAAGTCCATGTTCAACGTGTTCTTCTTGTTTTCCTAGGTCTGACTTTGTGACCCTGCCATTCCAGGGAGCAGAAGTCCTCCTGGACAGCGTGATGCCCCTGTCAGGTAATGGGTGGGGGCCTCTGGCCGTGGGCTTGGTGAGGGATGGGGGCAGTTGTTGAGAGTAGCTCTTTCTCTTGGAGAGCCTTGTTCTCCCCTGGGGAGTTCATGTTAACACAGATTGCTTCCACTGCCAGTTTCTGACTCGTAGCTTTGAACCAAGGCCTGAGAACTTACATTTCTAAGTTCTTATGTGATGTTAATGCTGCTGCCCCTCTGGTCTTTTCTTGCCCTGTGGGTAGTCTGTATCAGGGACCCTGAGTGTATATAGAGGCCTGGGCTCTGTTCCCGACACAGGTGGCTCTGCCAGATGAAGTTCTCAAGGCCCATGGCAACGTCTAAGGCCTTCTACTTAGAATACACCTGGAAGCTGTGTAAGTGACAAGAGCACCTTGGTTCAATGAGAGTCTAAATGCTGATTTTCCTCCTTCTAAAGATGATGACCACTTCTCACCTGAAGCGGATGCAGCCATGAGCGAGATGACAGGAAATACAGCACTACTGGCTCAGGTGTGTGGCTGGTGGGTGGGAGGCGGGCCAGGCCTCACTGGGTCTGCCTGAGAAGCCTTCTGCCTGGCTCGAATGGCTTCCAGCCTCATCTGAGCTTCTTGGGAACTGACTTATAAACTCCTGCCTTCCTGTGGCTCCTGCCCTAGGTTGGCCAACAGTCTTTTTTTTTTTTTTTTTTTTAATTTAAAAAAATTTTTCAATTATAGTTGGCATACAATATTTGATTCAAGTGTACAATATAGTGATTAGACATTTATATAACTTATGAAGTGATCACCCTGATAAATCTAGCACCCACCTGACACCATATATATTGACTTAGTTATTGACTAAGGCTGACAGTCTTTAAGGAGAGGTGCATGGGGTAACTTTTAAACATGCTTTCTGTTTGTTTTGTTTTTAGGTGACAAATTATAGTCCAACTGGCCTTCCTCTGATTCAGTTATGGAGTGTGGTTGGAGATGAAGTAAGTTCTGTCCATTTTTTCCTTCTAAGTTACTGGCCAGCAATAATGATTGATTTCAAGCTGGTTCTGCCATCGTTTCCTCTTGAGCTAATTAGAGGATGTAATTATAGACTAGTGTCCCCCAGAAGACATTTGGCAATGTCTGGAGACCTTTGTGTTGACACAGTTGGGAGTGGCGATGCTACTGTCATCTAGTGGGCAGAGGCCAGGGGTGCTGCTAAACATCCTACAGTGCACAGGACGGTTCCCACAAAGAATTATGTGGCCCTAAATGTCAGTGGGCCTTCCTGGGCCTTTGTCCATTGGGTTTCCTACTCCTCCATCTCATGATGGTATTAAAGCTTAGATTTCTCTGTCCTCATGCCAGTAGAACATGTAAGTAAATGTCCCCGTTTGTCCAGAAAATGAGGCAAGCTCCCCACCTCCGTTACTCCCGTGCCTGTTGCCTGCAGCGGTGGCCTGGGACTGGCTTGAGAAATGGCCCCTAGGTGCCGCGGGCAAAGCTCTCAAGCGAACTTTCTTTTCTAGGTGGTGTTGATAAACCGGTCGCTGGTGGAGCGAGGACTCGCTCAGTGGGTGGACAGCTACTACACTAGCCTCTGACCCCACCCCCCACAGACGCTGGAGTCTTTTTTGCACTGTTGAAATTGGGCTTGGCACTCAAGGCAAAGACTTTACATCAGAATAACAAATGTTGTCCTCAGAAAGTCCTTTTTTTCACGTTGAGAAGATGGTTCGTCTCTAAGAACAAGGAAGGAGCTGTGGGTTCTTTCAAAGCCATAGGATGGTGTTTTAACAAGCCAGTCGGCTTAGCCTGGTTCTGAGCTGTTAATTATCTGCACCAGGTTGTCCTATCCCCCTTCCTTTTATTCCTCTCTTCTTCCTTCCTCCCCTACCCCAAACCAAACCAACGGTAGCAGACAGGCCGAGGGATGTGTTGCTTGCTTGAGAGGGTTTCTTCCTTTGCTTCAAAATCTTTCTTCAGGGAGCAAGACATGAACTGACTAATTGGTATCAATTACTTGTACAGCTTACATAAATGAATTTATGATACTTAGCCAGTTTTTATAAACTTCACCTAGGTCTCTAAGAAGGCAGACTTTTTAAAGCTTATGTAAATACAAAGCAATCAAACCTCCAGCCTTGGTCAATGGGGGAAGGGATGTTCTCGCCAAGCCTGGTTGTAATTTGTAACCATTTTCTATTTGTGCAAACTCTGTAAATATATGTTTAAAAGATGTAATATTTTGTACAAGATACACTGGAGAACAAAGGGAACTCAAGCTTTTTCCACAGCCCATGTCATCTGTGAGCAGAAGTTACTTCCGCGGAGTGCAGCTGCCCACGCCAGCTCGCGCTGCGGGCTGCGGGCTCCCGTTGCGTCCTACGTACTGAACAGGGTGACTGTATAATATAGATTGTGATCCAGGGATTTTTTTTTTTTTTTCTGTACAAATTTGTTTAAAAAAAAAAAAAAGCAACTCATTGAATTACCTTGCAATGGTGTGTTTGATTCTTTTTTAGACCGGTTCCAGCATTGTGCAATTTAAAATAAGTAACGTAAGCTTATATAAATCTTGAATTGTATACATTATAGATAGCTTTGAGTTCATTCGTTGCATGGTGAAAAAGATTGGGGAGGGAAGAGGAGGATCGTGAGTGCGGTGTGCTGGAGGGTCGATCTCAAGGAGACGATGGCTCTTTGATTTTGGCCAGAAGTTTCCATCTGGCAGTGGAGCTTCCTCTGGATTCCTCCCGCGACTATCTCAAATAGCTAGCTTGAGTTTAAAGCACTGGTTTCCAAAATTCTTCGTGCATTCTTAATAGATGTATGAAGTTATTTAATTTATTGCAGTGGTAAGAATGCTATATAAAATACACATACATTTACATGGTGAGAGCAGATACTAAATGTTGACTTACCTCTTCTTACAGGCAGGGTCAGGCCTCTTAGACCAGGCCTCTGAGCCTCCAAGCTGACCTAGCCTTTCAGGGTTCTCTAGAGAGCTGAGATGGCCCGAGGGCCTTTCACACCAAAGGAATCCCTTCCCAGAGCTGTGGACAATAAGTGGCGAAAAGCCTAGGTTTTTCCCTCATCTGTAGGATCAGATAGGAATGCTACCTCAGAAGGCAAGGACGTGAAATCACGGAAGCATCCCCTGCTTGTGCAGAGTTGGCCCTCGCGAGTTCTCATGTATTCTTAGCTGCCCGTAGTCCAAGTCTCAGTGGTAATTGGGTGCGACTGGCCAAGTCATGTTACACCCAGATCTCAGTTTGTATCGCTGGAGTGGGAAAAGGGTGTATGGGAGCCTTCAAGCTAGTTTGGAGAGCTCCAAAGCCTGGTGTACAGATTTGGCTTTTATTTTTGGCAGCCATTGAGAGGTTTTAACGGAGGAGGAACCACGTGATTCTGGTGCAGGGAGGAGGATGGGGGAGGTGGAGAAGCAGAGACCAAAGCCAGTATGGTCCAGACAGGTGGCTTCCTCTCGGATGGCTCCTCCATGACAAGTGATGTGGTCAGGGTTCTTAGATCAAGCCTCCAGGATTGAGCGGGTCGGGGAGAGCAGTGAGGATGAGGAAGTGGGCTGCTCTTGTATCTCTCAGGTCTCATCTGAACCTTCTGGGGTGGTCCGCTAAACGAGATTTGGTGCATGGGAGGAAAAGTGAGTTGGAGGTTGGTAAAAGGCTTGCATTGTACCCTTTGAACAACTCTTCTCAAATTGTTGGCTTTTGATCAATTTCCAGAGTTCTGAAAAAGTTGATTCTGACCATTTTGCCAGTAATCTTGTTGCTTTTATGGAGGAACAGATTTATAGAGGTCTGGCTGCGCCATTCCAGGCCAGTACGTTTTAGACTTGTTCTTTGAATTAATTACCTGTGAGCCATCACAGAAGCTGGCACTGCGGAGATTTGGTGATTTGCCCCGGGGTGTTGGGGAGAGAGATGGGATGCTGAGTGCAGGAGGCTAGAGTTTCTAGCCTGTTTTTCCTTCAGCTTGTGCATGACTTCTCCTCAGGTCCTTGGGCCCCTGCCAGGTGCAGGAGGGGTGACTGGTCCTAGTAGGGGGGCTGGGTTCTGGGGTTCTGCTATACATACAGTCTTAGGCCAGTTAGAGGTTATCTCTAACCATCCCAGGCTTAAGGTAAAACAAGATTAATAGCCAGGGTTATGGACTGTTTACTGTGTCCGATGCTGTGCTGTTTGTAGGTAATACTTGGTCCCCAGTGAGGCAGGGATCGACCTTGGAGATAGAAGGTGGTGACTTTAGAAGGTGGTTTTTGGAAGGAACAGATCTGAGCCTCAAAGCCAGGTTTTGCCTTGTTTTCTTAACCATGGCCCCTGAAGCCACAAGAGGAAGGTGGTGCCGTGTTCCATCCACCAGATAAATGCCACAGTGCTTCAACGATCAGCCCCTAGGAAAGTTTGACACTTAGAATGAAAAAAAGACTGCGACAGGAGAGATCAGTTATTTTGCCTATATGAAAAATTAAAGTTTGATGTACACAAAGCCAGGAGAAACTTGTAGCATCTAAACCAAAAGTGAACATTTTTAACCTACGATGATCTAAAAGGAAAACTTCGTCTCCATTGGAAAATGTCGGAAAGGATATGGGCAGAAAATAGGAAATCTGGGTCTGTTTCTCGGCCAGCGCTGCCCAATAGAAATCCATGAGCCATCTGTGTAATTGAAAATTTGCTAGGAAAAAGAAACATGAAATTAATAATAGTTTATTTAACCCAATATCTCATTTCACATAGACATAAAAAAATATTAACATTTTACCATGTCTTTGAAATCCAGTGTGTATGTTTCATACTTCAGCCTGTTTCAATTCAGACTTATCACAGTTCAGGTGCTCCGTAGCCACAGGTGGCTTGGGACAACCAAACCAGACAGCACAAGACGAGGCTATTCCTTGGATCACCATTGCACAACTACTAACAGCCTTATACATATTCTTCCTTACTTTATTCCAAAAGTTCTAGGTGTTTTTGCACATTTTTCCAGATGAATTTCAGAATGATTTTTTTGGGGGGGTTGGGGAATGGCTCATTATAAATGTTCTACTAACATTTGAAAATAATGTATATTGTTGGTTTGGTATAAAGCTTTTATGTAATCATTAAATTGGGCTTGTAAATTATTCAGATCTATTGTTTTTTGCCCCCTTCATTCTTTTTTTTTTTTTGCCTGTACTCTGTCCATATCTAAGAAAAGCACATTAAATGATTCTAATATTGTCATGCTTTCTGTTTTTATTTTTAAGTTCCTTTTATAAGTTTCAGTTATGATGCTTAGTTTGAAAAAGCTCATGAAAAGTATTTCCTCATCAATATAAAATAGCGTTGGTGTCCTGTTGGTGCTTTTTGTTTTGAATTTTATATCCTTTTTCTCTGTCACTTTAGGCAAGTGGCTTATAAACACATTACTAGAATTTTTTTTTAAGTGAAATCTGGAAAGTCAATAGATGAATTTAACTTGTTAATTGTGATCACTGTTGCAACATTTGCCTTTTAGTTCATTTTCCTATTTTCTAATTGTTTTTTTCTGCTTTCCTCATGATTTGCTTGATTAAAATTTTCTCCCTAGTAAATTTAGCATCCAACATCTTGTTTCCATATTATCAGTGGATATCAGTTATCCACTGATAAAAATGTTTCTCTCAATATCACTTATGTAAGGCTTTCTTCCTTACTGAACACGAACCTCAGCAGAATGCCAGATTTCTGT
>NW_006443570.1:10227644-10229947 GCF_000325575.1 Pteropus alecto
TTCTCGTCTCGGGTTTAGTTGGAACATCTAGGTTACAGACTTTTCACATGTGCCTGTCTCAAGGGTCTTTTAATGGTGACATTGAACTTCGGTCACGTTACCAAAAAATACTCGGCTCAACCCCCCTTTCCGCCGGCTTCATCGCTCACCTGTTTCTTATATACCAGTTCCTGAGTTCTTTATTTTGATTCACTTCTAATTTGTCCGGAGTATTTTTTATTTTATTTTCAGAACACGTGCATCCTTGTATATTTGAGCCTTTCTTTCTGTCCCGACACTGGCAGTTGTTAGCTGAGCATCCTTGATGGAGTGGATGTCTCCTTGCCAAAATTTCCATCCTCCCTCCCCACAGTAGGATTGTAGGTTCTTGCGCTGTTGGGCTCGAGCACGGTCAATGACAGGTGAGTAGAGGCAGCCTGTGTCCCAAGACAGACACTCCCAGAGCCAGCGTGTGGCTCACCTGTCCTCTCCCTCTGGCCTAGCGTCGGCCACGTTCCCAGTGGAGACTGTTGTTTCATGCACCTGGGTCCCAGCCTGAAGAGGATGTAGACAGCTGCAGCCAACCTGTGATGGACACTTGGTGTACCAACAGGTGTAGTCACTGAGCTCTGGGGGATGTGTGTTACCCACCACCTGTTCTAACCTGTCCTGATCGATGGCGTTGTTCTGGGTCCCAGATCCTTTCTCTGAGGACTCGGAGCTCTGGCCATGGGGTTTGGGGCAAGTTCCTTGCCCTCTCTCCTCCCATAACCCCCATCTGTAAAATGTGGGGATGAATCAGATGAGCACTGAGGTTTGCCAGATTTGGCTTTAGATTGACCTATTCTGCCGAGAAGGGCCTTCCTGAAGATCCCTCTTAATGAGGCTGACTTACTTTGTATTTTTATAAAGCAAATTACCTAGGTGAGGTCTTAGCTGTTTGGCACTAGAAATAGGTCCAATCTGGTGGGAGCAGACTGCATCTGAGACACAGTGGAAAACACAGAATACCTTTTACAGGAGCTGGGACAGGTTTCTTTGCTCAGCCTCCCTGGTTTGGTGACAGGCAGGTGCTCTGCTGCTCCCACCGGTTTCTTTCCCTCCGTCGAGTGCCTGCTGTATGCCCTGTCAGGGGGCTGCAAGGATGAAGTGCACAGACTGTGTGGTGAAGTGTCTCTGGGGAGGTGGGCTCAGTGATCTCTATGCACATGGTGCTTCCCACGCTTTATGAAGGGGTCCTGGGAACTGCTGGTGAGGTGGGAAATGGGCTCAAAATCAGCAGAACCAGCACTGATGGGAACCGGGCCCCTCCAGACTCCAGATGCTGTGTCTTCTTTCCTGTGTATGATGCCTCTGCTTCCCTTTATGGTGGCTCAAGGAGCTGTACTGACAGGAAGGATGAGTGAGGCCAGCATTTCTGCGCTGCTGGGAGGGCTCCTTGCAGGAGGCAGCCTCCACCACCTTGAGGGAAGAGAAGGCTGAGCAAAGTGGTAAAGAGAGTGAGGGAGACGCATTGCGAGGGCCGTCCTGCTGCTGCGATGGGGCTTGTCCTGTGGGTCTGGCTTGAGGACACTTGGAAAAAGATGGCGAGAGTGAGAGCAGACATGTCTACACAGGCGCTGTCTGCAAATACACCATATGTAGAAGTCCCATGCTTTTTCATTTTTTTAATAGGTGATAAACCCAATACGTGATTCCAAAGATATGTAAGGATAACCAGTGGAAGGACATCTCCTTTCCAAGTCCCCAGGCACCCACAGGTCCTCTGCAGGGGAGATCACTATTAGTCTCCTGTGTTTCCGTCCCTCACACACAAACGATAGCATAATGTCAACCACGGGCCTAAACCGGGCTGGCGTTTGTAAATGAGCTTTATTGGTGCACAGCCATTGGCATAATCTACGTGTTGTCTACGGCTGTGTTTGTGCTACATCCACGGGGTTGAGTACCTGTGATAGACACTATGCCATGCGAGGCTAATGCTACCCAGTCCTTCACAGAACAAGTGTGCTGAGCCCCACGGTAAATGCTCGTGCACTTTCCCCACTATTTAATCGAACTTAAATGCGGCATTAATATTTCCTGTGTCTTTTCCAACTATGAATTTAGACTTTGAAAATTGCAGCATCTTCAGTTTTCCTAAGGTTTTTTATGTTGGGCAGTTCCATGTCATGTATATTCTCTCTGGTAGAGCCTTGTTTCTGGTAGGGGCACCCAGCACAGAACCCCCCACTCACATAGGCTTGGCACAGACCCTGGCGTAGCCCAGGAAGACCCTCTTGGTATAGCAAAGTGCTGGAGGAACCTGGGAGCAGAATCTCAAG
>NW_006443570.1:10229964-10235935 GCF_000325575.1 Pteropus alecto
TGAACCCACATTCTTATTTTAATAAGACATCCAGTGATTTGTGTGCACATTAACATTTAAGAAGCATTGTGACAGGGCAGGAGTGTCCCACCCTGGCTGCGTGTTGGAATCGCTCCTAAAATTACCAATGCCCGGAGACCCATTCTCAGAGATGCAGATTTAATCCATTTGGGCTGCAGGCTGGGCATTGAGATCTATATTTTTTAATTATTACCTTTGGTGTATAACATATACACACTAAAGTGTACGAAGTGCACAAATCTTGTGTGTAGAACGGGATGCATTTTTACACGCACACGTCTCAGTAACCGTCAGATAAACGCAGGGGAACATTTCCTGGACTCCAGGATTTTCCCTCATGCTCTTCTCTAGTCAATACCCTCTCCTCAGGTAACCAGTGTTCTTTTTCCACCCTAAGATTCGTTTTGCCTGTTCTGGAACGTCACGTGAATGGACTCGGCCAGTAAGGACACTTAGAGCTTGCCGCCTCCACTTACCATGATGTCTGGGAGGGTGTGTGTATCAAGAGTTCTCTCGCTGTCTGTATTCTGCTCTATGTTCCTTTACGTTTCCAGTTGGGGGCTGTAATGAATAAAGCTGCTACGGTTCATTCTGGTGTTTTGGGTGGATGTATATATTCGTTTCTCTTGGGCCTGCCCCTGGGAGGAGGACTACTGAGCCGCAGGCAGGAATGTGTTCAGCTTCAGTAGTTGTCTGCGTACTGAGATGTTGAAAGGCTCACCAGGTGACCCTGACGTGCTGCTGGGATTTGAGACTCTGGCTCTAGAGGGTGAGCTCTCCGCTCTTGCTGCCGAGCGGCCCTTCCGAGGCCTACTGTTCAGTTCTTCCAACTGCTGTTCTGTCGGGTCCCCCAGTTGCTTTCCAATAAACCCCTAATCCATGTCTGTCGCTTGCCACCAGTGAACCCTATCCGACCAGCCACGTAGTTCCTGTCCAACTCCTGCTGCACTCCCGAACCCACTTCAGTGTTGAATTCTCATCTTCATCTTCGCTGTTGATGGGATGCCAGCCTCAACCCAGTATCTCCCCTACCAGGGCCATCAATGCCTGCACTAGCCCAGCTCGGATCTTGCTCATGCCAGTTCTTCCTTCTGGGACATCTAGACGTGGACATGGGCCAGAGCCATCAATGCCTGCACTAGCCCAGCTCGGACTCTTGCTCATGCTAGTTCTTCCTTCTGGGACATCTAGACGTGGACATGGTAGTGGTCAATTCACAGCAGCCTCTGTCCCGAGAGCACTAACACAAGGGTCTCTGTTGGGTAACAGGCTTGACATGAGGTTGGACCAGCATAAAGCACGTAAAGCACTTAGCACAGAGCCTGGTGGGAAGTGCTCAGCAAATGATGCCTAAATGCAGATAATAGAACATTTCTGTTGTCGTTCAGAGTTTCAGACTGCTGCATTGAGAGCATGCTGTTCAGCAAGGTACCTGCTGGCTACATGTGGCTACTGAGCACTTGAAAAGTGACTTGTCCAAATTGAGATGTGTTGTAACTGGAAAATTTGTCTGAGAAAAAGAATGATTATATGTAGAAATAATATTTTGGATATAGGGGGTTAAATAAAATACAGTCAGTCACACTTGTTTCTTTTTACTTTTTAAAGGCAGCCAGTGGACAGGTAACCACTTGTGTGGCTCTGTGGGGTAGCACTGGACAGAGGAATGCCATTAGAGGACGCCGTTTGTTTCTCAAATTAGGGGGCTCAGGCCAATTGCTTCAGAATTTATCCGGAGTGCTTGGTAAACGTGCTAAGTGCTGGGCTCTGCCCACAAGAGTAAGAATGGGGCTGGGAGTCTGCATTTCTTGACGAGCCCATCAGTTAAACTGGTGGTGCCCTGTTAAACATGAGATCACTGCTTCTAAGCTTGGGGCAATTTGATTTTCCTCTTAAATAGGTATGTTCCCTTGCTTTAGATTCTGAAAAGATGGAATGCTTGCGTCCTACATTGTTTGGTCTGCCAGGAGTGTTCAGAACTAAATTTTGGCTTAAATAAGAGTTTAATTATTGTGTCACTTGGGTGGCTGTTTTGCTGTCTGCCAGTGTATTAGAGTTGTCTTGCCTTAGGTTAGAAGTATCTGGAAGAAAAACACTGCGTAGAGTTTCTGGCCTCAAAGACCTGTCTTCCAGTCCCAGTTCTGCCCTGTGGTTGTTCAGAGGATGAAAAGAGATTATTTAATTTCAATAAAAAGCTTACCTAAAAAACGAGGTAACAAAAGTGAACGTACTCCAGGCAAACCACAAAGTTCTCTGGTCTTGGACCACTAGATGGCGCCATAGCACAAGTTTATGGACGTACTCCCTGCACCAGTTTTAGACCAGTGGTTCTCTAGGTACGGTCTTATTCTCAGAACTTACTGTAAATGTAAATTCTCAGGCTGTACCCCAGATCTACCGAATCAGAAACTATGTTTTAACACGCCACCCAAGTGGTTCTGTTGCTCACTTAATTTCGAGACTTGCTCTCCTAGAATCTGCCTTGAGGTAGCTTGGGTAAGTGTGAGTAGGAAAAATGGAATCTGGGCTTGCTGAAGACGGGTGTGGTGGGGGAAGTCTGGGGTGGGGGGAGTGAAGGTCACTCATGCAGGAACAATTCCGAATTGTCCACATTCAGACAGAGCTCGTACACATTGGGGAGCAGTTAAGGAACAAGAAACAGGGTGCCGATTTTCTATTTTTCTTTTTAAGTAAGGCATGTCAAATGGTGTCCAATGGATGGAGGGAAAAGGGGTCACTGGGGAACCCCCACCTGGACCAGGAGCAGAAACACAGAGGCTGCCTGAGTTCTATGGGACCCCTCAGTCAGCTTTTGTCCCCGCTACGGCTATTTATTTCTGCCCGTTCTGAAATTATACCAAAGCACTACTGTGGTAATGGACTAAAATCTTGTAGCCCTCCCAAGACAATCCAGGAAAATGGAAATCAAAAAGAAGCTTGCGTCTAGGTGGAAAAATCACTAGTGAATTAAAACCTTATTTCTATCTCTTCAGTCCTACCTGTATCCTAAGGGGAGGCCAGTGCCAGAATGAATTCATATCCTTTTTTTTTTTTTTTTTGACACAGACAAAAATTCCTTTTGCAGGTGGCTACTGAGACTTCACAGGGGCAATGAATCATGCAAATAATTTTTTTCAGCTGTGACGTATACAGTTTAGTTTGATTTATTTTTGATGTCAGAAACAAAATGGAAAGCTAACGCTTTAAAAATGAGCGTGGCTGGCTGAATAAATAAGTAATATGCTCTTGGCCAGAACCTGCCAGTGCCTCCTTAATTGCCCATTGATTCTTTAATTCTCTGCACTTTAACATCTACGGAAATTAAGAGGCCACAGAGCACGGAGATGTCTTTTGTTAAACAAATTAAGGAAGCCGGGTTTTAGAAGGTGTAGTCCTTCCTCGGCTTCCACCCAGGCAGGAGGACGAAAGCCAGGTGCCCTCGGCAGTGTTTTCTGGAGAATGGCTGGACCTCACCTTGTTTTTCCAGCCATGAATATTTATGGCCTGTCCACAGACCTGAGAACGCATAGAACACAGAGCGACTTAGCAACAGGGACGTTGGACGGCCCTCCTGTGGTTTCCTGGGGCATCGGTGCGCGGCCTGGTGTAGGCTTCCTCTGAAGGTGGTGATGCCCGTGTCCAGAGCTCCGCAGTGACTAGGCTGAGGAGACTGGGTCGAAGGTCCCGGGGTCTCCTCCATTTCTTTCAGGGAAAGGGACACTCCCAGAAGTTTCTTTTATCCCATTTCCAGGCTGGAACGGAGCACAGGCCGTTCTCACCACCCTCCGGGGAGACCATCGATGCCCGTCCGGAAAGGCTTTGGAGCCACAGTGGGCCTCCAGAGCCTCTGGGCTCACCCCACCCTTGGCCTTCACCGTCAGTCTTCCAAACCGTAGAAAGTTAAAGATCTCTAACCTTTGTGCCTCTGTGAGATCTGTCTCAGCTTCTGGTTCTCCCTTCTTCCCCTAACACAGTGAGGTTCCCTCCTCCAGGAAGTATTTCTGAACCCACACCTCCAGCCTCCCACCCGGGGGCGGTAGCTGGCCTGTCCCCAGAGTGTACCTAGTGTCCTTTTGCTGTGCATCACTTCCTGGTATTGTGAGTTTCTTGGGATCAGGACATAAGTTTTATTATTTTTATAACTAGCATATGAAACATCATAGGCCCTCAAAAATATTTGGTCAATGAATAAACGATTGAGTTCAGTTGCCCTACAGAAACTCCGTTAACAGGGAATGACATGCTCAAAAGGAAATGCCATGACTATCTATTTCCTTGTCTTTTATAGTCTAGCCTCTCACTCACACCTCTGTGCCAGGAAGTCCTTCCTTATGTCCCCTTTAAGGCAGGTAGAGTCGCATGCAGGTAGAGTTGGAGCCGGTTAAATGCACGTAGAGCATTTGACAGTTTCCTCATACCAGTGGCGAGGAGGTTTGGGGCACATTGGTGCCTGTCTTAGCCTCTGGTGGGTCCAGGATAGGTCTGACAGGAAAGGTGAGAGGTCATATGGAGAAAAGACCAGATTCTGCTGGGTTTCAGACACTTGAACGTGATGTATCTGACACCAAGTATGTGCCACAACAACTGAAACCTCCCAACTTGCAAAGACAGCCTACGTGTATGGTTGCCCTTAGGTTGGAATTACCAGCTGAGAGCTCTGTGATCTCAGGGAAGTTGCTTACACTCTCTGGGCCCCAGTTTGCTCATCTGTAAGCTAAGGTCACCAGTAATAGTGCTACCTCAGATCACGGGAATCAAATGGGAAGTTCCTGGCGTCCGGGATGCACTCGATAAATATTTTGTTTGTTTGTGCCATTCAGCTCCTGCATGGGGCAGGTGTGAGGACAAGAAGATCAGAATGTTTCTCTGTAGAAGTCTCTCAAACAAGGCCACCTCTATCTTTTTCTGTGGGTTCGTCTAGGGTGGGTCTATTTCCTCTTTCCAGGCCCATCATTTTCTCTGCATTGAAGAACCAACTGCTGGTCCCCACTTTGTTCACCCCTGGAGCCTCCACGGAATGCAATTATGGCTTCAGGGTGACTCCACCATCGAAACACCTGCTGCCCAGGCCCCTGGTCTCAAATGTCCTTTCCTTCTGAACGAGGCTGGGGGACAAGGCTGGGACGCTCCATCCAGGCACATCCTCAGCTGGCTGCCTTCAGGAGTCCTCTCCCGCCTCTCCTCTCTCAGTCTCAATTCCCTTTTCCATCAGCATCTTCATTACATTAGAATTCTCGCCCCTTCTACTTATCAAATCAGCGTCGCACCTGCCTGTCTCCGCCACTGTCAACATGCCTGCTTCTCGCGTCTCCTGCAGCCTGGCGCCGGGCGGCTCCTCGCTCTCTCTGGCAATTATGATTTCCTCCCCAGCTCACTGTCGAAAGGCTTTGTTCTTTTCCCTGAACGTTCAAGTTAATTTCTACCGACTGTTTATTCAGCCTTTGTACTGGCTGGCTTGCTACTTACTCAGGAAATGCAGCCCCCAGAGGGAGAGAGTGGGGACTCAGAGCAACAGTTTAGGACAGGAAGGAAAGACACTTCACAGAGTGAGGGGGAGAGGCAGGAATTCTGAGGGCCCCGGGAACGTGGGTGTGGGGAGGGGAGAAAGGAACCTGGGTGGGGAGGGCTGCCTGGCCTGGCTTCAGGTGCTGCTTTTTGGGTGAGCATCTTGATAGAGTTCTTTACCATGTGAGTGCGCATGCATGTGCACATGAATACGTATGCACGTGGAGTTACAAACCCGTTTACACATGCAGGAGGCAGGAAAAAAATAGCTGTCAGTGGCCACAACTATCTCTCTGCCAGCCTTTTGTTCAGCCGAGCAGCCTGAGAGTTGGGGAGGAGGGGCTGGGCAGAATTGCCCTACTCTGAGGAGAAGAATTTGGGGCAGAGAAGAAGGCGATCCAACAGGGAGGGAGCAAAGAGGGGGAGGTGGGGAGGGGAGGAGCCG
>NW_006443570.1:10236028-10268879 GCF_000325575.1 Pteropus alecto
TGGGACTCCCCAGTGTTTATGGAAAATTTGGTTTTTAGGCATCAGCCTTATGTGTGAGGTTGCCAGGGGTGTGGGGGCGGATGAGATGTGTGTTTGATTTGTGAACTGATGCCACATCCAGGAGACAAGGCTGAGAACAAGATTAGGGAGCGATTGGAAGTCTAGAATTTCAAACTACTGGGAATTTGGAGAAATCTTGGCAAGGGCTTTGATTTATGGACTAGTGGGTACCAATCAATGTTACCCCTCGACTGGGAGCCAAGGGGCCTCTGCCGACATCTGAGATTCCTTATATAACCACACACACACACTCACACACACACACGCACACACGCACACACGCACACGCACGCACACATTCATAATATGTAAAATGTATAAATGCAAAATTACATATAACATAGATATGTATAAATTATATACAGTATATTAAATATATTTATACAGGTATAAAATCCTGTAACAGAAAATGTGAAATATGTAAAACTCAAACATATTTATATAATGCAAATATAATACATATGAATATACACTGTAGTATATAATCATGTATAATATACATAAAATATAGATGTAATGTTTTAAACACATCTCTCTCTCTATATATATATATATATACACACATAAACTGTAAAATAGATAAAATCTTAGGATACAGAATAAAGTCACGTCTTTTATTTTTCCCATCCTGACAATCTCTTTTATGTGGAGTGTTTACTTCATTTACGTTTTTTAACTTACCATGTATAATTGGCAAACAATAAGTTGCACATAATTAAAGTATACAAATTGTACATTTTGACATATGTATACGCCTTGAACCCATGACCGTGATTGAGATAATGAATATGTCCATCACCCGCAAAAGTTTATTCCACCCCTTTGTGAGGCCTCCTGCCCCTCCCTGGCTCCCTCCCAGCCCCAAGCAGCCAACGTCCTGCTTTATGTCACTGTAGATTGGTTTGTGTTTTCTGAAATCGTGGAAATGGAACCGTAGAGTATGTATTCTTCTCTTCCTGGCTTCTTTCACTCACCGTAATTTTTTGAACCTCACCCATGCATGTGTCAGTCGCTCCTCCCTTTTCATTGCTGAGTTGCACTGAATGGATGTACCACTATTTGTTTATCCAGCCACTTGTTAAAGGACATTTGGGTTTAATATTTTAGTGAGAACATCTGTAAACCCTCCATGCCATGAAGTGCAAGAATTTCCCCTTTCTTCTCAGGTTTCTCATTTCTCCAGAGCCCCAAGGGCTGCGGGGTTAATTTCTCCTGGGCGGGTCCATTCCTGGGGAGACCGCCCTAGGCTTCCGCCCTGGGCTGTGCACTGCCTCGCTCAGCAGCCATCACCTCTCAGCACGGGCAGCTTGGGCACACGAGGAAGGCTAACGCTCATTTCTTGTGTCTGTGGCTCCTCCGGGAGCTGGGTCAGGAGAGGTCTCGGAGGCCACCGAACACCGTGTCCAGCCCAGCTCACTCCACCAGCTTGCTCCGAGCCTGGACACAGCTGTGCCTCCTGACACAGGAGTGTAGTCCAGGGCTCCCCAGGAGTGCACACATAGTCACACTCACGTGAAAGTTCACACTACGAACGCTCAGCTCCTGCTGCTCACCGAGAGCCTCGGTGCTGCCCCTAAAGTCTCCAGCTCTTATTTCTGGAAGGCTCTGGGCTTTCTTACAGGCAGCCCCCAGTGTGCCAGCCAGCCTCCTGCCTGGTCTCTCCTCTCCCTCAGTCCCCTGCAACCGCACTGGCTCTCAACCACACGGTTCCTCCAGCTCACGTGTGCTCCGCTCAGGGGCTTCGCATTTGCTGGTCCCTCTGCCTGGAACACTCTTCCCCCGCCCCGGCGGCTGCTCTTTCCTTATGTAAAATTTCACCCTCCCACCAGCCTTTCCTTTCCGTTTTTTCCTCTGTGCATCACTGTCTAACACACCATATAGTGTACTTCTCTCTCTTATTTACTGTTGTCTGCCCACCAGAATATAAACTCCTCGAGGGCAGTGATTTGTCTGCTTTGTTCATTGGTGTTCTCGGCTCCTAGAGTGCCTGTCCCACAGCAAGTGCTTGAATATTTGTCAGAAGAACGAATGAATAAATGAACACCCAGCTCCTGTTCATTCGTTCAGAGAAGAGCCTCGCAGTCTCCCCAGGATGAATAGCCAGAGGCAATTTCAACCTGAAAAGGGTGTGACACTTTCATTCTGAGAGCTGAGGGCGTTTAGGTATCTTTAGCAAGTCCTGATGGGAGCTAACACCTGTTCTGGCCCTGCGTGCTCCGGCCGAGTTACGAGGGGCCTTCGAGGACAGCTCCTCTAGTAGTTTCCAATTTTGTTTGAAAACGGTGGATCCCCCCACCTCACGCCCTCCCCCAAGAAATCTTCCTGGAATTTCATTATGCAAAACAGATAAAATTGATATTTTATTAGTCTAGAATTGTAAGTTTACATTTATAACATTTCCTTATTAAATGGGGACATTGAGATTGATGGAAATACAAATTCGACAAAATCCATGTGTGTTCTGGATGGAGTCCTGGAACAGAAAAAGGGCATAAGTGGAAAAACCGGTGAAAACTAAATAAAATTTGGAGTTTACCTACTAGTAATATACCCCTGTAGGTTTCTGAGTTCTGACAAATATTTACCATGGTGATGTATGATGGCAGATACGAGGAGAAACTGGCCAAGGGGTATTCTGGGAATCTCGGGATTATACGTTCATTAAAATTTTTTTTTATTGCATTACTAAATAAAATTTAACAAACAAAAAATACGATTTGAAATTATGGATGGCATCATCTTCCAAAACCTAACAAATTATCACTGTTTCGCTTTGGTTCCCCAATATTGAAAAAAGTCTTGACTCAGCTCAGTAGTTGAAAATGGCCACAGATTTTAACAGCTGCTCTCCTGGAGGGCTCAGGAGATGCTCCAGCTAAACCCAGAAGGCAGGAGAGGCTCGTTTCGAGTCCTGTAGAATATGGATGAAGTAGGCGGTCCAGTTAGTGCTGTGCCAGGCTGCAATGGGTCACCATTTTATACAGAGCACCTTGGAGCATGCATATTCTTTTCTGAAGTTTTAAAAGAGCTCAACATTTTTTGACCAATGACATTAGAATCAAACATTTTTGGAGAACCTGCGAAGCATCTCTAGGGCTTTGCCAAACACTATTCGCAAACCACTGGTCCAATTACAAGTTCCCATTTTACAGATGAAGAGACCGAAGCCTGGGGAGGAGGGGAGGGGCCTGAGGTCTCCCCACAGGCCAAGGCTGTCATTGTGCTCATCATGAGGTTTATTCCTATGGACGGATGCAACTGGATCATTCTTCCTAACTTCTGGACAGAAAGTCATTGAATGCTTAAGCCTCTTTGTTCTCTGATGGTCATTTATGCTATTTCCATTGTTTAAAGCTCCAGTGAACTATCTTGAACACGTCTAGAGCTTCTTGAAGGCGTAATCCTAGAAGTGCACTGGCTGGGTCATCGGCGTGCACACCCTCAGCTTCATGAGAAAGTGAAGTTGCTCCTCGAGCGCTCGTAGCAGCAGAGCATGGCTCCCGGCGGCTCCCAGTGTCACCAGCACTTGGTATGGTCAGAACGGAAGGAGGCAGCGTCCCCTGTCTCTCTGGTGTGTGGCCTTGGGCCAGTCACATCCTTCCCCCCACGCAAGGCTGACTCTCCTCGTCTGTGACATGAGGAGGTAGGTCTAGCTCAGAGGTTCCTGATCTGAGTGTTTTTACTCAAAATTAAAGTTTCACAACCTCTCCTATAAAAACAGATGTACTTGTGGTATTGAATGAATGAGAAAATGTGACACGATCCTAGGCTACTAGGAATTCAGGAACGGTTTACGTCGCATTTGTATTTCATTAAGTTCTGCGCCATGGAATACATTTCGAAATGGCCATCTATGTATCGGCGATCAACTTATTTACTCGGCTCACCCATAATGTTTTATACGCGTAGGGACGCACCCTCCATACCCCAGAGCTAGTCACACTTTCACCCCTCTCTACACTTATGGTTGGAAACTGCTGGACTAGAGAATGTCAATGAAGGGGGAAGGAAGCATAGTTGTTAGGTTTTTCTAGGTTTCAGAAAGCCCTGATTTTACATACTGCTTTTGCCGTTTATAGCTGTGTGACCTCAAGCCAGTTACTTAACTTTCTGGGACCTTAGCTTTTTCTTACACGTGTGCATGCACACACCAGGCACTGTTCTAAACACACGTCCTATATTAAGTTATATGCTTAGAACAGTTCCTGGCACATAAGTGCTCTCTAAATGTTTGCTCTCATTATTGTCTCGATTAATCCTCCTAACAATCTTACAAGGGAGTTATCGTTCATTTATTTATTCAATAGATATTTATTAAACGTAACCATGTTTATGGCATTGATTAGGCACTGGGGATACATCAGGGAATAAAACAGTCACAAATCTCTGCCTTTATGGAACATACCATTAGCTTGATTTTATGCTTAAGGACGCTGGAGCCCAGGGAGGTCAAGTGCCTTTTCTGAGTCTACACAGCAAATAGAACAAATGAACAGAACAAGTTCCCACACTCGTTCCATCCATATGATGCTGGCAGCAGCTGCTGAGGTCTCTCATGGTCTTTACTCATGACCCTTGGACCAAACGGGACATGAGTTTCCATTCTATGGGTTTTTGTACTTGGGACCAGAGAAAGCACCAAAGTCAGTGTGTGGAAACCAGAAGAGGAAAGTTTGGAAGCTTCGATGCCATGTTTTATTCCATATGGAGAATGTCGCTCTGGAGGAGAGAGAATAATGGAGCCAAGACACAGAGAAAAGCAGAGACGTGGGGTCGGGGAGAGAGAGAGGGTGAGGGAGAGAGGGAGAGGGAGAGAGATGCTGGTGTTTATCTCTCCAGACTTGGCCATTCCTAAGGCCCAGCCACATTCCTCTCTCGGAGTTCCTGGAGACACCCAGTACCCTTTTAACAAACTCCTTTTTCTTTTCTTAAACTTGCAACCAAAGGAATCCTAGTTGATAGACTGGGACGTGGCAAGTGCCTATGAACAACTGCTCTAAGATTCTTTGAGTTCCTGCCACACCCTCCACTGCCTTTTGGCATCTGGAGCTGAGAGTGTCCTGTTCTTAGATAACTTTGCAATAGATTCTCTAGCTTCAGAGCATGTGGCTGCAACCTAACTCTTAATAAATCAGACGGGAGCTTTCTGCATGGAAAAGAGCCTCAGCCATACATCATTTTTGTTTTCCTCTTGGGGAGAACAACTATGCTACAGCAATAACCTGCCACGTATATGTCTCAGAGCCCTATTTATATAGCCATATGGATAAATATATATAAATAGGACTGTGGAATAATAGATTAAGGGATCTGCTCATCCATAGAAGACTTATGAGGCTTTCAGGACCTAATGGCGGCCTGATTCAGTAAGAAAAATGGGTCATCAGCAGGATGTGGCCGAGAATTAGATGAGCCCATAACCTGATAGAAAGCCCACCCGGGGGATGGAGAGGTGGGGAGGGCTGTGTGAGCAGCCAGAGGCTTTGGCTGAATGAGCCATAGGAGGATATGAGCAGGTCAGGGCTATGGAAAGTCATGAACTCTGAGCTGTCTTCCCAGCTCAGCCTCTATTTTTCTGTGTGACCTTGGGCAGGTCACATGCCTTCTCTGAGCCTTGGTACCACATATGTAAATGAGGATTGTGGCCTCACTGACCTCTAAGGTCAGCTTTTTCCACTCTGACACTAAAATGACTCTGAGTGCTATGGTTGCTGCCCTCAGAAGTTGAGAAGACCTCAGGTTGAAGTTATCCCTAGGCCACAAGACCAGAGGTCCTGGGTAGTCTAAATAACAATAACAATAGCTACTACTACTCCTGCTCTAATATTCTGCATGACCGTGGCTGGGTGCTTTAGGCTCATGATCTGTGGCTAACATTTATTGAGCACTTACTATGTGCCAGGCACCATTCTATACAATTTACATATATTATCTTGCTTCATTCTCATAAGAACCGAAGGAAGTAGGTAGCATTATTATTTCCATTTAGGGATGAGGATGCACAGAGGGGCCCCGTGGCTGGTCCCAGGCCACACAAGTGGTGCGTGATGGTTTTAAGACACCCCTAGGGTCTGACTTCAGCATCTGCATCCTTAATGTTGGCTGTGGACTTCCCATGTACACAGGCAGAGAGAGACTCAGGCTACAAGAGGTTAATTAATGTGTGAACAGCTGGGGTCCTTGGAGTTCTCAGGCCTGTCAGTTTCATGGGAAGGGATATAAAGAAAAAGTATTCTCGCTGCTTCTCGAGTGTCTTTCAGTTTTTCCAAGTCAGTCAAAAAACATATTTTTTTAAAAAAACAGAAGTCTATTTACAGAAGCGACATATAGGACCCAAGATAACCACCTGTCAGACGTGCTTCAGTGAACCCCCAAATCAAAGATGGACTGGATAACATGTACCTGAAGCTGTGGGCTTTTTCAGGATTTCAGACTATTTTTTGTTCCCTCTGTGGGTTGAAACCAGGCTTTTGTGACTTGATGAGGACACATTTCTCCTGGGGTGTAATAATGCGGCTGGTGTTAGACCTTACGCCGAAGAGAGAACATTCGCTATTTTGGAAGAGTTAATCCTAAAGCTTCTTTCTTCGGCTCTTGCCTTTAAAAAAGGCATTTCTGAGGCAGTTTCTGCTGCTTCAATAATCCTTCAATCGTCTGAACGCTAAGCACGAAATTTTATTGAGCACTTGTACTGTGCCAGGCTCGGTGCTGAAGACTGATTTAATTCTCCTAACACCTTCTCAGTGTGTTACCCCCACATTGCAGATGAGGGTCTGAGGTGCTGAGGTTAAACAGCTTGCCTGCGGGGCCCCAGCCAAGTTGGGAACAGAATCCTGACCCCGAACACTGGGCTCTTAACACCAGACTCTGCTACTTCAAGGACCAGCCATTAAGCTTGTGGAAGAAAATGAAAATGTGGGACCTTTTGTTCAATAATTATTAAGAATTTCAAGACGATGACAGCAGAGTATTAACCAATTGTGGCGCCCTTCTGAGAGTGGCTGCACAGGACACATGCACAGGAGGTCAGCCTTGACTACCTGTTTTGGGCAGTGTCCTGGAATTTTCCAGCAATTTGGGCATCTTTTCGAAGGCTGAGTTCTCACAGTGACAAAACCACCTTGGCCCAGACAGTGTGCCTTAGGACAAGGGTCCGGTCCGTGGCCTGTTAGGAACCAAGCTCACAGCAGGGGGTGAGTGGCATAGAGCAAGCAAAGCTTCATCTGCATTTGCAGCCGCTCCCCAGCCCCGGCTTCACCGCTTCAGCTCCACCTCAGATCATCAGATTCTCATAGGAGCACCTGTCTCTTGTGCCAAAAAGATTGGGGACTGCTGCCCCAGGACACCTGAAAAGCTATGAAAAGGAGTGGCACATTGGGCTTTAGAAAGCTTTGGGCAGCTGCAGGTTCCTTCCAGGCAGGAAGCAAACAGGGGTCAGTGCCTGGACTGGGCACCCTGAGGCCACCTCCTGCCCTGTCAGTGCCCCCAGTGCGGGCACTTGGCCAAACCCCACCCACCTCCGGGCTGTCCGCTGGGAGTCCCGAGAGCCCTCCTGTCCATCTTCACTTGTCCTGTGGCTGTGGCCATGACAGGGCCTCTTGAAGTTTCAGAGAGGGCCAGACTTTTTGCCCGTTCTTTAAGCTTTGCTTTATTAAACAATGAAGAAATGTCAATGACGGTGCATTTAAAATGTGCACATGTTTAAAATGAAGGCCATTAGCATAAAAAATAATATAATGCAATATGTGTGTTTTTCCCAAGACAGTGACTGGATTTATTCACTCATGGTTCACGTGGACAGGAGCATCTGCTAAAGGGATTGTTTTTCTTTTTTGTTGAGGTATAATACACACATAAAATATATGTAAAGTGCACTAATCCTGTGTAAACAGCTTGATGATTTCTACATACACCTCTGTTGCTACTGCCCAGATGAGGGTATCTACAGTTCCTGGAAGGTTCTCTCATGGGCCTCGGAAGTCAGTGCTCACCACCAGTATGACTTCTATCACCATGGCTTGGTTTTGTCTATTCTTGAATTTCATATAAATGGAATAATCTAATGTATATTCTTTGTGTCTGGCTTTTTTCACTGAGCATAATGTCTGAATTCATCCACGTTTTTGCGTGCAGCAGTGGTTTATTCTTTTTAGTGTTATGTAGCATTCCATTATGTGAATACCTACAGTTTATTTACCCATTCTCTTGCTGATGGGCATCTGGGTTATTTCCAGTTTGGGGCTATTATGAATAAACTGTTATGACTATTTACTACAGATTGAATGTTGAGTTCCCCCCAAAATTCTATGTTGAGATCTAATCCCCACTGTGATGGTATTTGAAGGTGAGGCCTTCAGGAAGTGATGAGGTTGTGAGGATGGAGCCCTCATTAATGAGATTAGTGCCCTTATAACAGAGACCCCAGCGAGATTCCTCGCTTCTTCCACCATAGCAGGGCATGGCGAGAAGAGGAGAGAAGATGGTCGTGAAACAGGAAGCAGATTCTCACCAGACACTCAATCTATCGGCACCTTTACCTTGGACTTCCCGGACTCCAGAACTGAGAAATAAGTTTCTGTTGCTTATAAGCCACCTAGTCTATGGCGTTTCTGTTGTAGCAGCCCAGACAGATGGAGACGACATTCTTGTGTGTGCTTTTGGCTGCTATATTCACTCATTTCCCTTGGATGGGGCAGGCATATGTTCGGTTTTAGAAGATACTGCCAACAGTTTTCTAAAGTGGTTGTACCAATTGTCAGTTTCACAGCAGTGCATGAGGGTATGAAATATACATTTAGGGATGGAAGCAAGTGTCATTTTTCTTACTCTTTTAATGTCACTCTCTGTGAATGCAATATTTTGGAGAGATGTCGACATTTGAATACGACGTCCTTGATGTCTGGGCAGCCTCCCGGTGCCCCAGTGGGTCCATATCTGATAAAAAAAAAACAAACAAACTTTACAGAGGCGCTGCTTTGTCTCAGGAGCTTTCTGTATTTGTTAGGGTTCTCCAGAGAAACAGAGCCAATAGGATATCTGTATAGATATATATATAAGAGGACGTTTATTATCGGAATTGACACATGTGAAACACTGCTATCAGCTGTCTGCAAGCTAGAGATCCAAGAAAGCTGTGGTGTAGTTCAGTCTGAGTCCAAAGCCCTGAGAACACCGATGTCTGAGGGCAGGTGAAGATGGCTGTCTCAGCCCGAGCAGAGAGAGCGAAGTCACTCTTCCTCTGCCTTTTTTGCTCTATTCAGGACCGCAACAGATTGGGTCATGCCCACCTGCACTGGGAGGGCAATTTCTACTCAGTCTATTGATTCGAAAGCTGATCTCTTCTAGAAACACACTCGCAAGCAAATGTGAAATAATGTTTTACCAGTTACCTAGGTATCCCTTAGCTCAGTCAAGTTGTCCCATAAAATTAACCTTCGCATGGCCTACCGTCTCTCAGCCTTTCCTCATCATCTTCCAGCTGCCCAAGTGATGGTGGGAGGAGGTTCTCTCAATCTGCCCATTCTGTCAAAGAGATAATGAAAAGGGCAACTAAGCCAAGAAAGAGAGAGTCAAATGGGAGCAAGGAGGAGAAGGGACTCGATCCCTCATTACAATTTCTCACTGCGGGAGCTTGGGAAAGCCACATGCATCTCTAACTCAGGATCCTTGGCTCCCTCAGTGGACATTCTCCGGGCAGCTCCCACATGCCAGGTACGCTCGCTACTTCATGTGACCATTCCAACAACCTTGCAAATTGCCGTTATCAACTGTTACCCTGTGTCAGGCACCTCGTTAATATTCATTATCGCTCATCTTCATGACTCCTTTATGTATAAAAGAGAAAAAGACAGAGCAGAAAGACGGGTAAGTCATGCGGGGTCACTTAGATAGTAAATGCCATCACGGGACTTGCACCCGACCTCCTGGTACAGCGGGGAGGCCATGTGGTATCTCGACAAGCAGTGTCTCTATTATTCTAAGTCAAATACACGCACATGTGTGCACATATACACAGATGCACGTGTGTGAACACCGCCTCCCCCGACAGGCATTGCGCTTTCTAAATGACTAAGCACAAATGGATGTTTTGTCAATTGAATGACATTATTTACCAGGTTAGGTGACTTTTTAAAAAAAAAAGACCTAAAAGGAGACGTAGGATGAGGTCGTTGGAAAATGTAACCCTATCTTTTCTTGTGTGTAAATCTATAGGTTTCTAAAGTTAGAACTTGCTTAAAGCAGGAACTAAGTGTCTCCATTCCCACTCCCGGCCCCTCCCACTCATCCCTTTCTGGCACTCTCATGTGTACACTGCAAGAAGCTTAGCATCCTGTCCTGGTTTGTAGTGACCTAAAGTGGGCAAGGCCCCAGACTCTGGCTCTTTGCTCAGGCCAGGTTGGGTAGGAGGTGTCCGCGGCCGGAAGGATTCAGGGTGGTGTGCGAGCGAAAGTTCTGGTTCTCTCCTTACTCCCTACTCCACCCCTTCCTATCCCACAGCTCACAGAGGGACCAGTCATTTCTGCCAGGTCTGTTTATTTCATAGTCAGTGAGGTGAGCTAACACAGTAAAGTGATAGAAAGTGATGATTTCCAGTTCCAAAAATAATTGTCCCTTCTGTTTGTCCCCTTGGAGAGGTGAAAGGAATAAGCCATGAGCCCTGCATGGGGCTCACTCATTCTGTGGGAGGTCGACAGCCTCCCTGGAGCACTGCGGGGCTTTGCCCACCATGATCCTCATTCATCCAAGAGGTACAGCTTCAGTGCCAGCTGCACGGCCATGCGCTGGGGACTTCGCTCACTTCTGCTGTGCGGCCTGCTCCTCTGAGAACTTCCCCCTTGAACCACCCAGGTGACAAAAGGGTCCTTGGCAGGGGGCCATCGCCCCCACTTCCCAAGAACATCGGCGCTATCAGCCAGTGGCCATAGCAGGGCAAGGCCTAGAGATGGGGTTGGGGGAAGGGCTCTGCTGTTAGTTTCCAGCAAGATGAAGCTCGAGGGTGAGGACTGGAGCCACAGGAGCCAAGGAAGATTATTCTGAGAAGTAACAGATGGATGAAGAGGAAGATAAGATGTAAGGAGGAAAAATTGTATTTTTTTAGTACCTACTATGTGCCAGGAATTGTATAAGTACCTACTATGTGCCAGGAACATATTTTATCCTAGTTGGTCTTTACAATAACCCAATAAAATAGATACTATTATTATTATACCCAGGCCCAGCATCACTCAGAGGCGTGCAGTGTAGTTGTACCGTGCTCACAATGAACCCTGCACTCGGTTTAATGCTCTGCTATTGCCGCCTTGAAATCCTTAGTCATTTTTAAACAAAAGGTCCCATATTTTCATTTTACACTGGGCCCTGCAAAGTCAGGAGCCAGTTCTGATTATATCTACTTTACAAGTGAGGAAACCGAGGCTCTGAAAGGTTACGTAACCTGCCCAAGGTCACAGCTATGAAATGGTAAATTTAGCACTTGGACTCAGGGCTGTCTTATCCCCAAGACCATACTCTCCAATTGCTCCATGCATTTCATCCAAAAAAGTATATTTATTGAGTGACGGCCAGCACTGTGGCCTGAGGGCAGGAGTGTGCCTGGTGAGCCTGAGGAACAGTAAGGAGGCCTTTGGAGCTGGGACAAGTGGAGCAATGATGAAGCCACATTCAATGTGTCGCCAAGCCTCTGGATCTCAATCTCCTTTTCTTTCTTATTCCAGCCATGTGACTGTTGCTTGGAGAGACATTTTGAGAACAGTCACCCAAGCAGGACAAATGAGAGCGCTATTTCTCTCAAGGGGCAATTGTGCCCTTTAAGGAAAAGACAAGAGAGGACCCAACTGAAAGTGTGGCTTCACGGATAAACAGATGGAGCCTTGTTAGAGACAGGAGTGAGGCTCCTTGGTTAACGTCTCCGACATGGCGTTCTTACTTCCCGGGGTCAGCCCCTGACGACAGATCAGGAGGCGTTTTCGTTAGGTTGAAAGGGTGCCTTGAGTGCCGACAAAGCTGTGGGCTCACTCTGCTGGGGGGACAGCAGGTCTGTAGCCCCAAGAGTTTTCTCAAAATCTCAGAGTCACCCAGCAGAAAATGCCAGGAGAAATAAACATTGGCGCAGTTGACCGGCAGTGGCTCACCCTCTTCCTCAGAAGTGGTCCTGACCACCGTGACTTGTGGGCTCGTGTCCTCAGGAGGCCCTGGCTCCCTTCCGTCTTTTTCCTTTTGTCATCTCATTCCTATCCTCAGTCCTTGTGCAGAATCTGCACTTCGCTCCAGTGAGGTTGTTGAGGACTTGGACTCCAAGGCAGTGGTGGAAGTAAGGGAGAAGAGGGGAAGAAATATTAAGGGCGTAGGGTATATAGACTTGGTCAAAGATTGCATGGCAGAGGGGCTGGGGGCGGGGTGTGATGGGGAAAGGAAATGGGGGATAACTTCCGGGCCAACTGACATTTAATTGAGTGCTGATTCTGTATCAGATGGTATATTAAAGGCACTCTGCGCATTACCACATTTAATTCCCCATTATACCCATTTTATTGATAGGAAAACGGAGCCTCACTAGGAAAGCACTTGCCTCAGGTCACAGTGCTAGTAAGTAGTTTGACCTAGAATGCTCATTAAAATAGAGATTACTGGGCCCTAACCCCAGAGTTTCTGACTGGGTAGGTCTGGGTAGGACCTGAGAATCTGCATTTCTAACAAGGTCTCAGGTGATGCTGGTGCTGTTGACCCAGGGATCACACTTGGAGAACCACTGCATCCCAATGAACCAGTGGTTCTCAACCCTTGCTGTGCATTGGAGTCACCAGAGCACTTAAAAATTCTGATGTCAGCTGGCTTTCCATCTGAAAGTCTGTGTTGGTCTGCAGTGGTGTTTGAACTTTGGCATTTTTTTTAAAAAAACCCTCTGGGTGTTTCTCATGTGCAGCCAGGAAAGAGAACCACTGCTCTACACTCTGTCAGTAGGGAATACAGGCGGAACGGCAGTTTCTGGAGGAAAATAACGGTCCCTTTTCACTAATATACGGAAACATAATGACTTCTGCTTTCAAGCTCAAAATCCCCAGCATTATGAGCCAATCTGCTCAGGCCCAGCTAGATGCTAATTGAGTTTCCTCTTTGGGCTGGGTGCTTGTGTTCAGCTTTTCCAAGGACCTGAGTGCTGACTGATTGGGGCCAACCGGTTGGTGGAAAATGACCAGATGGAAATCCATTGAGAAGCTGATGACAGGTCTACCTTACAACTGGGCATTTTTCTTACAAATAATCTGTGATGATTTCACTTATGTTTGCGCAGCATGTTTTATGACCGAAGTCCTTGCATAATTATGCAACGGAAATGTATTTGAAATTGCTTAAATGGTTATATATAGGTAGGATTTGCTCAAGCATTTGATGTGCTTTTAAAAAGTCTGTATTCAGTTGGATTACCTTTGAAATGTGCTTTTGAAATTGGAGTTTGCTGTTCCCGGTTCAGTGCCGAGAAAGAGGAGGGTGCTCTGCATAACCTAAAAGCGACAGTGCTTTTTAGAAGGTTGGTATGAATTGTTTCTAAGGATAATTAAATCACATCCGGTGATTATTTCGGAAGTAACTGGAGAGGCTTGTGGCTACTGCTCTGAAATACAAGGAAAGGGAAAAAAAAGAAATAAGAAAAAAAAACACCAAGGAAATTCGAATATCTCAATTTATTGGCTCTCGCCAAGATGAAAACAAAAATGGTGATGATGTAAATGGATGGAGAAGGAAGAAACATTGGAATAATGGGATGGTAGAGCTTTAGACTGAGTGCTGAGCCGGAGAAGACATCTAGACCAGGGACTCAAGTTCACTGCCTACAGAGGCCAACATGAGTGAAGGACCAGCACGTGCCCCACCTAAAAAGAGGGGCTGATTGTTCCATCCATGAGTGTGGGCCCAATGCTGCCAAGTCACCTGAGTTTTCAGGAGAAGACAAAAATCCAGATTTTAATATAAACGTTCTCCATTTTAAAATGCTTGTTTAAATACAATAAATAATGTGTGGGCCAAATAGGTCTGCGGGTTGTGCTCAGACCACAGAAATGATCTTGTCCAACTCCTTTACTTCACAGAGGAGGAAGCATGCCCTAGAGTGTTTACTTATTTATCGATTTAAATGAAGGGGTTAACTCAGAGCTCTTTTCCCTCCCAGGCACTCCTAACTCCTAGTCTGCTGAGGGAAAAGGCAGGAAACAAAGGTGGGTTCTGACAGAGTGCCCGTAGGAGGCTATGGGGATGGAGAACCTGTGGTCTCCTCCAGCTTGAGATCAGGAAGGGCTTCCCCCTGGAGAGGAATCTTCAGCTGAGTCTTGACAGAGGAATAAGGGTCAGCCACTTGGAACAGTGATGCTGGAAGAGGAGACAGCTTCAGAAAAGCCCCAGAGACAGGTGTGGTTAGAAAACTGTGAGAGGCTGGAAGACTGAACCAGGTACAGAACCAGAAAGGTCACAGGCTGAACGAGCAACCCGGAGATTTCGATATGGCTGAAACTTTAGTCTGTACCCCAAGATATATCTTCACTGTGGTTCAGGAAAAAGATGAGTTAAGTGTCTGAGAATCTGAGAATGGGGCTTAGCCAAGCCTGGGGAAAAGGATAACAATGTCAGGTAATGAAATACGGTTTTGGTTTTTTGTTTTTTGTTTTCCTACTCGCTCTGAAATGAGTGTTCCAAGCTCTGTCATCATAACCTCTGAAAGGCTGCTTGATTCCTCTGTAGAAATGGCTGATTCTGCTTTTACCAGCTCCCAGGGCTTTGAGTGGATGAATCTTCACATTTCAATAATCAACGTGATTTCCCTTCGGTAACCTTGGCATGCGTTGCACCTGACTGGGGAGCTTTCTTTTTCAGCCCTGATGCCTTAGTTTGGTGGAAGAAGAGGGAATTCAGATTGCTTTCCTGTGCTCTCATGTGTATGGAAGAGTTCTTTTTTTCTGTTCACATGGTTTCTCTAAGAGACACCATTAGATGTGGACAAGAATAAAGGTTGTACCCTCTACCTCCCTGGGTTAATTGTTGATCTGCTGTCTCTGTGGCTTCTCTAAGTTTTGAGGTCCCACAATTTTCAGTGTTTTCTTGGCTCTGTGATAGATTTCTGGGATCCAGACACTATCCCTGCCCTCGTAAAGCTTAAAATCTTGTGATGAAAGTCATGACAGAATTAATAACAGGGGCCTCCTGATGCACATGGCAGAGAGTGAAGAGTTTGATTCCTTTTATTTTTGGCAAAACTGATTCTGTCAGCAAAGAGCCTGACATGCCTTTTACCTTTTCTTTTAAATTAAAAAGGGAAGCTATTGAGATAAAATTGACATAATATAAAATTCACCACTTAAAGCACTTTCAAGTGTATAGTTCAGTGATTTTAGTATCAGTGTTATGCAACCATCACCACTATCTGATTCCAGAACACAATCATTGTGTCCAAAAAAACATACACTCATTACACGGTCACCCCCATTCCATTTCTTCCACTCCCTGGCAACCACTAATCTACTTTCCGTCTCTATGGATTTATCTATTCCGGACATTTCATATACATAGAATCACACAATATATAGCTTTTTCTGTCTGACTTCTTTTACTTAGCAGTTTTCAAGTTTTATCCATGTGGTAGTGTATCTCAGTACTTCATTGCTTTTTATGGTGGAATAATATTCCATTATATATATGTATTTCATTTTGATTATCCATTCATCAGTTGACAGACATATGAGTTGTTTTTACCTTTTGGCTATTGTGAATAGTGCTGCTGTGAACATTTGTGTACAAATTTTTGTTCGAACATCTGTTTTCAATTCTTTTGGGTATATACAAAGGAGTGGAATTGCTAGTATACATGGTAATTCTCTGTTTAACTTTTTGAGGTACAGCCAAATTGTTTTCCACAACAATTTTACATTCCCACTAGCAAATTATGAGGTTCCAATTTTTCCACATCCTCATCAACACTTGTTATTGTTTGTCTTTTTTATTATATCTATTCTAGTGTGTGTAAAGTGGTATCTCATTGTAGTTTTGATTTTAATTTCCCTAATGATTAATGATGTTGAGCATGTCTTCATGTGCTTATTAACCACCTGTAGGTTTTTTGGAGAAATATCTATCAAGTCCTTTGTTTATCATTAAATATTGTTATTTATCTTTTTGTTGTTCAGTTGTAAGAGTTATTTATATGTCCTGGATACTAGACCCTTATGAAATATATAATTTACAAATATTTTCTCCCATTCTGTGGATTGTCTTTTCATCATAGTGTCCTTTGATACACAAAGTTTTTACATTTTGATTAAATTTACTTTATCTATATTTTCTTTTGTTGCTTGTGTTTTTGGTGTTATATTTAAGAAACTGGTGACTAATCCAAGGTCACAAAGATTCACACCTATGTTTTCTTTTAAGAGTACGACAGTTTTAGCTCTTACATTTAGGTCTTTGATCCATTTTGAATTAATTTTTGTTTATGGTACGACATAGGAGTCCAACTTCATTCTTTTGAATGTAGATACCCAATTGTCTCAGCAACATTTGTTGAAATGACTCTTCTTTCACTATTGAATGATCTTGGCACCCTTGTCAAAAATCAACCGATTATACATAGGTGTTTGGGTTTATTTCTGGATTCTTAATTATATTCCATTGACTTATATATTTATCCTTATGTCGATACCACAATATTTGGATTATTATAGCTTTCTAGTAAGTTTTGGAATTGAGACCTCTAACTTAGTTCTTTTTTCAAGTCGTTTAGGCTATTTGGAGTCCCTTGCAAGTCCATATAAATTTTAGAATAAACTTGTCCATTTCTAGAAAGAAGATAGTGGCAATTTTGATAGAGATTGCATTGATGCTGTAGATCAATTTAGAGAGTATTGCCACCTTAACAACATTGTCTTCCAGTCGGTGAACACGAGATGTCTTTCCATTTATTTAATTTTCTTTAATTTCTTTCAACAATATTTTGCAGTTTTTAGGGTACAAGTCTTGCATCTCCTCGGTTAAATTTATTCCCAATATTTTATTCTTTTTGATGCTATTATGAATGGAATCGTTTTCTTAATTTCCTTTTTTTTAAAATTTCCTTTTTGGATTGTTTGTTGCTGGTGTTTAGAAATCCAACTGATTTTTGTATATTGATCCTGCAGCTCTTTTATTAGCTTTACTACATTTTTTTGGTGTGTGTGAATTCTTGAGTGTTTTCTATATGTAAGATCATGTCATCTGTGAATAGAGAGAGTTTTACTTCTTTTTTTCCAGTCTAGATGTCTTTCCACTCCCTGCCCCCCGCTTGCCTAATTGCCCTGGCCAGAACTTCTGGTACAATATTGAATAGAAGTGACAAGAGAGGACTTCCTTGTCTACTTCCTGATCTTAGGGGGACAGCATTTAGTCTTTTACCATTAAGTACAACGTTAGCAGAAGGAATTTCATAGATGCCCTTATAAGGGAGGAGGAAGTTTCCCTTCTACTTCTGGTTTCTCATGAAAGGGTATCAGATATTTTTTTCAAATAATTTGTTTGTATCTATTGAGATACATATAGGTTTTTTCCATTTACTATTAATATGGTACTGGGCACATGATAAAGAGTCAGTAAATATTCCTTGAATTAATGATATAAATGCAATTACCTTAACAACAGCAGAGTGGTACCACTGCATGTTTTAGTTACGTGTTTATGTGTTGTTGGTTTGTTGTTACTGTTTCTATAGCATCTAAGGTGGATTGCTTCCGGTCATCACTCCTTTCTCTTCCAGTAGTTCTTTTGACCTACAACAACCTCTTGGAAGTGGCTGTCTGAGGGTTCAGGTAGTTAAACCTTCTCTGGTCAAAGCAGAAGTGACAACTAATACTGGAATCTTATGACCTTGACCTTTTTAATTTAACATTTGGGCTAACCAAACCAGACAAGAAGAGATCTTTACCTTCCAAATGTTCAGGTCTAAAATGTTAATGTCACATCTTCAGTGCACCGTGCATTAGAAAGCTACAAAGAGTTAATTCCCAGAAGCCATTCCTATTAATCTTGGCGACTGGATAGAAACTAAATTTGGGACCTCAATTACCTGATCAAGTCCCATGTAGGCTTAGCCTGCAGGAATATTGATGAAGATGGCAATCATTTTCTCCCACTTGGAGAGCCGATTGCAATCCCATCCTAAGCAATCTGTCCTTCAAGTGCATCTGGAAGTGGGCATTATTTTTCTCTACTGTTGTAGAAAGAGTTTTTGGTTGCTGAATCCTTAACCCTTTATGCTCCACAACACAGCCCTCCTTGACTAGAGAAGATAAGTAACATCAGTAACATTTGAATTGTCTTTCACAGTTTGGAAAGCACTTTAATGTTATCTGGCCTTGACTGATCCTCAGCACTACTCAGTAAATAGGTCTGGCCATACCCATTCATCAGGAGGAAAACTGAGGTGTAAAGAGGTTCCAGCTAGTGAGGGGCAGAGAAATGGGCTCAGAAACTTGGCTTTCTGGCTCATGCGTGCTTGTTTCTCTAGGCTACAAAGGGCTTCATTAAACAGGTGCGGATGTTTTCAGAGGGCCACAGACAAGAAAGACCAAGGCTTCTCCTTGGGTCAGAGGTTCGTGGGGGTGATGAAGGGCAAAGTCTAATTGAAAGGCCGTGTGGGAGGAGAGAGAAGGATTTTGAAGAGGGGACTGGAATGGGCACTTTTAGCAGGTAGAATGACACTGCTATTGGAAACCTAACTTCTTCACCTCTCAAGCAGCAGCTTGTGTCATAGACTTCCATTCGTCTATATTCTCCTACACTGACCTTTGTCAATTGTCCCCTGATGAATTATTAGTGGCAGGCTTTTGATCCCAAGCTACCTAGTGCACATCTGGTCACCTACCTGGACAGTGAGCATGTGATCAGAAAGCATGAATCCCTCTGCATAGGAATCTAGGCAACATGACTCATGAAAGAAAATCCTCAACGAAAAATACTTAGGCAGTGGTGGCAAAGGCCATGGACTTAAGAACAGACTAGGAGCCTTCTCCAAGCCATGCACTGTCATGACTACCAGCTGGTAACTGTTACTCTGTTTGAGGAAGAGGGACTAATCGTTTTGCAAAGAGAGGAACTTTATACTTCCTTTGCTCCTTTGCCTTTTGTCATTAAACAGAAGGAAAGAGAATGAGACCTGATGGAATCTATTTATTTATTTATATATTTATTCCTTTGCATATAATTCTACATTCCATGACTCGATAAATTTGTATTAAACATCTACTGTGTGTTGAGGCCTGTGCTAGGCACAGGGGACACAACAGTGAGCAAGCCAGACTTGGTCTTTCCTTCATGGAGCTTGGAGTCTAGAAGGGGAAGAAAATCAAAGTTAAATAAACAAATAAATAATAACAAATCAAGGTATAGTACCAGGAGGAAAATGAACTTAAGAGAATAATAGAAAGAGACTTAATTGGATTTGATGGTCAGAAAGATATCTCTTTGAGGACATGACACATAAGTTCTATTTTAAATATAAGAAGAAGCCCATCTTGTATCAGGGGAAGTGGTTAGAGGAAGAAGAGTTTTCCATGTAAAGCATAAGGAATAGCATATGCAAAGACCCTGAGATTCAGGCAAAAAGACTGTTGCCTTCAAGAAGAATGAAATAAACCCAGTGTGGCTAATGTGTAGAGAGCAAGGGAGAGATGGTAGGAGATGAGGACAGAGAGGTAGGCAGGGGCCAGATCGTGCAAGGCTTTGTTTCTTCTCCCCAGTCTCCTACTCCCCCCATCCCAATGAGACCTTAGAAGAGTGTGTCCAATGGAAATATGTCAAGGAAAGGAAAAATGAACAATGGAAGATTCAATTATTATTCTCAGTTCTTCATCCTTCTGTATTCTACATTTATATTCTTGCCATTGCCTCTTGACTTTGGACTTGACCTTGTGACTTGCTTTGGCCAATGGTATGTGAAGGCTATGAAGGTTAGAAATATGCTTGCACAATTGAGTATACTCCCTTGCACTTCTGCCTTTTGTTATTAAAAGAACAAATCTTGGGGGGTCCAAGGAAGATGAGAGATACTCGGAGCAGACCTGGACCCTCCCTGAAGCCTGGAGTCAAGCCTCGTCAAGCCTGGCTTGGAGTAGTATGCCACTGAGCTTTTTGTTTCTGCCTTTGAGTTTTTGAGAGGTTTGTTCTACAGCACTATTCTGGCAATAGCTGCCCAGTACAAACAAGATGGTGAGGACTTCTTTGAGGCACGATCGACAGAAACAGGGTTTAACTATCTGAACCCTTAGACAGCCACTTCCAAGAGGTTGTTGTAGGTCAGAAGAACTGCTGAGAGAGAAAGGAGAGATGACTGGAAGCAATCCACCTTAGATGCTATAGAAACAGTAACAACAAACCAACAACACATAAACACGTAACTAAAACATGCAGCGGTGCCATTCTACTGTTGTTAAAGTAATTGCATTTATATCATTAATTCAAGAAATATTTACCGACTCTTCATCTGGAGAACAGAAAATTGAAAAGGAACGAAGGACTGTCACATGACGGAAGAATTAGGTTTGTTTCATGTGGCTCTAAAGTACATGTATGAAATCGATGGGTGGATATACAGGGAGACAGATTTAGCTAGACCTCAGGAAGAACTTTTTATCACCTAGTGCTAGGAAAATGAAATTATCTTGGAGACTATTTTTCACCACCAGAGGGCATAGCAATAACAACGTAATGCCTACTGTGTGCCAAGAACTCATATATTTTCCTTCCATTTTGCAATAATTTAAGGAAAAAAATCTGCGATAAGGATTATTTTAAAATTAAAGAATTGAGATTCCGGGAAGGTAAGAAACTTGCTTGTCTAGATGTCCACCTGAGGTGAAAACGCCTGTTAGGCCACTGAACTGAGCTATGCTGAGGCTCCTGAGATGTCCTGGCAGTAACCTTGTCCTCACCCCTCATCATTCAAGACACAGAGAGTCAAAAGTTTTCCTTCAGGGAAGGGCTTGGCTTGAGGTGGGGTGGGGTGGGAAGGCAGCCTCTTAGCCACGTCTGCAGGTAAACAGCAAGGGCTTCTGGGAGGCTGTAATCCTCTCTCTTTTTTTAAACAGCTTTATTGAGATATAATTTATATACTCTACAATTCACTCATTTAAAGTGTAAAATTCAATGATTTTAGTATTTTCACAAATAGGTGCAACTATCTCCACAATTTTAGATCATTTTTATGACCTCAAGAAAGAAACCCTTGTACTCTTTAGCTATTACTCCCCTCCCCAACCCCCTAGTCTGTATCCCCTAGCCCCAAACAACCACTAATCTACTTTCTGTCTAGATAAATTTCTCTATTCTAAACAATTTTTATAAATGGAATCACACAATATATGGCATTTTGTGACTGACTTCTTTCATTTAACATATGGTTTCAAGTTTCATCCATGTGGTAACATGTGTCAATACTTCATTTTTTTTTTTTTTTGAATTAATTTTTAGAGCAATTGTTCACAGCAAAATTGAGCAGAAAGTTTGGGGAGTTTCCATATACTTTCTGGCCCACTCCCTGCACCCACAACCTTCCCCACTATAAACATCTGGCACCAGAGTGGTACATTTGTTATAACAGATCAACCTACATTGACACATCATCACCTGAAGTCCATAGTCTGTCTATATTAAGGTTCACTCTTGGTGTTGATATTCTATGGATTTTGACAAATGTATAACGGCAGTTAACTGCCATTATAGAGTCATATGAATAGTTTTGCTGCCCTAAAAATAGTCTGTGTTCTGCCTATTCATTCCTCTCCCCTTACTCTGGATAACTACTAATCTTGGCATTTTCTTTATGGTTTGCCTTTTCCAGAGTGTCATATAGCTGGAATCATACAGTGTGCAGCCTTTCAATTAGACTTTGCCCTTCATCATCCCCACGAACCTCTGACCCAAGGAGAAGCCTTGGTCTTTCCTGTCTGTGGCCCTCTGAAAACATCCGCACCTGTTTAATGAAGCCCTTTGTAGCCTAGAGAAACAAGCACACATGAGCCAGAAAGCCAAGTTTCTGAGCCCATCTTTCTGCCCTTTTTCATGGTTGAATGCTACTCCATTGTCTGGTTGTACCACAGTTTGCTCATCCATTCACTTACCAAAGGACAACTTGGTTGTTTCCAAGTTTGGGCAATTATAAAGAAGGCTGCAATACTTCATTCCTTTTTATAGTTGAATAGTATTCCATTGTATGGGTAGATCACGTTTTGTTTATCCTTTTTCAGTTGATGGATATTTGGATTGTTTCCACCTTTTGGCTACTGTGAATAATGTTGCTATGAACATTCCTGCACATGTTTTTGTTTGAACACCTGTTTTCAATTCTTCTCAGTATATAGCTAGGAGAGGAATTGCTGGGTCATGTGGTAACTCTAGGTTTAATCATTTTGAGGAACTGCCAGACTGTTTTCCAAAGTGACTTAACCATTTTACATCCCCACCAGCAGTGTATGAAAGTTCTAATTTCTCCACATTATTGACAACACTTGTGATGTCTGCCTTTTTGATTCTAGCTATTTTAGTGAGTGTGACGTGGTATCTCACTGTGGTTTGTTTTGCGTTTCCCTGATGATGTGGAGCACCTTTTCATGTGTTTATTGGTCATTGTTTATCTTCCTTGGAGAAATGTCTATTTATATCCTTTGCCCATTTTTTAATTGGGTTGCTTTTTTGTTATTGAGTTAGTGAGAGTCCTTTAAATATTCTGGATACAAACCCCTTATTATATATGTGACTTACAAATATTTTCTCTCACCTATCCACTCTTATATAGTGCTCACCTGCCCCTTCCTGCCCCTTGAAAAGCTGGAAACAGAGGGTATAAGTAGAGTTATGGTTTGTTTTTTAAAAAGCTCACATACTTCTGGGTATATGCCCAAAGGAATTGAAAGCAGAGACTTGAACCGGTATCTATACACCAATGCTCGTAGCAGCATTATTCACTGTAACGAAAGGTAGAAACAACATGAAGATTATTGGAGGTCGAGCTTTGGAGTCAGCCTGCCTAGGTTTGATTCTTGGCTTTGCTGTGTGACCTTAGACAAGTTGCCTTCCTTCTCTGGGCCCTGGCTTCCTCACTTATAAAATGAGGTGGTAATAATTCCTTCCTGTGAAGAGCCCTGGCTCAACAACAGAGTGTGCCAAGAGATGCCCAACATCAGGGCTACGTGGTGGAAGGAGCTGTGGACTTGGAGAGAAAAGACCAGGTGGAATGTTTCTTCTTGGCCCCGTCCTTGTTGGTATGACTATGGACAAGACGTTTGTCTCTCTGGATTTCAGTTTCCCCATCTGTAAAGTGGAGATACTAACACCTGCCCCTAGTGCACACTGTTAAGTTGTGAGGTTGATAAGAAATCATTCTCTAACTGGAACAGTCTTATACAGAAGTAAAATGGAGATTAAAAAATAAAGAAGTACTTGGCATAATGATGAACTGTTAACCCGGAGTGCTATTGTTAATTAAAAATGATCTTGCATAATATGAAACTATTAAAATGGATAATTATGCAGACTATGTAGAAACAAGCAACACCGTTTATGAGAAGTAGAATGCTTTCAAAATTATACATGCACAGAGATCAGAATTACTCAGAGTTACATAATGTAGACAAAGCCTAGAAAGGATTACAAAAAAAGTGTGATTATTGTGCACAGGCATGGGGAGGGTTATGGTGATTGAAACACATTCTTTTAAACTCGTCGTTATGTTGTTTTTATAGTAAGAATAAGATTTTTTTTTTTAAAGGTGTGGCGGGGTTCATCTGGGGACAGCCTGCATGTGAATTCTGACATTAAGGCCCACTGACTCTGCTGCACACTGGGGAATGAAACCACAGTAAGTGCCGTGCCTGCAGGAGCCTTGCTGTCTGTCCTGCTCCCTGGCCCACCTGTCCCTCCCCACTTACAGATTCCACCACTCACAGATCTTCAATGAGAGATGGACCAAGAACTCCTGCTGGCACTACCACTGCCGGAGTTACCCTCTTGAGCCTGGTTTCCGTCTGTAATGAGGAGACACGGTCCCTGGCCCTCTATTCCTACCTCACAGAGTTGTTAGGAGGATGGAATGGGATTAAAAATTGGAAGAACCAAACCCTCTGGACCTCACCAAGCAAATATGGGTGTCACTGCGCCACCTTCACTGTACGACACCTGCCCGTGAGTCCAGCGCTGCAGGGGGAGGAGGGCTCCATGGCAGTGAACCTGTGGCTAACTGCCACTGAAACCTGCTTCCTTCTCATTGCAACTGCTACCTATATTTGAGAAACCTCAACCTTATTATTACACACTTACATACCTTCAACAATAGAACATATGGAATAGAACTGTGCTTTTATTTAAAATACATTTTGGAGTCAAAGTAATAGAATCTCCTGTTCTTCCAGACCGGTCCCCAGAGCGACTACCTCTCACCTTTTTAGCTGTTTTTTTTTTTTCCTGAATATTATCTGCACATCCCTAAGTAAATACTGCTGTTTCTTTATTTTACATGTTCACTATATGCTTACTGACTTCCTGCTACACTGGAAAAGGGCTCAGCTCACACATCGCTTCCATCTCCCTTTGTCTCCTTCTCCCAACATGATTATGGCACTATTTTGGCTATGATGGTCACTTTAAGAAATACACTACCCCTCTCCTTGTTTATGCACTGCATTATCTCCTGGTGCTTCAGAAAAGGCAGCTTGTGCTACAGACTTCCCTTCTCTCTTCCTTCTCCCTCCAAGTTTCTGTCATAGGACTTTGACTTTTACACTGTCTCATAGATACATCCTCGTTCTGCTTCATAACTGTAATTAAGTCTTCCATGCTTTGCTTGAACATAGATTCTAAAATTAATGAACAATATTTATATTATTGAGATCTATACATGTGGCATATCTGCTCATGTTTGTTTTCTTGGGATAATTTCTTTGATCTGGCATTTCAAACAGCTTTTCTTTTTTCTAGCACCATTTGACTTCATCATATTCTCAGTTTTCCTCTAAGTTTCCATCCCAATAGGTTTTCTATTGAGTTTTTCCCCCTCTCTAAGATCTACCTTCTAAAATCTTCGGTTCGACTGATTCGTTTTGGACAGTAATTATCCGCAAACTTCCTTTTACTGATTTCCTAACCTCAACCCACAGTTTCTGAGATTTTGGTTGTTGCTGATTTTTCTTCCTTATTTTGTCAGAACAAACTATAAAGTAACATCCCATGCAGAGGTGTGTGGTTGGGTGAAATTTCTGAATCTTTTATGTTTCGAAATTTATTTATTCAACCTTTATACTTGATAGATAATTGGGCTGGGCGTTGAATCTTAGGCTTTAAATCAAATTCCCTTAAAATTTTGCAGGCTGCTATATTATGCTCTATGTCAATTTTCCTGTTGAAAACCCTGATCACTCTCATTCTTATTGCTTTATGAAGACCCTGACTTTCAGTGGAAGCGTTTAGGGTGCTCCCCGTATACTTGGTGACCTATTATTTTAGTGTTGTTCCCAGGCATGGACCTTGTTTCAGACATTGTTCTGGCCTTGTGTCCTCCACCTCTGAGAAATTTCCCTGTACTATTTCTCTGATAACTTCCTCTCCCCTGTTTTTTTCTGTGCTTCCCCCTCCCCGCCCCACCCCCCAGAAATTACTGATTCGGTCTATGTCCCTTATCTATTGGTTTATTTTTTTTCCATTTCTTTGTCTTGATATTTTCAAATCACTAACCAGTATTTTTAAGCTCTAGAACAATTTGTCTTTTCAACGTAAAGTCCTGTTTAAAAATGCATTTCCTGTTATATTATTTCTGTAATAACAGAGTGACAGACATTTCAAACAAGTTTTACTTAAGAGTTTAAGGATTACCATAAAACCTAAATCAAAAGTGCCTTCAATGGACTAGGCTCTGAAAACTTAAATACAAAATGAAAGTAAGGGCTTTTAGAGGTATAAATGAAGATGGCGGTAACTAGGCAAGGCAGGAGAAAGGTATGAAAAAGAAAAATATGATCTTAGCAAGTGTTTCAGGTGCTCCCTCAGGTCACCAGGCTCTTGAGGCAGGCTGCCCCCGGTCCTCATTCCTATCAAGAAGTGGGTAGGGTAGCCAGTCAGACAAAGGAGCCGAAAGAATCAAATTCCAAGTCTGTGATGGGACCTTCCCTGAGGAAGTCGGCTGGATTGGGAATGCCATGTGAGTCTTCTTGCCGAGGACGGAAGCCAATTAAGGCTTTAGGAAGCAGGAACCAGGCAGACAAATGAGACTCAGGCTCAGACAGGGGCCCAGGCCTAGGCTTGAGTAGATGTCGTGGTTGGCTGGGAAACTGACAGAGGCTCTGAATGCTGACAGGGTACCCAAGGCTATCTGAGTCAAGAGGCACAGCACTCACCTGGTTCGTGGGGCTGAGCAGGCTCATCCTCAAACTAAACCTGCTATCGCCATGCTTCAGAGCCTTCCTCTAATGAAGATAAAGTGACAATAGAAAGATAAAACAAAAGTTCAAGGGCCTTTTGCTGTTCTTGGACCCTGAGTGCATGATTTACCTGCAAACCTGTGTTCATCCTCTGTGTTGCTGCCCAAAGCTTTGTATTAAACACTGTCCCCTTGGCAATCAGGCTTCACTGTGATGGGGAGTAAGAGGCAGTACACACACAAACACTCACACATCACCACCACACCAACTGATTCTTTCCTTCGTGTACAAATATATTGGGAGTCTGCCCAGCACTGTGCCTGCACCGAGCTAGGCTGAAGCTCCAACCCTGCATCAGATGCCCTTGTTGTTTCCATGTCCCACGGGGGAGCAAAAAAAGGCTGGCGATTCCTTCACGGTTCAGCTGCCTCCAAATGAGATGCTTGGCAGGAGAGGAGGACGGCAACCTGTTGTCCCTATATTCATTGTTTATTTGCTAAAAGAATACTTTAGATAATTAGTCACTCGTGCAACTGTTTACTGACTCAACAAATGCTTATTGAGTTCCAATAATGATAATAATTAGCACTCACTGAGTGCTCACCATGTGTCAGGCACAGTGCTAAGCCCTTTGAACTCCACTATGTGCCAGATGTTAGGAACACAGAGATGAAGATGCAGGAACCACCTTCAAATAGTTGAGAGGCCAATAGTCAACATTGCAACCATTTCGTGTAACCTTCACGACACCCATCTGAAGCACTGTTCTTGAGAGGAAATGTAATGAACTGGTTAAGAATAAAGCCTTTTGTATCAGGGATCTGGGACTGAGGTCTGTTTATACTACTTTTTAGCTGTGTAATTTTGGGCAAATTACTTAAACTGTTTAAGCCTCAGTTTTCCCATCTATAAAATGGGTGTGGAATTAATAACGGCTATGCCTTACGGAGTTGTGAAGTTTAAATGAGATGATGCATGTAAAGTGTTGGCACATTGCTTGGCACACAATGAGTTATTATTAAGCCCAGGGTACTATGGGATCCCAGGGATTAATTTAGCATAACATTAAATTAAGGCAACCCAAAGGCACTAATATGCACAGAGTGAATAGGACCTAAGAAGGAAGTGGAATAGTATAAATGCTCCCACTTACTCTGATTAGAAGCCTAGCATTGCCCTCCTGCCCTGCAAACTTCTTCAGTTACAGGGTCTAGCACAAAAACACAGTGTGTCATTGCAATATGCCTTGGAGAAGTTGCTTCTCCCTTCTAAGCTTAAAATTCTTCGTCTTTACAGAGAAAAAGCTGTACCAATCCCACCTAAGAATCCATCCTTCAGTTATGTTCACTACAGCATTGCTTATAATAGGGAAAACTTGCAAGTAACATAAATGTCTATCGATGGAGAAATAGTTTAATAAATTATGATAAATTCATACAATGGAAGACTATATAGCTGCTAAAAAGGTAGAGGTAAATCCCTGTGAGCTGATATAGAAAAATGTACTCTGTTGAATCAAAATTGACGTGCAATAAACACACCAATTCTGAGGACACAGCTCTATGAATTTTTGGAAAATGTCATTATGACTCCAATCAAGATAAAAAACATTTCCATCACTCTAAAAATTTCTCTCAGGCCACTTTTCCATCAGTCCCTCCCTGCTCATTCAGAGGCAACTACTATTATAATTCTAACACTACGGATTCATTTTGTCTCTTCTTAAATGTCATATTTCTGAAATTAATTTTTAAAAAAATATTCAACCATGTTGTTGCAAGTAATAGTAGTTTCCTTTTTGTTGCTATTGTGCACTGAATGTTTCAGTTCCCTTCCAGAAAAATTCCTCTGTTGCAGCTTTAACCCCCAGTGTGGCTGTATTTGGAGAGGGCCTTGAAGGAATTAATTAAGGTTAAATGAGTTCATACAGGTGGGACCCTGATCTGATGGGATTACTGTCCTTCTAAGAAGAGACACCAGAGAGCTCACTCTTCTTCATGCTAAGAAAAGGTCATGTGATCACACAGCAAGATGGCAGCTGCCGATAAGCCACAAGAAGAGGCCTCATAACAAATCTTACTTTGCCAGCATCTTGATCTTGAACTTCTCAGCCTCCGAAATATAAGAAATAAATTTCTGTTGTTTAAGTCACCCAGTTCGTGGCATTTTGTTATGGCATATTGAGCTGACTTGCTGAATAGTATTCCATTGTTTATTTGTAGACTATAGATCGATATTTAAGCTGTTCCAGTTTTTGGCCGTTATATATAAACGATCTTGGTTTGTGTGACCAAGAACAGCTGCTGAGAGGCTGAGAGTTGAACGGAGAGAACTTGGAGTTCTGAGCCAGCCAGAGTGAAAAGACATGGGGCATTCAATGGAGATCCCAGAAAGATCGTGTCTTAAGAATAAAAACTGTGCGCTAGGAGTAAACGCTATGCCCTAGATATAAGGGCAACACTGAAACAGACTCACCTTAGCGAACACTCAAACCAAGCCTCGGCAAGGTCAAGGTCATCCATCAAAAATTTAACTGCACACCAAAATAAAATTCAACACTGTGAAAAAAATGTTTAAAAATCCAGAATGCCTATGCTACATCAATCATAATACCAAAAAATGTAATGAAAAATTACTACCCCTTTTTCTATTCCTTCAACTGAGTAACTTAGATACAGTTTGATTCTTTCGGGTTTGTTTTTAAGCTTCGTCAGTTGGAACCAAAGCAGCATTTAGTCTAGGGTTAATTTTGCCCCACTTTTCTGAGGCAAACCTTTTCTGAGGACACCAACTGAATACTCTATCTGAATTATGTGAATAGCGCTGCTATACATATGTGTGCATGCGTTTGTTTGAGTGCTTCTTTGCAATTCTTTTGGGTATATACCAAGGAATAGAGTTGCTGGGTCATTTGGTACCTCTGTTTAACTTTTTCGGAAACCACCAAATTTTTTCCTATCAGTGCCTGAATGATTTTACATGCCCATCAGTAATATACAAGGGTTCCATTTTTCTCTACATCCTTGCCAACACTTGTTATTTTCTATTTAAAAAAAATAATTATAGTTATTTTAGAGAGTCTGAAGTGGTATTTCATTGTGAATTTGATTTGCATTTCTCTAATGATCAATGATGTTGAGCAGCTTTTCATGTGCTTACTGGCCATTTGTATATCTTCTTTGGGAAAATGTCTATTCAAGTCTTTCGCTCATTTTTAAATTATGATATATTTTAAGTGAAAATAATCAATTATATATATACTATCATTGCCATTTGGTAAAATAAACATTGTGTGTGTACACAAATACCTTACAGAGCATAGTGGTTAGAAACACAAACTTTTTTTTTTTTTGGAGTAATTTTGTCTTTCTCTTATCTAAAAAAAAAAATTATATCCATCCCCCGTTCTCCCCTTTAGTAACCATCAGCTGTTCCCTCTATCTATGGATCTGTTTCTGTTTTCTTTGGTTTATTTATTTATGTTGATGTTTTAGATTCCACATATTGAGTGAGATCATGCGGTATTTGTCTTTCTCTGCCTGACTTATTTCACTTAACATAATACCCTCTAAGTCCATCCACATGGTCTCGAATGTCAAGAGTTCCTTCTTTTTTATGGCTGAGTAATATTCCATTGTATGTATGTACCAGTTCTTCTTTATCCATTCATCTATCGATGGACACCTAGGTTGCTTCCATATCTTGGTTATTGTAATAATGCTGCAATAAATATAGGGGTACATATATCTTTTTGAATTAATGTTTTTATTTTCTTCAGATTAAATAAATATCCAGAAGTGGATTGCTGGATCATGTGGTGGCTCTATTTTTAATTTTTTTGAGGAACTTCCAAACTATTTTCCATAGTGGCTGCACCAATTTGCAATCTCATCAACAGTACGCGAGGGTTCCCTTTCTCCACAATCTCTTACATTTATGATTTTATGTATTTGAGTTCTGTCTTTTTTTCTTGATGAGTTTGGCTAAAGGTTTGTCTGTTTCATTTATCTTTTCAAAGAACTAGCTCTTAGTTTTATTATTTTTTTCTATAGCTTTTAAAATTTTTATTTCATTAATTTCACTCAACTATTTCCTACCTTTTGTTTACAATGGATTTTTTTTTTTAATTGTTCCTTTAGGTATAGAGTTAGATTGTTTATTTGAGATAGTTCTTGTTACTTGAGGTAGACCTGTATAGCTATAAACTTCCCTCTTCGGACTGTAAAATTCCATAAATTTTGAAAAATTGTGTTTTTATTTTCATTTGTTTCTAGATAGTTTTTGGTTTTTTTTCCTTTGATTTCCTCCTTGATTCATTGGTTGTTTAGTAACATGTTGTTTAGTCTCCATATATTTTTTCCCCCAGTTTTCTTCCTGTAGTTGATACCTAGTTTCATGCCATTGTGGTTGGAAAAGATGCTTGATATGATTTCAATCTTCTTGAATTTATCGAGACTTGTTTTGTGGCCTAATATGTGATCTTATCCTGAAAAATGTTCCATGTGCACTTGAAAAAAAAATGTGTATTCTAAAGTTTTTGAATAAAATGTTCTATAAATGTCTGTAAGTCAATCTCTTTGCATATGACATTTAAGGCCATTATTTTATTATTAACTTTCTATCTGGATGATCTATCCATTGATGTGAGTGGCATATTAAAATCCCCTATTATTACTGTAATATTGTGGATTACTGCCTATATATCCATTGATAATTGCTTTATATATTTAGGTGCTGCTGTGCTGGGTGTGTAAGTATTTACAATTGTTATATCCTCTTCTTGGATTGACTCTTTTATAATTATATAATGTCTTTCTTTTTCTTTTTTTACATTTTTTTGTTTTAAAGTCTATTTCGTCTGATATAAGTACTGCTACTCAAGCTTTCTTTTAGTTTCTGTTTGCATGGAATATCTTTTTCATCCCTTCATTTTCAGTCTGTATGTGACTTTCGATTTGAGGTGAGTCTCTTGTAAGCAGCACATAAGATGGGCCATGTTTTTTAATTCATTCAAAAACACCATGTATTTTTATTGAAGTATTTAATCCATTTACATTTAAAGTAATTATTGAGAAGTATGTACCTGTTGCTGTTTTGTTCATTGTTTTTAGGTTGTTTTTATAGTTGTTCTCTGTTCCTTCCTTCTTCTCTTGATCTCTTCCCTCGTGGTTTGCTGTTTTTCTTTAGTGTTTTGTTTAGGTACCTTTTTCTTTGTTTTTTGTATATCTTTTGTAGGTTTTTGGTTTGTGGTTACCATGAGGTTTATTTATATCCTTCTTTATCTATAGCAATCTATTTTAAGCTGATATGCATTTAAATTCAAATATATTCTATAAAGGCTATATTTTCACTTTCCCCTCCATGCTTTATGTTATTGATATTGTATTTTAGACCTTTCTGTGTTCTGTATCTCCTAACTACTTATTATAGTTTGAATTGAGGTTGATACTTTTTTCTTTTAACTTTTACAGTAGCTTTTAAATGTATGATTTGCTGTATTTCTTGAATATTTGGCTTTTCTCGTGAGGTTTTTATCTCTTTCTCACATTTCTTATTTCTGGTTATGGCCTTTTCTTTTCTACTTAAAGAAGACCCTTCAGAATTTCTTGTAAAGCTGGTTTAATGGTGATGAACTCCTTTACTTTTTGTTTGTCTGGGGGAAACTCTTTATCTCTACTTCAATTCTGAATGATAACCTTGCTGAGTAAATTATGCTAGGTTGTAGATTTCTTTTTTAAAGCTCTTTAAAGATGTCTGCCACTCCCTTTTGGCCTGTAAAGTTGCTGATGAGAAATCAGCTGATATAGCCTTATAGGGTATCCTTTGTATGTAACTCATTTTTCTCTTGCTTCCTTGAAAATCATCTCTTTAACTTTTGCTGTTCTAACTTCATTATGTCTTGATGTGGGTCTCTTTGGGTTCATCTTGTTTGGAACCCTCTGTGCTTCCTGCATTTGGATGTTTATTTCCTTTCTCAGGTTAGTAAAGTTTCTAGCCATTATTTCTTTAAATGAAGTTTCTGTTGCTTTCTCTCCTTTTTCTCCTTCTGAGATCCCTATAAGGCAAATATTTGAGCACTTGATGTTATCCCAGAGGGCCTTTAAACTTTTTTTTTAAATTTATTTGTTTATTTATTTATTATTTTAATTGAAGAAATGATTTTAATTTTTTTTCCCCATCTACCTCTCCCCCTCCCTCTGGTAACCACCAGTTTATTGTCCATGTCCATGAGTCTCTGTTGGTTTGTCCTATTTATTTGTTGCTTTTAGGTTTATATCCCACATGTAAGTGATTTTCAACTTTTTCTGTCTGGTTTATTTCACTTAGCATGATTATCTCAAGGTCCATCCATGTTGTCACAAATGGCAGTATTT
>NW_006443570.1:10269971-10290162 GCF_000325575.1 Pteropus alecto
ATGCCGATGGGATTTTGATGGGGAGTACATTAAATCTGTATAATGCTTTAGGTAATATGGTCATTTTAACTATGTTGATTCTTTCAATCCAAGAACATGGACTATCTTTCCATTTCTTTGTATCTTCTTTGATTTCTTTCATTATATAGGTCCTTCATATGTTTCATTAGATTTATTCCTAGGTATTTATTCTTTTCGTTGCAATTGTAAAAGAAATTATTTTTTCCACTTCTTTTTCTGACACTTCGTTATTAAAGTATAGGAATGCTATGGATTTTTGAACATTGATTTTGTATCTAGAAACTTTACTGTATTTGGTTATTGTTTCTAGTAGTGTTCTTTTGGAGTCTTTAGGGTTTCCAATATAGAGAATCATGTTATCCACAAAAGTCCTTTAAACCATTTTTTTTTCATTCTTTTTTCTTTCTGCTGTTCTGATTGGTTGATTTTCACTAGTCTTCCAATCATTGATCCATTCTTTTGTGTTGACTAGCCTGCTGTTAATTTCTTCTAGTAGGTTTTTCATCTCAATTATTACCTACAAATTACTTCTTTTAATTTCCCTGTTTTTTTTTCTTTCTGGGTTTTTTTCTTATTCCTTCATCGGAGAGATAGTCTTCTGTGTTTTCATTTTGTTTGATTTTCTATGTTTGTTTATATGAATTAGACAAAATTGTTGCCTTGTCCAGTATTGGGAAAGTAGCCTTATATAGAGGCAGGCTCTGTGTAGACTGTTCGTGTCAGGTGGTTTAGGCAGGCCAGTAGAAGCCAAGCAGTTGCCTAAGGCATTTGGGGCATTGGCCTGCTGAGCCAGAGCAGCTCCAGGTGGAGAGCCCAGGTGTGCGTACTAATGCCCTGTTGATCCTGCTTGCTCTTTTTTTGGCGGGGCGGGGCGGGGGTGGGGGGAACAGGTTTGGGGGATGTGTCTAGGAACACACTGCGGTGACCTTGCAGGCAGACCAGATCACCTGGATAGAGCCCTTGCCCACAACGTGAATGATGGCACTCATTGGCCACTCTGATCCCAGAGAATTCCCACAATCCCTGGAGAGCTCCTATGGCTCTCCACTCTTCTCTATATCATCTCTCTCTTGTTCATTATACCGAAAATAGTCCCATATAGAAGAAACCTCTACATAGGCTCTATGTGCGAGGTACCTTGGGGAAGCTGTTTGGAGCCGAGCAGGCACATGCGGCACCTGAGGCACAAGCCTGCCTGGAGGAGCAGCTCTCGGCAGAGAGGCCAGGTACATGTGGTGATACTCTGTTGTTCCAGCTTGCTTCATTAGTTGGGAGGCAAAGGCTCCAGGCAATGTAGCTGTGAAGCACTGAGGTGATCTTGCAGGTAGGACCCAGCCCCTGAATAGAGCTCCCACTAGCTCTATCAAAGTAAAGGGGAGCTCACCAGTTCCTCCGGCCTTGGAGAGCTCCTAGAGGGCTTTCTTGGCTTCCCAGCCTCCTCTGTCAGTCTCTTTCTCTTGTTTGTTGTCAGAGCTGTTCATTCAGCACTCAATTGCTACCTATATACATGGTTTTCGATTTTGCTCATGGGAGGGGGCAAGTTCAGCATCCTCCTGTGCCGACGCCATCTTGGATCTCTCTTGGATACACAGACTTTAGAGTAACACTGCCTGGTTTGTGGCCTGGTCCTGTTACTTTCCACACGTACCACCTGGGCAAGTTACTGAATCTCGCTGTGTCTCAGTTTCCTTATGTTTGAGATGGGTATAACAGCCTCTTCGTATTGCCGTCAGGATGAAATGACGATCCATGTAAAGGGCTTAGAACAGTGCTCAGGAACATTGTAAGTACTTGTTAAATAACTGTTGTTTATTTAATAACAACGATGATATACAAATATATGTTGGTATCTGCATAGAAATAATTTTGTAAGGAAAGACTATTATTAACCGAGATTTCCATGGAAGAATAAGATTAGAAGGGATTGGGGGCATGTTCTCTTTTTAATTCACATAGTTTTGTATTGTTCGAGTGTGTTAAAATAGCATTTATTTTAAAAATAAAGATTTTTTTTTTAAAAAAGCTTAACGATGTAAAAAATAAGGGAACTATCTGCTTTAAAATTTACCTTTAACCTTTACCCTAAATCCAGGGTCTTTATAATCGTCAGATGGCCTTATTTTTCGTATGGCTTTCCAGAGGCTGCAGTTTGAAGTAGCTTTGCAAGGAAGGGCTGTTAGGTGGTCCCTATCTACTTCTTCAGAAGATTCCCTCTACACTTCTCATCTGTTTTATGGCTACTCACAACTTCCTCTAGCTCCTGGCACACTTCGCTCTCACTTAAGAGTCTTTCACTTTTTGTTCCTTCTGCCAGGAATACTGCTTTGGACTCCACCCCTACATCCTTATTGTTCTCCTTGAATTTACTGCTCTTGAAAGCCTTCCTTTCTCCCTCTTCCAAGCTGGGTTGGGTGCCTCTGCCTTCTCTGGGCTTGTCTAGCACTCACCCCTGTGTGATCCCAAGTTCACCTCTTGTCACATCATATTGGGAATTTCCTTTCTGTTTCCTCTGATAGTGAACAAGTAGAACAGGAGCCAAGTTTATTTCCATCAGGACTTCATGGTTCTATCCCCAAAGGCTAGCATGTATCTGTAAAAATGGGAGATGCCCATAGCACTTGTTGAACAAAAGAATGCATGAAAGAGAGATATGGTTCTCCAGTCAGAAATCCAAGTTTCAGCCCTCAACTGTGTGTCCTGGCTTATTTGGTATATAAATCAATGTCTCAATCAACATAGAGCTTTAAGGATCTAAAGAAAATGCTCTAGAGAAATTGCCCCAGTGGAAAGCTAAGTAGACCATAGACCCTTGCCCCCTCACACAATAGAGACTACAGATTCCAAAAGAAGTGATGACTATCACCCATCCAATTATCTTGGCTATTATCAAAGGATCACTTCTTTCTTTGAAATAAAACAAGATGAGTTCATTTCAAACCTATGAGTTTCAAACAGCCACCCCCTCAAGTTCCAGAGGTGGTGCAGCTGTTTCTTTAAAAAGAGGAAATAATAAGAAAAATACTTTTACCTCCCTGATAAATAAATAACCCTGAATTTTCCAAAATTTCCTAAAGAAAATATTAGATGTACTAAATGTCCAGTATGTGTTCCTGGCAGAGTTGAGAGGCTAACATTGAATTAGGCCTCCAAATATCCTTCAGAGCAATGTGAGGCACCACATGAAGGCTTCACCAGAAAAGCTAAGTTCCCATGATACATTACTTAGGAAGGGACTGGAAAGAGGGGTACTCCCTCCACGAGCCAATGCAGATCAAAACTAGAAAGTTTCATTGTGGGTTATTGTTATTATTATTGGTGTGAGTTATTATAACTTCGGTTATCTTTGGCTTGTGTGCCTGATGATATGTGTGTTTGGGTTGTTGTTGCAGTGATGGTAGGGTTGCATGTGTCTTCTACTTGCTATTTTTTAATTCTTCTCATGGGATTTATGGAATTCTGGTGATAATATACACCAGTTCTTGTTACTGTGTATGAATAGATAATAGAATTTTATGTGCAGAGATGATTAAGACATAGGAGAACTTCCTGTAGGTGAGGCATGCTCAGCTTGGTCTGTTCCACAGGATCTTGCAAGGTCTCTCATCCCTAAAGCTCACTGCCATGGGTCTCACAAGAGAAAAGTGGAACCTCTTGCTGAAGCACTTGTGCACCTTCTGAGCATGCTCATCACCTAACAGATTTCCAGTGGCTGGGAGGCTGGCATTGTTGCCTGGCATCTCATGATGCCCCAGCTCCAAGCTGAGGTTGAAGCTGATCTCTCTTGAGATTTCTGGAGCAGAGGGTTTGTAACCAAGGGGGAGGGAGCTATAGTTTGAGTTATATTTCTGTTTCTTAATATCCAAGATGGACCTGAGAGTCTCACAGTGCCAATAATATTAATATTAATCACCATCATCATCATAGCTAACATTTGAGTGTTTACTATGTGCCAGGCACTCTGTGAAACACTTGAGATGGAATATTTTATTTGATCTTCCCAAGAATCCTGTGGGGTTTATTTTTACAAATAAGGAAACTTATTTGTAAATAAAGCTGAGCAGCTTGCTCAAGGTCACCTAACTCATAAGTGGAGGAGGTAAGATATAAACCCAGGCAGCAGTTTGCAGGTGGTGATAGACACACCCTAAGGTGCCCTCCAATAAGTCACGTCATTGCATAATCCTGTCCCATGGAGTGCAGGAGACTTGCTTCTAATCCATAGAAAATGCAAAGGTCGTGAATGTCATTCCCATGATTATGCTACCTTGTATAAGACTCTGTCTCAGCCAAATGGAGCAAGAGAGAGTCTCCTGATGGCCTCACAGAAGCGAGCACCCTGTTGCGTGCTGCCCATGGAGAGGGCCATGGAGCAGGGGACTATGAGTGGCCTCTAGGACCTGAAGGCCACCTCCAGCTGACAGCCAGTAAGACACTAGGGTCCTCACTCATACAACCACAAAAATATGAATTCTGCCAATAACCTGCATAAGCTGGGGAGCCAATTATTTCCTAGTTGAGCCTTCAGGTGAGAACACAGATTGGCAGCAACGCCTTGTCTGAAGCCTCGTGAGACCCTGAGCAGAGGCCTCAGCTAAGCAGGCCTGGACTCTTGACCCATGCGCACTGTGAGATAATAGTGTCTTGTTTTAAGCTACTAAGTTTATGGTGCTTTGTTACGAAGCATAGCAAACTCATACATAGCCCATGCACTTCACCTCCACCTCATCCACCTTTGCAGCAGGTCCCTGCGCTCTGGTGCATGGATCCTCCTGCAGAAGAGTTCTTTCCCTTTCCAGAGAGTTCTAGCCTCATTTCTTGGAAAGGGGCCAGAGCCAGGGAATCCTGGTCTCCTTTCTAACAGGAGGCAGATAAGTGGGGGACCCAGAAACAATTGGCACTTTATCTGAAAGAAAGGTCAGCAAGAAGCATGTGGAGCCGTCCTGCCTTGTGACATTTCTAGGCAAGCGGAGACTTTGGGTTAGGATTCAGGCATAACTTCCGAGGACTGATCTTGGTAGAAATGTGTACTAGTGATGTTACATGGTGGGAAGGGGAGTAATCTGAGATTTGAAACTGTGGTTATGTACTGATGTTTAACTGAGTTAATGCAGGCCTTCTTGGGCACATTTCACCTTGACATTCAGTGCTGGAATTTAAAGTATGACTCACAGACCACACGTAGTTGGTGTGGCTCCATGTCTGTTAGATACTTTCAGTTTCTCTACTTCATTGAGCATGGCTCTAAAAAGTCAGTATCTCAGGACAGGGCTGCTTGCAAAAGCCTTCCAAAAATAAAACACAGTCCTCTGTGCAGGAACTAATAAGGCTGAGAATTTCCTCTTCCTCAATGACCACGTGTGTCCCCAGTCAGGACTGTGCAGAGCTGTGCGAACAAGGGCTGCTACGTGACGCTATTTAAAAAGTCATTTCAGTCCCTAGCCTGGTCACCCAAGACACTGGATTCTTCTTAGCTGCCCCAGGAGGCTAAGGGCTATATATGGGCCTGCTTAGAAGGGGTCTGCCCTCCAGGCTGAGCTGGCACACCCTGGTGGGCCAGGGGGTCACCTTTGCTGATCATACTTTCCAAAGAAGGAGACAAAACATCCATGGCCTGAACACTGGTGGTGGTATCTGGGATTGGGCCTGCTCAGCCTTGGGGTGGCCAGTGGGTTTCTCAGCAAGCTACCTCAAGAATGAGAACAGTTATTGATTCATCTTTTTGTATGAGCCACATGACATTCAGGCCCTCTCTCTACGTGCAGCTAGAAGGGACAAAATACTTGCCTGTCGAAGGATGTCTTTTGCAGAGATGACTATTGAACAAGGCTGTCGCCCTGCCACACCCAACTCTGGTCTATTTGCATTCCTGAGGCAGGATTTCCTGGGGAAGTGGACAATCAGCTGTAGGGGAGGCTCTGGACTGTGAAAGAACTAGGAGAGGGCTTTCTTCTGAGGGCTGAGAGAGAGGTGATAGATTAGCATCAGATAGCCTAGGGTGAAGAACAGCTGGCCTTGGGACTTGCAGAGAGCCTGGCCCTCAAAGAACAGAGGATTCCTGGGCTGCTGTCTATACTTGTTAGCCCAGGGGCCAGTCGGGAGCCGCAGGGGTGGGCTGGGTCCTTGGGTCTTCCTGGGAAGATCAGTCAGAACCAACAGAATTTGTACCAAATAAAATGGAGATCGGCATCAACGTAAGCCAAAAATGAATAAGCACACTTAAGAAGACACAGGAGAAGCGCCAAAGATACGTGCAGATAGACGCGAATCCAGTGTATCACTCACACCCCCATCTGTGAAAAATACTTGGGAAAGACTCTGACAAAACTACAAATGAATCCACTGGCGACCTCGGGAAGTCAGAAGATGAAATGACTTTCAAATCTTGCTGTTTTAACAACAGAAGTGAGATCTTGCTCATGTTGCAGGTCTCTCCTGAGCATCACGGCTCCGTTGCACATCCTTTTCATGGTGGGGCCTGTTTGGTGTCAAAGTCCGCATGCGTGCTTTCATTCTGCTTTATGTGGATTATTGTTTTTAGGTTGTTGTTTCCTCTTTTACTGTTCTCTGATATTGGTTGGATCAAGTCCCTATCCATTCTGTTTCTCACCTGTTCAACTGAGGAGTTCTATTGCACTTTTCTATTTAAGAAATGCAATTAAATGCAGGGACCCTCCCTCCGTTCCTTCGCACGTAGTTGGTGTGGCTCCGTGTCTGTTAGATACTTCCGTTGGTAAACACATTTCTCTACTATTATTTGAAAATAACATGCCAACTGAGAGTGATAGAATAAAAATATAAAAGGAGTGGGTCCCCATTGACAAGGGGTGCTTCTACATTAACCCAAGATGCCTGTTTTGGACTTATTTTATAAGAGGAATGGCTTCCATATCTGCCTCTGGTATTTGGGATTTTCTATTATATGCAGCAATGATCAATTGTATTGTTCAAACATTTCATGTCTGTCCCAATGGAAGGATTACATATTCCCAGTTTATTGAGGTCAGGCTTGGCCTTGTGACTGGCTTTGGCGAATGAAAACACAGCAGAAGTGACCTGTGCCAGTCCTAAGCGGAAGCTTTGAGAGCCAGGTGGGTCATTCCACCAAGTTCTCTTTTCCTCTGCCATGAGCACAGCGATGCCTTAGGAGGAGACTCTCTAATAGCCCAGGTTCCAAAGTGGAGGTCACGTGGAACAGAGCCACAGCCACTCTACAGTGCACCAGTCATGTGAGCACAAACTAAATCTTGTAAGCTCCTGAGATTTTGGAGTCTTTGTCAACACGCATAACCCAGTCTGCTCAAACTGATACAATCGTCAAACATAATCCCAGCAGCTGGTGTTTATGAGTAAAATCAATTTGACTTAATGCATCTTGCTATCTAGTATGTAATTGCCACCCTGGACTTATAATTAACCCTGTTTTCCGAGAAAATGATGGGGACCCAGAGCGATGAGGTCACCTTCCCAGAACTGCACAGGCAGTATGGGGAGTGGAGCCAGATTTCAAACTCAGAACTAAATCCCTTGTTCATTTTACTGCCAGAAGCTGCCTCACGAGACAGTAGCAGCCACCCTGGCGTCACAACCGAGATGCTTGAGGCACTGTGGCTCTGTGTGGGGTTTTCTCATTCAATTCCATTTTTAGCTGGAGTAGCACATGGTACTAGGTTTCTGTTACCCTTGGAGTCTGACTGATTTATCACAAAATAAGCCTCAAACTTCCCACGCTTTAAAAAGAAAAAAAAGGGAAAGGAAGAAAAACTTAACTGTCAATGTCCAACTCCCACTGCCAAACTGGGCGTAAAAATTAATATTCAGTTTCAGTGCTCCATAGTCTCTGAATTGAAGGCCTGAATGATCTGTTTCCTGAAGTTAGGGGGAGGTCTCTCCTTTGGGGGGATAGTTCTAGGCTTTTTGATAGTTTCAGATCTTGAGTATGTAGTGAGCCGAACAGGGTCCCCACTACCTAGGAGCCTGGGTCCTGCTGACTGTCTCTGCTTCACATTACTGAGTTTGGCAGAACGGCCTCCCCCTCCAGGAAACTCAGGCAGTTCCCAGCCGTCACCCTTGGAGAGAAAAACTTTTTCAAGGGCCCCTTTCATGAGGGGAAAAAAAGCGTCCAAAAACCTCACCTCAGCATAAATCTAACCATTCAGGGCCCCCTCACAGATTTTTACACAGGACTTCAGGGCGGGGGTGGGGACAAAGGAGGTGGAAACAAACGCAGAAGAGAGAAGGAAGGAACTCCTTGGACCTGGTTCGGGACATGAACAAGAAAATTGTGCAAATATCAGTGGATGGTGGGGGATGGGAAAACAGGGAAATCTTCGAAAGTTCCATAGACTACACCATTCATTTTTATCTTGACATTTTCCCTACCTGAGCTTTTATGTATGTGGATTTCTGGATCTCCAGGTTATAATCTGAGGAACAGTTAATGATGAAAAAAAGTCGGTTTGGGTCAAATTACACACAAAAGCTCTGCTTCTTAGAAGCTGATTTATTGCCGCCTGCTCCTCTTGGAAGTTCACTTCCAAAGAGGGATTGTGTTGTCTTCTGATGAAGGCTCTTTTCAATCTTCATGCCCGTTCCGAACTGTACAAGTTAAGCACCACCAAACTCCAGCCTGAGCAAAGGTCCGGATGAGGGAATAGAGAGAAAAAGTTGATGGGCTGGGCGAGATAAAGTCAGAGTGTGCCAAGAATGGCTGCTGAAGCCCCAGAGGTGAGGAATCTGTTGGAGCGTTTGAGTCCCTATCTGTATGATGAAGAAAGGAGTGTTACCAGCTCACCCGTAGGAGAGGCAGATGTCATAGACTGGGTGGAGTATCATACCTTGGTTTGAACTCGGATCAAGATTTCGGAAATGGCTTGAAAAGTCAGATGCTAAGAGATATCTGGAGTCTTGACAACAAGATAGATCACAGAGGCTTAAAGAGTGAGGCTAATTTCCCTAATAGCATCTTACCTTCAACTCAAGCATTAATCTCTTCACATTCAGCCTTTGACCCTAATCAGGTAGCCATTGAATAGATTTAACAGAATAGTGTTCACTGGCACTAAGAAGTTAATTCAGATGGGAGGCTTGGATTGCTTTAGAGCTTCTGGGCTTCATAAAAGCATAAGAAACTATAATATCACCAGCAAGACTTTGAGCAAGACTCATCAGCACTTGCTATTCGGAGACAGAGGAGATGATATACCCAGCTCGCTGGTATTTAAGGCACTTTCTCCCAAAGTAAAGATGGGTTGGGAGGAGGCTCAAGTCACTTCTGTAACTGATGGGGTAACAAACCACCCCAAACTTAATGACAACCATTAGTTATTTCTCACAAGTCTAGTGAAAAACTATGGTTCTTCCAATCTGGGCTAGACTAGGCTGATCATGGCTTGGCTTGCCCATGTCAGCTGAGGGACTGGCTAGAGACTAGCTGATCTAAGATGGCTTCACTTATCTCATATGTTAGGTGATTGGCTGACTTTTGGCTGCAGCAATGGGGGTGACTGAGTCATGAATCTCATTATCCAGCAAGCTAGCCCAGGCTTGTTCTCTTGATGGTATCAAGGTTCCCACAGAATGAGAAGTGTGAAAGGCTCTGAAACCTAGGCTCGGAACTGGTTTGGTGTCACTCATAGTATGTTCTATCAACTAAAGCAAGTCATGAGGTCAGCTTAGATTCCAGGACTGGGGGAATTGACTATTTTTTGATGAGAGGAGCTGCAAGGTCAAATTCTTAATGGTGTAGGTACAAAAAGATATGGAGAATTAGGGTCATATTTATAACCAGTTTACACAAATGGATTGGTTCTATTTGTGAGATGGTTGACCCAGGCTATGGGTGTGATGCGTGACCTGGAATCCAAGCCATCTAGGTGTGAAGTGAGTAGACCCATGGAGGAATTAGAGCATAGCTCTAACCTCAATGGGGCTGTGTTTCTCAGTAAGCAATTGTAGGGTCAAAGGGTTTCCCACATTCAAAATATTGCCTAGGATTTCTTCTCTTGGTGCCTTTGTGAATGCTTCTTGCATTTTACTGAGAGACCAGAAAAATCAGGGCTTCTTTCTGTCCCTCCCCCCACCCAAGATGTTTTTTCTTGAAAAAAGGTTTGAATTAACTAAGCCTTCCTTTTTGAAAACACCTGATCACAGTGTATCTGCTCTGCAGATTTATGGGCTTCTGCTGACTTCCTAAAACACTACAAACATGGAAGAGGTGGGAGGACTAACCTAAGCCTTGTGGCTTAAGGGCTATAAATCAAGCTTCAGAAATCTAGGACACAAAGGTAACCTACTAAAGATGGTAGTGAACCATGGTGTCCCTTCCACAGTTATTGAGATCAGGACTCTCAAGCACTCAGTTTGGATATATGAGTTGGTCTTGAATCATGACCTTGAAGATCTCTAGGGCCACCTGCACAGGGTGATGATGCCTCCATCTCTGAGAGAAAATGACCAGCACCGGTGGGGTGGCAAGATTCCTTGATCACCCCACACCCGTCCCATGGTGATCCTACTGGAAAAATGAAAAGTTGCTTCTCACAAAAATGTCAGTGTGGCATACGTTGGTTATTGCCTGTTCAAAAGCTATTCTTCACTGCCCCCCACAAACTGCTTTCTTCCATGCCAATGGAACCCTAATTTGGATTCAGTACAGGCAGCAACATGGTTTGCCAAGATAGGACCCTCTGCAGTTCCAGAGTACGAACAATGATTGGTCCAAGGTAACCACTCTACTTTTACTGGCCTGTGCTAATTAATGATTGATTTAAGGATGGACATATGACCCAGTTTCTGGCCAATAGTATGTAGGAGGAAGTCTGATAAGGGCTTCTGGGAGAAATTTCCAGCTGATAAAAAGAGAGGTACACGAAGAGGTGCACTTACTTCTTCCTTTCTGCTTTTAGATTTCAATGTTCGATGAGGAAGTGATGTTTGGAGCCGTGGCAACCAACTTCTGACCACAAAGGGAAGGCTAAGAGCAGCTCTTGAAGCTGACACAAGCCTGGACATCGCTGAGCTGTGGAGCCAACTTGAAACCTGGGATAGAATTCAGTCAGATATAGCAGCCGTTGTTTATAGCTGAGGTTGGTTTCCACTGGTCGGCGTTGGTTCTGATTAGTCAGCGCCTATGACATATAGATTGTTAAGAATTTTGAATACCACCCTGGGCCCTTGCCTGGCACAAATGCCTCTGAATTTATTGTTATGTAATGAAAAGAAACACCTGTTGTTTAAGCCACATCAATTGGATAGTCAGTTACTTGCAGCCAAGAGCATCCCAACTGATGCAGTTAGGAATCATGGAAATGGGGTCATGTCTAACCTGTGCGTGTGGATATTTCATTTTGGCAGCCCTGTCAGCATCTATCTTATTCCTTATCCCTACCCAACCCAATTGCTAGGTAACAGTAATGCCTTTCTCTATTTATTGGCTCCCTGAGATATATAAATAGTGATAATGGTGGGGTAAAGGCAAACTAACATCTGCACCTGGGAAAGGAAGCCGCTGCAGCATTATCTGTGTGCTGGATCTGCTCTTCATGGAAGCGCTAAGGTAAAAATTTATCCCCTTTGGCAGAAACAGAAGATTTAACTAAGTTCTACCTAACCTGTCTACTTGCTCTTCTGCTATACCATTTGATTGGCCATATTGATAATGTCTCTTTTAGGAATGAGTCTTGGGTATCTATCAGTCAAGCAGACAACCAACCGATCTGGTTGATGCATGCCTTCAGTAAGGAGAGGTAGCTTCAGGGAGAGGTTCTAAGGACACACTTGCTGTGTCGCACTGTAGTTATTTTTCTTCTGTGTCCATTGTCAATATAAAAACATCTAAACCTGCAGAAAATTTTTATGAAAATTCATTTCAACCAAATGGAGAATACACCTGAAAACAAAAACAGAAACAGCGCTTCTGAGAAGGGCAGTTTGCAGCTTCTTTTCTACATCTGGAATTAAGGAGGAGATGTAAGGAAGATTACATGAAGGTGGGAAAAAGCAAGATAGGGATTGGATTACAGGATAGTTAACGAGATTATGTGCTCTCCTGAGGGTAGTTACTTTGAAAAAGAGGCTTTTCAAAGGTGTGAGAACCTACATGCACAGAAACAATGGATAGAGCTCGCCTAAGGCAAAGTTAAACCTTTTACTAAAGAAGTTGTATGCTTAGGGTGTGACTACCCACCTCGACTGCCAAGTCAGGAATTTATGATCAGATCACCCTGTGAGCTTGCTTTCCATGGAACCCCTTTTTCGTCTACACCATCCTCCCTCAGGAATGCAAGCAGTTTAATGGCAAGAACAGCATCTTTAATCTCTGTATCATTAAGTTTGGCAGAGGATCTGGCCCATACAGAGGATTTATTGAAAGAGAGAACGAATTATATACAAAATTATTTTAAAATGCATGTCCTACCAAGAGTAGATGATTTTTATGGCCACAGAATAATTTACTTTCTATCTAACTGCCTGAAGAAACTCTAATTAGCAATATTGGAATATCTCAACTTATTTTTAAAACCAACACATTCAGAAACACATTTGAAGAGGAGTCGACCCATCTCTCCATGGGCTTTTTGTGGCATAGTTTGTGCCTAGAAAGCCGTTTTATTTTTTATGAGAAAGATGATGCTTCTTTCTAAAGCAACTCTCTTACTACATGTGAAGACGAGAAGTGGAAATATCATTCTCAGGGTTTAAAAAAGGTTTTTCATCAATTCACTAAGTAGTGTGTTTGAACTAACTCTAAAAGCTGACTTAAAGAAACTAGATAAAATATATTTATATCTCTGCTAACCACCTCTCAACGTGTCAGCTCATCTAAAGCCTCCCTGAGATCCAGGAGAGACAGCATGTAAGCTGTTCTTTAGATGGCCATCTGAAAGCTCATCAAATAGCAAGGTAGGAAAACATAATCACCTCCAAAACTTTCAAATTGCATTGATCTGTGGCATAAAGCCCTCGCCACAGGAAGAGAAATGATGGATTTGAGACTCACAGGAGGATTCGTTTAAAGTGCTTTGTGGATTTTTGTTTTTTGTTTTTTGTTTTTTGGTTTTTTTAAATTTATGTATGGAATTGCCCAGGAGTAGTAAATAGACTTTATTTGCTATATTTTGGAGAAGATAAAATTATCAGGACTGTCTACGTATTTCAAAGCCAGGGAAAACAAAAACAGCTTTGAAGCCTCTCCTCCTGGATTTTTTTGTCCTAATCTTCTAAGAGATGGTCTTGATAATGTTTATTCTTTTCTTCTTTCTAAAACAGTTGAAAGTACTATTTTTCTCAGTGAAAATAGCAATCTGATTTTTAATTAGGTCAGGTAAAGTACCCACTGAGCTCCACAGATTATTTAAATGATTGCAAAAGGGCAAGCAGGAATTTCTGAATAACATCGCTAACCTTCCCCAAAAATCTCTCTCTCCTCTTCCTCTCCCTAACCCTGCGTGGCTCCAGGACCAGGCTCTGGTCTTTGTGGGTTGGATATTTCATTTGGATTTATGCCATCTGGACAAATTTTCTGCTGCATTTCCCCTATAACCAAAAAGATAAGCCATTTCCATCTGCTTGGAGATAATGTGTGGTGTTTTGTTTCTATTGGTGGGTATGGGGAGGGGGACATACAGCTCACACTAAGTGCAGCCAGCAAAGACTGACAAGTGGGCCTTTATTTTAAGTTTCATGTACCTAGAAACATCAGTTTCTCATAAAATCCCATCCTGTGAATCTCCCTCATAGGCTGGAGCAGAGGTTGTAAGGACCAGATATTAAACATTTTAGGCTTTGTGAGACATTTGATTTCTGTCACAACTGCTCAACTTTGCACAGAATCAGCCATAAACAACATGGATCAAAACAGACATGGCTGTGTTCAAGAAAGCTTTATAACAAGCAGTGAGCTTTGAATCTCTGACTTGGAGCATCTTTCAGTGTTTCACCTGATGGGGGCCCAGGTCATAGTGTTTTGAGTAATGGTACCCTGCCTGCTGCCGTGAGGAGGCGAGCCCAGCTGTGGCTCTGATCTCTACAGGCAAGTCCATCGCACCACCTGACCTGTGCGGAGGCCACACTTTTGTGTGATGGAGAGCTGGTAAGCATTATAGCAGGTAGACGCTCAGATTAATGAGCTTGCCAGCTGCCCTTGTTGAAGTCCTACTAATGTCCCACCTCGGCCATGGTGATCTTTTCCCTGGCCCCCAAAATTCCTTTTTTGGCCTCTTCTCCACACTCTACTAGGACTCTTTTTCTGAAACACAGTCTAATTACAGAGCTCTTAGTGGAACAAGGGTTAATGAAGAAAGTCTAATCATATCTAATCATAGTATTCAAGGCTCTTCTTAAGCTGATAACAGGCTGACTTATCCATTAGGAACAGCAGGTGTGGTGACTGGGGCCTGTGATACTTTTGGGGGGCCAAGACATATTTTAATTTTAATTTTTTTAAAGTAAAAGAAAAATGAATATAATAATATTGAGTATAATGAATTCAGCCTAAATTTTATTCATGTTTATACTCATCCAGTCATAAATATAATTTTTCAAAAATTTTTTAAATGAAGGTAAATTTACTTAGGACTCTTTCTAAGGATTGCCATGTAAAATACAAAGCGCCCAGTTAAATTTGAATTTTAGATAAATAATTAATAATTTTTAGTATAAGTATATCCCCAAATATATCATGGGGAATACCTACTCTAAAAACTTATTTGCTGTTTATCTGAAATTCAAATTAACTGGGCATCTTGGTTATCTGAAATTCTTCTTTTTTTTTTTTTTTGCTAAATCTGGCAATACTACAGGAAAGTCGTAATGTGGCCTTGCTGGCACCAGTTACAATTGCAGCCTTCTCTCCCACGCTCCTGCAACTGAATGTCTTAGATCGGGTTCCCAGGAAGCAGGTCTTGAGGTGAGGATTCATGTGCAAGTAATTTATTTAAAGAAGTACTCCCTGGGAAGACTAGTAGGTAAGGGAGAGAACAAGGCTGGGCAGAACAGGAGAGGGGCTGAGCAAGGATCAAGGGCAGACCTCTCTAAGACCCTGCACAGGGTGCGTTGGCCTGACCCCACAAGAGAGCATAAGTTTCACCTCAGAAATGTCCCAAAGGGTATCTGGTCAGAGCATGGACGTTGTCATCCACACTAGGCCAGAAACAGAGGTTAGCCCAAGTGCGAGGCTTGGTCATAAAAGTCTTTTTGATCCTGTTAGCTTGCTTTCATTTGGTTTTATTCTTTAACCTACACCTAAGTGCACAGGAGAATGATGCAATTATGCATATATGATGGCATGAATGGATACTGCTCCCTTGCGCCCACCTGTACCTCACAGAGGTCACCTGGACTTCCCATAAGGCCTAAACCTTATGGAGGTCTCAAACGTTTATCTTATTACCATAAAAATATTTTCCTTCTTTGCTGTTGTTATTAGCTCCACTTTTCTATAACTTAGCCCATGCTGCACCATCTAGCATGTTCGACATTGAGTTCTCTGGCCTGACCAAGGCCTAGCATTGTCACCAGTGCCCATGTCTCATTTGTCAAGCTTCCCATTGCTCTCCGAATGTGTCACTCACTTTCTCACCTCTGCAATTTTCCTTCTGCCATTTGCTCTGCCTGCAAACCCCTTCCCATCTTTTTCCTTCTGGCAAATTCCTATCATCCCCCATGGCACAGAAAAATGCCCTCTCATCTGTGACACTGTCTGCTACCTCCATCCCTGAGCAACACATTCCTCCTGTGGAAACTCAGACATACCTCTGCATGTCACTGATCACTCGTGCTAAGATTATTCACATACGCATCTGCTCCTGGCTACCTGTAGTGTCCCCTCTGGCAGGGATTTGGTTTTATTTATCTGGTTATTCCCAGTACCTCGTCTGTAGTGGCCCCTCAAATGTTAGTTGAATGAATGAAAGAATACAGGAATTCAGTAGATGGCTCTGCACAGATGAGCATTGTACAGCAATGAGCCAGCTCCGCATGCCTGTAGATAAAGTGTACATACGTTTATAGGATCAGCAAAGCAGAGGCACCCAGACATAAGTGGGAAAATGAAAAACGGAGTCCTGCATCAGATGCCACTGAGCTTCATCCTGGTGAAGCTAGGTGCTCCTTCCGTGGAGATGTCTCCAGCCTTCATTCCATGTGTCCAGGCCCCCAGACTGAGGTCTTTTCAAATCTGCACTAGAGTGTCCCTTCTGATGATTTTATTTTATTTTTTTTCAGTTTTATCTGTGCTTACGTTTTTGTCCCCCAGTGGAGATTTGCTATACCTACAGGAGAGCTTCTCCTACTTCATGATTTGAGTCTCTGTCACTATGAATATATGGTATACACACAAAAAATTTAATCAAATATGATGATTTGATTTCTACCTCCATTTCCAGGAGTGGGAGCCACCTCTATTTACTGGTTAGGGCCTGATCTTTATCAACTCCTCATCAATTCCCACTTTCTGGGGGCTTCCTGTAGCACCCTGCATCCCCAGCTCTAAAACACCCAGGCCTAATAGGCAATAGATAGCCTGATGGAAAGAGCACCATGGAATCCCATGGCCAGACTGGATCCCTTGGACTTGGACGTGAGCCTTACTCAGATCTGCATTCATCTGCCCCTTCAGACACCCAAGGTGCTGCTCTACTTCCTCTCAGCGCACTGGTCAACCCACTCCCACAGCCAGAGGTGGTGGTAGGAGGGGAGGGGTGAGAAGGAAGGAAAAGCCCAGACTCTGGAGTGGCTAGATCTAGGCTTTGACCTTGGCCCTGGCACTGACAAGTAGAATAATCTTGGGGAAGTTGCTTCATCTCACTTTTCTCACCTGTCAACAGGAATAATACTACCTCACGGGAAAGACAGAACTAAGAGACATCGCTTAAAAGATGCACAAGACAATTTCAATTCTTTTTTCTTCTGTTTGGGGGCCCTACCTGCTTCTAGATTTCTCCTTTCCCTTCCTCTACTGATCCTTGAGGCTAGGGTTCAGAGTGCTTCCTGGTCTGAAAAATAGCCAAGAGAGATGCTCTCCTTGAGTCCTGTTCACAGCGAGGCGCTCCTGAGGGCCCATCATCCATTTGGGGGGAGGGCAGAGCACTGTTAACCAAAAGGACTTGGCAGTTGACATGAGGGCAGGTGGAACAGGAGTTGAATAGGGCACAGACCGCACAGTACAATGTGACCAAACTAATAAGGCCTACCTCATTAGAAAGAATTGTTATGGAATATTCCTCCTGACGTGAGTGGGCAAAAGGGGATGAAGTGATAAAGGGACATGGAAATGAAGGAAACCTGGAATTTCATTTGCATGATAGGCCCTCAGTTACTCAGGCTGGCTGGGAGGTTACACTCATACTGCCTGGAGCACCCAGTGTTTGTAGTCACTCCTCTCTCGCCTTCACGGGGAGACTGGTAAGACTCACTTTCTGATCAGCTCAGTAAGCACATGGCAACATCCTTCAGGAGAAGAGGTGCTCAGTGAAGGTGAAATGTCCATTATGTTGTTAGTTTCCCACCCCTTCCACTTGCTTCAATTTTTGATTCCTCTACCTCTTCCTACCACAGCCATGTAAATAGAACGACTCAGAGAGATTCAGTGACAGCTGCCCTTAATCTCCAGCTTAATTTCAGGTGGTTTCCTCCTGTGCAAAAAAAAAAAAAGAAAAAGAAAAAAATTCAGGTTGATCCTCCAAGACAAATTATTTAGCTACTTTTTTTGTTTATTCTTTCAACATCACAATCAGGGCAGGAAGGGTGGTGTTAAGATGAGCTACTCAGTCTCTATCATCTGGTAGGAGAAAGGGATACAAATAAATGATCTCAGGATGATGTGCTAAGTGCTGCCACAAAAGGCTCTATGAGGTCCTATGAGAACATCGAGAAATGAGTGACTGACAGTCACAGAAGAATGTATGTTTGAACTGAGTCTTAAAAGATGAATCAGAGTTTACCCACATTGACGAATGTGTCAGAAAACATTCTAAATGGAGAGACCAATGTGTACGATCAGATGTACAGATTGGCCTGACATGCTGAAGAACTTGATTTGGCTAGAATACAGGGTATTTGGGGAAATAATAAGAGCTGGAGCTAAGTAGGTAAGCTGAAGGCTGAATAATTCATTCGATAAATATCTAATGGGCACCTACTATGCAATAGAGATCATGTCATGTGCTGGGGACACATGATGCATGAGACCGTTGTGGTCCCTGGACTCTCTGGGCACACCCATGATGTCACATCATGAAGTGACTTCAGATGCTGTGTGAAGGAATGTGGTCTTTCTGCAGCAGAATATTAGGAATCATTGAAAGATTTTAAACACAGGTGGAAAATGAAGTAAAAATGGGTAGCACTGAAGACAGCGGACCAGGCGGGAGGCTACTGTGATAATTGAGGTGAGATATGACAATGGACTGAATTAGGCAAGAGAGGTTTTTCAGGAAATGATCTGGCTAGACAACCACATCCTGACTCCATAGCAAAGATTCCCTCTTTTTTTAAATTATACTAAAATATACATAACATAAAATTACTATTTTAGCCAAAGTATACAATTCAGTAGCATTTAGTACATTTTCAGAGTTGGACCACTATCACCACCACGTAGTTCCAGAACATTATCATCACCCCAAAGGAAAACTTATGCCTATTAAGCAGTCACATCCCGTTATTCTCTTCTTCCACTCCCTGGCAACCACTAATCTGCTTTCTGTCTCTGTGGATTTGCCTATTTTGGATACTTTGCATGAATGCAGTCACATATGTAGCCTTTTGCATCTGGCTTCTTTCTCTTAGCATAACGTTTCCAAGGTTCATTCATGTCGTAGCATGTATCAATACCTCATTCTTTTTTATGGCTGAATAATATTCCACGGAAAGGATGTACCATATTTTGTTTATTCATTCATCTATTATAGACATTTGTGTTGTTTCTGCCTTTTGGCTATTATGAATAATGCTGCTATGAGCACTCATGTACAAGATTTTTTGTTTGTTTCGAACTCCCGTTTTCCATACTTTTGGATATATACCAAAGAGTGAAATTGTTGAGACTCTTTTTAACTTAAACTTTTTAGCTCCCAGGAAAATCCATTTTTTCAAACACTTATAGAAAAGTTTTCTTCATCAGCCTAAGGGTTATGAATGACAATGGTGGTATTCCTTTCAATTTGTGATTTTAGTGGGTCACTTTCAATCTAAACTTTAGCTTAGGGCCTGCCTCCCTTTCATCAACAAGACGTCATCTCGAGGTGAGGCCCAGGTTTTCTGAAATGGCCATGGAGGCAAATTGGCTTGGACTTCTCGACCTAGAGATGTGGTCAAATTTCTTGACTGAAACAGAGACCACATTGTCAGTCCTGATCTCCTGTCTAGATTATTTAAGGGAGACTTGAGGGAACCAGTGTTGATAGTGAGAGGCTCTCAGCTTCTAATCTCATCACCTGCTTCAGGATACAGGATGGTGATCATTCCATGGCCATTTGGAGAACAAATGCAACATCATTTCCTTCATTTAGCCACAGTATAGTCTTCTATAATGGCTAAATCAAATGTAGCCCTCTAGGTTTTATGTGTGAGTTTGGAGAGTGATAAATGCTAGAACGCATATGCAGGCCTTACAAGGAGACATCCTGGAACTGTTTTTGTAACCCCTATCCTCTACCTACTTCAAAGATATACAGAGGCTGCAGTTGTAAAGGCCAGAAATTTGATATCTTTGGATAGAGTCATCAGTAGGTAGAAGTTATATCCTTCCCTTGAGAGAGAGCTGGGGAATGCTTCCCTCTCCCTACAAGTCTGGTGAGAAGGTTCCAAGGAAAATCTCACTCCTAAAATTGGGAATAAAGAAAGAATGTATGCTCTCATTGCTCCTATCCAATATTTTACTGAAGATCCTAGCTAGTGCAATAAGACAAGAAAAAAAGCGACATTGTAAAAGAAGAAATAAAACGGTCTCTATTCAAAGATGACATTACTGTATACATAGAAGATCTCAAAGAATCTGCAAAATAATCACTAGAGCTAATAAGTGAGTTTACTAAGATTGCAAGATACAAGGTCAAAAAATGAAAAATTAATTGTATTACTATACTCTGGCAATTTAACAATTGGAGATTGAAGAATTTTTTAGGAGAGAAAAAAATGATGTAGATGATAGAGGCTCTGTTCATCCCTCTGG